>NC_064808.1:62003462-62093612 GCF_023721935.1 Panthera uncia
GAGAGAGAGAGAGAGAGAGAGAGAGAGAGAGAGAGAGAGAGAGAGAGACTGTGGGGTAGGGACAGAGAGAGAGGGAAAGAGAGAATCCCAAACAGACTCTGCACTCATAGTGGGACTTGAACTCATGAACTGTGAGATCATGACCTGAGCCGAAATGAAGAGTCAGATGCTATACCTACTGAACTACCCAGGCGCCCCCAAATATGTGATTTGTAAACAATGACAATATCATTCTGTTTTTCATCATGACACTGCTTATTTCTTCTTCATGCCTTAATTCACTTGCTAGAATCATCAGTTACAAGTCGAATAGAAGTAACAATAGTTAGCACTTTGTCATTTTCTAGTCTTCAGAAAGTATCAATAAATTACCATATCCATGATGTTGACTGAAAATTATTTGTAGAGACCCTATTATAAATTAGACATTGTGCCCCCTACTCCAATTTTACTTAAGATTTCATAATTAATGGATATTGAATTTTATCTGCATATATTGAGATGAACTTTTTTTAATCTTCTGTTAATTTAATAAATAACATCAACTTATTTTTGATATCTAAGCAAATTTGTGTTCTTTTTAAAAAAATGGTTTTTAATGTTTATTTTTGAGAGAGACAGAGACAGAGACAGAGAGAGACAGAGCACAAGTTGGGGAGGGGCAGAGAGAGAGGAAGACACAGAATCTGAAGCAGGCTCCAGGCTCTGAGCTGTCAGCACAAAGCCCAATGCGGGGGCCCAAAACCACAAACCGTGAGATCATGACCTGAGTTGAAGTTGGTCACTTAACCAACTGAACCACCCAGGCACCCCTGTGTTCTTAATTAGAAAAAGAGATTAAGAGATCTGGATTTTGTGGTTTGGTAATATTTTATGATTTTAGTTCCATGCTTATGAAAGATAATAGTCTCCAATTTTAATTTCTCATAATGCTCTCATCAGGCTTTTATTTCAAATTTATTTGAGCTTTAGAAAATGTATCTTCTCTTTCTCTATTCCGATATAGTTATTATTTGTGTTATCTCTTTCTCAAATGTTTGGCAGAATTCACCCATGAAGCAATTTGGATGTGGGGTTTTTTTGTGGCTAGTTTTAAAATTACAGATTCTACAGCTTTAATACTTTTAGAATAAATCAGATTTTCTATTTCTTCATGCATTTATTTAATGAATGGCAATTTTCTTAAAATTTTATTATTTTATGTAAATTTTTCAATGTATTTCATTATTCATAACATTTTTCTACTATATATTTAAAACTTGTAGGATATGTTGTAATAGTCCTTTTTTTCTGGTTATGGCAATTTGTATTATTTAATCTCTCTTTTATTTGGTCATTCTTTTCAGACTATATCTAATTTATTAATCTTTTCAAGTAATCAATTTCGGCTTTACTGATCATTATTTTACATTTATGATTCCACTAATTTCTGTTCTAATCTTTGTCATTTTATTTTCCTATTCAGCTTCAGTTTAATTTTCTGCTTATTTTAAAATTGGATATGAATGCTTGGAAGGAAAGTAGTTTTGTTCTAATATGTTCATTAAATATATCCATTTCTTTCTAAGCTCAGATCTTGTTGCCTCCACAAGTTCAAATTTTCCCTTGTAAATTTTTCTTTACCCAAGGAGTTATTTAAAACTACATTTCCAAACAATTTGAGATTTTTTAGTAATCTCTGTTACTGATGTCTAATTTATTTTCACTTTGGTAAGGAAACATTTTAATTGATTCCAATATTCTGAAGTTAACACTGTCTTTGTGGCATGGCATAGAGCCAATTTTGGTAACTACATCATTTACACTTGAACAGGATGTGCATTCTTCAATTTGTTGGTTGAAGTGTTCTATGCATGCAATCAATTGAAGTTGGGAAATTCTATTGTTCAGACCTATATTCTTACTAACTTTTCATTTGCTGCTCTTATCCATTGATATCAGAACAGTGTTAACATCCTCTTCTTTGATTATGGATTTTTTCATTTCCTTTCATGTTATGCTGTTTTGCCTTTAATATATTCTAGCTATGAATTTAATTCTTCATTATATTTTATCTTTAAAGAATATTTTTGTTATCATGTGGGAGCTCTTTTTTATCTCTAATAATGCTTATTGCTTAAAAGTTTATTTTTTCTGATACTACTATAACACATGCAGCAATATTTTGAAAATTTCTTTGTATATCTCTTCCCATTTTTTTTTTCAATCTTATTCTAGTCTTACATCAAAACCGTATCATTTGTGGGAGGGAAGAGTGGGTGATGGGCACTGAGGAGGGCACCTGTTGCGATGAGCACTGGATGTTGCATGGAAACCAATTTGACAAGAAATTTCATATTTAAAAAAACCCGTATCATTTGTATGATGAATATGATCTGTTGGTTTAGAACTTAGTCTTATAATCTTCTTTTAAATAGAATATTTACTTTATTTACACTTAATGTAGTATCTAATACATTTGAATATACTACTTTATTACCATTTGTCTTATATATACACCAATTTTTTTGTGTTCTGTTTCTTCTCCTTTTTTCTTCTTTTGGCTTTATTAAATTTTTTAAATATTTATTCTCTTTACTAACTTTATTGTTACATTATCTAATTATTCTTTTAGTTAATTTATTTTATTTTTTATTTTTTTAAAGTTACCTATTTATTTTGAGAGGGGGAGAGCAGACAGAGAGAGAGAATCCTAAGCTAGGCTCTGCACTGACAGCCCCCCACATGGGTCTTGATCTTAGGAACCAGGATATAATGACCTGAGCTGAGATCAAGAGTCGGATACTTAACTGACTGAGCCACCTACACACCCCTTAGTTGTTACTTTAAAGTTTAGGGGATGTATCCTTGACTTACTAACTTCTAATATAAATTAATATGTTTACCATTTTCCAGAAATTCCAAGGATTTTATTTATTTATTTATTTATTTATTTATTTATTTTTTTTTTTACATTTAGATATTTTTGAGAGACACAGACAGAGAACAAGTCAGGGAGGGGCAGAGACAGAAGGAGACACAGAATCCAGGCTCCAGGCTCCAGGCTCTGAGCTGTTAGCACACAGTCTATCGCGGGGCTCAAACCCACAAACCGTGAGGTCATGACGTAAGCCAAAGTCAGGCTCCGATGCGAGGCTCGAACTCACAAACTATGAGATCATGACCTGAACCAAAGTCAGGCGTTTAATAGACTGAGCCACCCAGGCACTCCAGAAATTCCAAGGATTTTAAAGTACTCACTGTTTAATTAGAAAAATTTCAACTAACATGTATTCCAATTCAAATCTTTACCTAGCCTTTTCGAATCTACTGTTAAATGTATTCATTCACTTCCTAATTATTTTCATTTTAAATAATGGAATTTCTATTTTGCTCTTTTTTGTATTTTAAGAGTTTAACTGAAATTCCTCATCTTGGAATTTTTCTAAAGCATTTACTTTTCAGAACTCATCTCCCACTATGTATATCTACCTCAATTCTTCTATGCTATAAATAAATGCTCATTTAATTTGTCATCACTGAAATATGCTTAGTTTTCCCATGCCTGGACCTAGGTGCCAATGATTCTACACTCTCTTTTATTGAAACCTTGCCAATCAGGTCGAACTAGGACTCTTATCAGGAGAAAACTGTTTCTCTACTCAAAATACTTGATACCAAATGTGTGAGGTTTACACAAGAAGTAAGTTTTCTAATTCTCTGTGGACACCAACTGGATGTTCTACAATTTAATTCTGATACTAACTATTCAAGTTAGCACAGACTCTACAGGTTAAGGGCTCAATCCCACCAGACTATGCCCCACTTCAGATGCAAATCACAAGTATTGGGTCCCCAGGTACCCACACTATTGTCTAACTGTTATAAATCCAAGGTTGCCACAACTCCCTCCTCAGTTTCAATAATTTGCTATAATGGCTCACAGAATTCAGGTTAACACTTATGTTTAATGGTTTATTATAAAGGATATTATAAAGGATATTTGTATCCTGAAAATAAATTGCCAGATGAAGAAGTACACAGTGTGAGACTGGGAAAGTTCCTGAGCACAGGGGCCTCTGTCCCCATGGAATTGGGGTATACCATTTTCCCAGATGAATGCTCAACAACCCCAAAACTCTCCAGACCTCACTCATAAGGGATTTTTACACAGGTTCCATCATGTAGGCATGATTGATTATTAATTTAGTCTCCAAAGAATAGGGGGATGGGTCTAATGGTTCCAAGTTTCTAATGATGGCTTGGTATTTCTAGTGACCAACATCCATCCTGAATCGATCCAGGAGCCTACCAAAAGTTGCTTTATTAGAACAAAAGACACTCCTATCAGCCAAGAAATTGCAAAGGATTCAGGAGCTCTACATAAGATGCTCCAATCACTTTTATCACTCAGGAATTTACAAGGATTTTAGAAACTTTTAGTCAGGAACCTAAGACAGAACAAATACATATATTTCTTAAATCACACTTAGATACATTTGTCCTGATCTAAAAAATTATATATCATTATGCAATATTTTTCCTATTATTTATTTACACATATTGTATATTGTGTGTGTGTTCTCTTTTACATATCAAAAACTTTGTGAGGACTGGTCAAGCTCATATTCTTTGGTGCCCCACATAGCAGGTAGCACAGTATCTTAACTATAATCACTTTACAACAAATATAAGCTATATAGAGATAGCATAGCCTAGTGGAAAGAATTTGAAATTGAAATGATAATAAAATTCTGGATTCATATTTCAATTCTTCCACCTACTAGCTGTGGGATATATTCAATGATTTATCTGAGACTCAGTTTCTCATATATAGTTTTGGAATATTATTAATAGTATAGTCTATAGTGCAAAGTCTTGGGACTAAGTGGAAAAATGCCTAAAAAAAACATCAAGCCTGGGTAGCTCATTAGGTTAAGCATCTGACTGCATGGACTCACAGTTCATGAGATCAAGTCCTGCATTGGGCTCTGTGCTCACAGCAAGGAGCCTGCTTGAGATTCTCTCTCTCCTTTCCTCTCTGCATCCACCCTGCTCATGCTCTCTCTTTCTCAAAATAAATAAACTTTAAAAAATACATGACCCATATAAATAAACATTCATAATAGTCTATATTTGTTATGGGCCTCTGCTTATGCAGTCAAATGGTTAAATGTTTGTGAAAATAAAAATTTGTAGATTATCTTTTGTGATTTAATTCAAAGGTTAGTTTGCTTCATGGCATGCTGCTGAAGCAACCTAAGTAAACAATTATTGAAAATAAAATATAGGCACTCGTAGCATTTTAAATTTCTCCTTTATTTTCTGAAAATAGATAAAATTGATTTTGTATGAAAGAATAACTGCAGGATGAACAGTAAAACAGATCTACAACTTTCAGTAGTTTGACCAGATGATATTTTTTTCTGAGGAATGAAGCACAGACCTGATCATATCCTGCAGCTCCGTCTCACTTTCCAACCAAATGTCTTTACTGAAACTGCAAACTATCTCATGTAGAAAACAAAAAGGCACAAAAGTGCTCATTTGGCAATTTCTCTCTTGGCTGAAAGATTTCTGACATTTCAGTATCTTCTCACTTTATAATTTGATAAAAATAATGTTATATTGATTTTTTGGCTGGCAACTACCTAACGATTTTAAAACAATAATAATCATGAAGAATTGTTGACCTATGACTCCATGAGTTCATCTGGGATATTTTATAAGATTTTTTGTAGAAGCCTCTTTGCCCTGACACTTAGTGGCCTGAGCTTTCTCAATGGTTTCCTTGTCTTTCCTTTAAGACAGGTACTGTGTCCTAGCACAAAGTCAACTCTGAAAAAAAGTCAGGTCAGAATAAATATTGATACAAAATAAAAATAAAATAAGTGAGTGAACAAATGAGTGATTGGTCCCTACTTAGAAAAAAAAGTCATCTTGGATTTTTTTTCTGGACATATGTATTCATTTAAGAGAAAAAGGCATTAAATTAACAATGTGTGTACAATGTCTTATATGCCACAAAAGGCGCTTCTGTCACTTACCTAATGTAAGCTTCTGAACTATGCAAAAATAGGTCCCTTATAATACTTTCCTGTACTAGTCATTATAACATTACCTAAATGAAGTCTTCTTCCCATACTATTTCCATGCTGACTCAGTGGAACTATCTCCCATATCATCTATAATGTCTTCCTTCTCTGATCTCAGAGACCTTGGAGATCTATACCATTTAAAATAATGCCTGACTATGTTTCATTATACATAGGCTTCTATTATAAAGTTACATGTCTCTTCCCAAACGACAGTAATTTCTTCAAGATAAAATCTGAGATGCTCAGCTTATTGCAGAGAAGAAAGCACTTAATACGTACATGCAAACATTTAAATGAAGTGAAATTCAATATCAAGAATATAGAAATACCATTCAGTCAAGTTAGTGAAAAGCATTTGATAGTGCTCTGAACAGCATGCATTGGTCTCCTAAATAAAATTTATTTCCTTATTATTATTATTATTATTATTATTATTTATTTTGCCAGAAATGTTTCTGGATAAGTATAACTGCTCATTGCTGAGGTCCCTATCTTTACAATCTTTAATATAATGTAGTGCCAAAGGATTGTGGGCTTTCATTCTGCATTTTTTAGTTTTTATTACCCATGATATTCTGACTACCAAGGAAGAACATAGCCATAAAACTAAAGGGAAAATATGTAAATATATCTCTAAAGTTGTTCGCTGTTCCCAAATAAATATTTCATCTTCTGAAACAAGCAAAGGAAAGGAAAGAATAAAGAAAGAAATAGCCAAAAAATATAAAAAGTTACATTGAGTAGACTTGCCTGGTGCTTATGGACAAGAGATTTATCATTTGGTAGAGGAGTAATAATTTTCAGGGCTTTCAGGTGCCTTATACTAACTAGTAATTCTACCCTACTGACAGCATTTTCCGTTTCTCACTTTCTAAAAAGAATTAAAATTTTCTTCCCTTTCTTCTCAAGTACATCATCTCCCAATTAGTTAATAATTATGCTTTATACTTAATTGAAGCACGTATGAATCAACTTCAATCAACTGCTAATCTGTTAGCATCTGTAGACTATCCATACTCCTTGTTTTTCTTGTCACCAGAGATTCAGTCTTTATATTCCATCCGGGCTCTATAATTGATTCCAAAACTTCTATTTATCACCATTGCCATTATTAGCCATCATTACCTATTTCTTAGACTACTGAAAACAGTTTTATCTCTTGCCCCCTAAAATCTATTTTTTTACAGAATCCAAATTAAGCTTGTTTAATTCACCCATCAATGTATTCATTTATTCATTCACTCAAACATGTTCTGACTGCTTACTCTGTGTCAGGCACTATTTGACATACTGAGGATATAATGATAAGCAAAACAGACAAAAACCCCTATCATGATGGAGGTTATATTTTTAAGGATGAGAAATACAATCACTAAGTTAAATTATTTTATATATGGCATGTAAGTTATATAGAGAGGTGGATGTGATATTTATCTATATCTACACATCTATCATCTATCATCTATCTATCTATCTGCTGTACAAGAAAAAATAAAGAGAGGGGATATTAAATACTCGTCCATTAAAATTTAGTTAGAGTAATCTGAAAACTCTTCACAGAATAGCTTTATTTTTGAGTAAAGACCTGAGGAAATGAGGCATTTATTTGGTTGAAGAGTTTTCTATAGACAGTGTGATTGCTGTATTAAGACTGCTGGGGCAAAGTCAGGAAGACCAGCTAGGGAGCTATAGCAATGATTATATGGATTCTATGCTCCAGAGTGTTGCTGATGAAAGTGACTCAGGCAAGGTGGATATACAGATCTGGAGTCAGAGAGAAATTAGGACTTGTTATAGACTAAATATTTGTGTGTCTGTCCCAAATTCATAGATTGACCTAAAGAAACGTGTACAAATGATTGTGTCAGGATACATTATAGAAAGAAATCTGATATAACAAATTGGATAAAGAACAACACTTCACCACTGAGTTGCCTTTCAATAACAACAGTGACCCTTACTTCTGAGATTTCGTGAATACTTCTTAGAATCTTTAAGAATGACTTCAAGGAGAATCACAAAGATTAAGTATATTAATGTTCTTGTCTTTATACTTTATCTAGTGTTTGACAGACTATATTTAAGTCTGCCGGTTTTAAATTATGGGGTCTTTTTCCTAAGGGCATGAAATATGTGCCTACTACTCCTCACTAACTGTTAAAACCACCTTACACAACAATATTCTTATGCCTTTTATTGGCTATCTAGGAATTTTTACCGTATGAGTTTTGGAAGATAGCACTTACCAAGAAAAATTATGTAGATTTTGACAAACGAAAACAAATTGAATACAAATTTCAGGTGCAAAATCAGATAGATAAATATGATCTTTAAAAATATTTCTTTAGAAATATCAATAGCCAAAACATAAAATAAAAATAAAAATAAAAACTCATTTAATTGCATAAATGTTTTAGGATCTATTTTATAATACTTAAATATTTGAAACAGATCAATTTTTTTCACATTGTCCTTTTTATCTAATAACTTATCATTTTGTAAATATAAGGCCAAACTAACCTTCCTCAGCTTCAGTTTTTTTTCTTTTGAAAACTACAGGCCTTATTCTAGTTGACAAATTGTATCTTTTCTATCTTGATGGTGTTAAGGTTCAGTGGTATATTATCCAAGAAGTTGACTACTGAGGGAGCACATAATTTCACCCTACCTAGACCAATGATATCCTCTCTGTCCCTCAAAAGAGCATATCACATAACAAAATGAATACCTAGCAATGGAAATCTGTTCACAAAAACAGAGAACCCACATAAATACTAGTATGTTGAAAAATGTGGAAAGCTGGCAAAGTTAAATGTTTTTCCCACTACAACTAGAGTGAACATTTGGTTTTATAATGAGTATTAATAAAAACCAACAATTTGGCTCATTGTGGTACATTTGTTAAAAATGAAGTATTTCTTGGTAAAGACACAAAAACTTACGTGATAAAATACAAGTTCTTTGTACATGCCTTGAAATATCTGGGGTCTCAAGATGCCATTACTTCCATTAAATTAATATTTGGTAATTATTGCTTTACTTTGGACAAAAAACATACTATGTCTGGGTGAAAGTATCATCTAATTTGAGAATTAGTAGAAAAAAGTAAATACATACACATGTGTATTTATATGTATGTGCATTTGATAATACCATAGTGAACGCAGTGTTTAATATATTGTACAATGTTAATAAATGCTACTTCTTATATGGACTCTCTTTAGCAGCTGGTAAAGATAGAATTCATTTCCAAATTCATGAATGAATTCCAAATTCATTTCTATCTGAACACAGACAGTATCACATTTTGGAACATCTGAACTGTGATATTGAAGATACTTTATATTTCTTAAAGTAAATTTTCATTATCAATGTAAAATTTATTATCAGAGTCTTGCTAAAACTCATAAAATGAGATACTAAGTATTTTGTGCTTATAATTCAGAGTAATTGAGTGAAGATAACCCTTTTTATAAGAGAATTCTGGTCAGTGCTGACTCCTGGATTCTTTTGTTCTACATTTCACTATAATTTATGTTGCTGAGGCACACAGGCAGTTACTGAGCCAGAGTACAACCTTCCCATGCAACTCATTAAAGATATCTGATGTTCAGCTTAAACACATGAGGAGATCAAATCTGTTGAAAGATAACTGTGCATTCTCTAAATTGTTTTAGGAACTTGATTAATGGAAATTATTAATAAGTTCAACCCTAAACATGCTAATACTGACTACTAGATTTAGGTGGAGCAAATGGAAAGATTAGCAGAAAATGCCTAGATGTAAGTATTGACCAAGAGAAATGCGACTACACTAAAAATAATATTAATGATGATTTCATTAATATATAAAATCAAATTCTGTGTCCATAAATACCACTCTGATGATATATGTATATACGTTTAACATACACATTTTCCTTACAAATAATTTATTTTTCACTTGTATGAGGTCTTTATACCATATCATAGAAGGGATTTTTGAGAGAAGGTGAATATTAGCCCAGGGAATATAAAATCAGAACATTCAACATAGCAACATTAATACTGATCTATGTGAATGAGGCTTTTTATTTATTTATTTTTTATTTATTTATTTTTTTTTATAAATTTTTTTTTCAACGTTTTTTATTTATTTTTGGGACAGAGAGAGACAGAGCATGAACGGGGGAGGGGCAGAGAGAGAGGGAGACACAGAATCGGAAACAGGCTCCAGGCTCCGAGCCGTCAGCCCAGAGCCTGACGCGGGGCTCGAACTCACGGACCGCGAGATCGTGACCTGGCTGAAGTCGGACGCTTAACTGACTGCGCCACCCAGGCGCCCCTGAGGCTTTTTAAAAGATTAGAAGAAAATTTAGAAAGTACCATTAGCTAACAGTAAAAGGCAGCATGAGTAACTTAGGGAGTAATATGTTTGCTACTATTAGAGGGATTCAAAAATAAGTTACACAGCCAGGGCTAGACTTTACCAGTTCAGTAATCTGTGATTTCATGTGCAATTCTCCAGAAAATGGTAGATTATCAGTGGCAATATTATACAGACACTATATATTATGCCAAATATAATATTATTGTGAAAGAATCTCTTGATAGGTATTAACATGTTCAACCTGCAGTATGAATGTTGGAGAAATCATGAAGCATTTGGCAGAATGTATATCCCTTATAAAGAATAACATACCGGGCACCTGGGTGGCTCAGTCAGTTGAGCATCTGACTCTGGATTTTGGCTCAGGTCATGATCTCACGGTCTGTGGTATGGAGTCCCGCATCAGTCTCCATGCTGATAGCCCCTCCCCTGCTTGTGCTCTCTCTCTCTCTCTCTCTCTCTCTCTCTCTCTCTCAAAATAAATAAATAATCTTAAAAAAAAGAACAGCATACTGTATATTCATCTTTCCTAAGGATTTAAATAATGCAGATGTCAAAAGAAAACAACACGAAGTTCCAAAGTCTTAGAAGAATTGAAGATGTTGTCTAACTTTCAGAGGAAACACGTATGATGACTTTCTAGACAAAATTAACACAAGACAATCCTGTAGAATATGCCATTGTATCCAATTTACTAAATGCTTAAAACTATAAGGAAATAAAGAATACTAAGAAAACACCATGCATCTCCAGTAGTGTCTTTATCATGAGGTTGCATGTAAACAAAACTCACCTGAGTGAGGTTAGATAAAATTACACTTAAGAAATAATCTTGGAAATAGTCTCTCAACCAGCCCAGGAAGTGTTACATATTAAAGTCAGCATCTACCTAGTCTTGCCATGGTACTGACAAGCACTTGGTATCACATAATAATATGCCATTTAGAGCAACATAGTATCACATTATAATAACACATTATTATACCAAACACTACTACTCATTTAACAAAGAATCTAATTCATTACACTTTTCCAATTTTCCTAGTGTCTGCCCTGCTTTATTTCTTGCAACTACATCTCACTACATATTTAACTTGGAACTTGGTTTTCCACCCCAATTTTGATTCCCAATCATATTTAGCTAGTGATCCCTAAGCAGTATCTTATCACTATTTTTGGTACCTTACATCATGCTAAAAGTCCTTGACTTTGTGGCTAAAACCAGTTTCCACTGGTCCAAGAGTGACGTAAGGAAACTATTGGGTAATATATATCAGTCTCAGGAAAAAATATGCACCTTTTTAAAGTAGCCATTGAAAAATAATAATAGTTGATATGGAAGCACCCCACTGTGCGAATCTTATTTTTAAAAAATTACAGCAAAGAGATCATGCAGAAATAAAATTAAAAATAGATTTATAAGTGGCCAAATTGAGATCACAATCAATTCACCAAACTTCATGCACTTCAGAGCTCCATTAAAGCCTATTTACTCTTACTATACATGTAATTCTAATCAGCCTTGATATTTCGTTGCTTTCAAAGGAGTGAAAAAGACACAAAGAGCATGGCAAGCATTGACAACTATCAAAAAATATTAAACATAATGAGTCAAATTAAAAAAGGTGCAACAGTCCAAAATGTACAGGTTTGGAGCTATTTAACCCACCTGCTTAAAATTCATTACAAGTTGCCCACTGCCCTCAAGAATGAAATTCCAATATTACTTTCATGACTTTAACAGTATGGACCTTCAGCTCACATCTTTGAGCACATTACCTTCGGCCCACACCTTTGAGCACATTCATATTTCTCTTTTCCTTCTCTCCACCTGTGCCTTCCTCACCTCCCTCTCTGTCTCCTTCTCTTCCTACCCTTTTGCTCTGTCTATCCCATTTTACTCAAACCACACTACCCTTCTTACTCTTTTTCAAACAATACAAGCTCATTGTCTCCCTGGGATTCATGTAGCTTCTATTTCTACTGCGTGAAATTATTACTTCTTTTTGCCAGGCTGGCTTTTTAAAAAATGTTTATTTATTTTGGGAGACAGAAAGAAAGAGAGAGAGAGCAGGGGAGGGGCACAGAGAGAGGGAGAGAGAGAATCCCAGGCAGTCTTCATGTTGAGCATGGCTCTGTCTCACAACCATGAGATCATAACCTGAGCTGAAATCAAGAGTCAGTTGCTTAACCGACTGAGCCACCCAGGCATGTTTGGCTTTTTTTTTTTAACCTTTCTGGTATCAGTTAAATGTATGTCATATAGAACTTTCATGATCACTCTAACAAAAATAGACATTTAGATGTTCTGGTTCAAGATGGTGACATAGGAAGATCCTGAAGTCACCTCCTTCCATAGATATATAAAGTTTACAGACATATATGGAACAATTTCCTCTTAAAATTAAAAAAAAAAAAAAACAACTAAAATCTGAGCAACAATGACACATTCAGCAAATGAGAAGAAAAAAACACATCTAAGTAAGTAGAAGAAGCTGGGACACAATCTCATCACAAACCCCACCTCCAGCAGCAACCCACAACCGAGAGAAAATTTAAAACACAGAACCTCTAAGAAGCAGAGGATTGGAACTCCACATCAGGCACCTCCGTTTTTAGGACCTGCACCTGAGAGATGAGCCGCCAAATACCTAACTTTGAAACCAAAGGGTCCCATGTCCCAAGACCCACAAACTGTAGCTATGGGGGAGACAGTTCCAAAAAGGGCACATATGTTAGCACTTACCTGCTCCACGGTCCAGATCAGAGGCAGCTGATGACGCCCAGACTTGATGTGAAGGAGGCTCATCAGTTCATATGAAAGCACTGGCCCAAGGAGCAGGCATCTAATGTAGCACACACATCTAGGAGCTTCCTGGAGCACCCTGCTGGGACAGACACTGGCAAGTGCCATCTTCACACTCTCCTTTGGCCATGCTCCAGAACACCAGTATCTTCCAGAAGGCAGCTTTTACGTGTGTGTCTGGTGCCCTGACCTTTACGGCTGCTGCGCAGGAACACTTCTTTACCATCTGGCTCTGGAAGCCAGGGAGGCTTATGTTTCTGGTCCATGGGACTGCATAATCAATGTCCCCAAGAAAGGAGCTCACACACCTGTCTGGTACCCTGATATTTTCAGCTGCTACCAGGAGACACCTCTACATCTGGCAACCAGTGGGTCGTATGCTCGTGGGTCCCAAAGGACGGTAACCAAAAAACAGAGTTCTTAAATAGCTACTATCCCCAGGACACAGCAAGAGGCTACGGACCTAGGAAGTCAGTCTTTCTGTGAAAGACTATTTGTTAGGCCTATAATCTAATCATCATGGCTGCAGCCTGAGAGCCAGACTTCTAATTAAATTCACATGTAGGGGCTGATTGTATCCTTTCCACAGGACTGGGAGGAGGGACGCTATCTTCCAATTTTCCTCTGCAGTATTCCAGAGTTCCGGTGTCTCCTAAAGGGAAGCTTTATACATGGCTGCTACCCAGATTTTTATATCCGTCCCCTCAGGTTTTACAACTGCCATCCAGGGGACACAACTTGATTGCCTGGCTCTGGTAACCAGGGGGACTTGCATTCCTGGGTCCCACAGGACTGTGGCAAACTGAGGGATGGTTCTTGGCAGACTGCCACCCCCAAGGCACTTTGCAGACAATACACTGAGGCACACCCCCCCACTCCCCAGTCTTTCTGTGAAGGGGGCCTCTTGGCTTGTCCCAGATCTTTGGCCTGAGGGGCACTCTTCATGTTTCTCACACTTTAGTAGACTATGGAGCTGCTCTCAAGGAACATAGGCTATGGACACCTTCTTGGGCTCTCCCTCTGCCTTGCTCCAGCTCGCAGGTATCTCCTGGAAGAGCTTACACACTCGTGCCACGCAAGGGAAATCACCAGATCTGCAGGTCAATGGGGCTTACAGTTGCAGTCCCTTGGACTGTATATATTTGCATACTTTTAAAAGTTGCTGCCTGAGGGTATGGCTTGCAAACAGCCTGAATCTAGGTGCTGAGATCCTCCCCTTTGGGACACTGACAGCTTTCAGCACAGCTTCAACTATGGGGAAGTATTAAAAGTAGAATAGGCTGCTTGAACAAGCACAAAGGTTTGAGAAACAACAAAACTTGTGTCTTTTAGAAGATATTTAAGAAATACATGATTTAAGTCAACAGTTCTCAAATTTTTTGAACTCTAGTCCCTTATACTTGTTTTGTGTGTGTGTGTGTGTGTGTGCGTGTGTGTGTGTGTTGGGGGGAGTTCAAATGATACTTTATTGGGTAGCATTTATTTATATATGTATTTATTTTTTTGTTTATTATTTATATTTGAGTATTTACAGTAGTTTCAGGTGTACAACATAGTGGTTAATGGATGGACCTAGAAGGTATTATGCTAAGTGAAATAAGTCAGAGAAAGACAAATGCCCTATGATTTCACTTAGATGTGGAGCTGAGTCCTCTACACTCAACTTGGCACTGTGTTTGCTGCCATCACACACACACACACACACACACACACACACACCACAAAAAATAATTCAGTATATTGAGTTTGTTAATAAACATGAGAAATAGTACATATACCTATAAAAGAATAGAAACTCAGTCTTACTGTATTATCTCACTGAATTTTATTTATGTTTTTTTATGTTTTTTTATGTTTTATTATTATTATTTATTTTTGAGAGAGAGAGAGCATGAGCAGGGTAGGGGCAGAGAGAGAGGGAGACACAGAATCTGAAGCAGCTCCATGCTCTGAGCTGTCAGCACGGGGCCTGATGTGGGGCTTGAACTCACAAACCCTGAGATCATGACCTGAGCTGAAGTCAGAAGCTTAACTGACTGAGCCACCTAGACACCCCTCACTGAATTTTAATTTCAACATAGTTTTTGCATTTACATGATATATTTGCCTGAGTATGTGTTACCATTATTTATGTTTTCTACTTGATCCCCTCTCCTCACTGTCCTCCACAAATAAAATGTCGGCTGCATGGGGACATCAGCTTCTTTCATCTTGTTGTCTTCTGAGCTAAGAATAATTTCTGTGCAAACTACTTAAACAACAACAAAATAATCTTATTCCTTTAAGAATAAGGAATTCCTTTAAAGGAATAAAGCTCATAACATCCCTATGAATAGAATTTAGAATATTTCAGATTATGATAATCTTTAAACAGACTGACCCTTTTAAAAATGTTTATTTATTTATTTTGAGAGAGAGAGAACACAAGTTGGGGAAGAAGTGTTGAGAGAGGGAGACTGAGAATCCCAAGCAGGCTCTGAGCTGTCAGCACAGAGTCCAATGTTGGGCTCAGTCTCACAAACCATGAAATCATGACGAGAGCCCAAAGCAAGAGTCAGATGCCTAATTGACTGAACTACCCAGATGTCCCAAGTAGACTGACTTTTTAAAATAAACTATTTCAGATAATTTTACAAAAAAAAAAAATCACCTATGAGAACAGAATTCCCATGCAACCCCACCCAGTTTTTCTAATCGTTAGTATATTAAATTAGTGGTATATTTGTCACACTAAGTAAGTAATATCAATCCCATTGTTAAGTCCATAATTCATTTGCATTCCCTTAGTTTTTACCTAATGTCTTCTCTCTGTGACAGGATATCATATTAAAATTAGTTGTCATGTCTCCTTTAGCTGTCTGTGTTGTAAGTTCTAAGAAACTGTGATAGTTTCTTAGACTTTCCTAGTTTTTGATGACCTTGACTGTTTTGAAGGTTATTGGTCAGGTATTTTGAAGAATATCCTTTAAGTGGGATTTCCCGATACTCTTTTCACAATTAGACTGGGGTATGAGTTTTCATGAAAACCTCAGAGGTAAAATGCCATTCTCAAAACATCATGTCAAAGGCACATGCTATCAACTTATCATTGCTGATGTTAACTTTGATCACCTGGTGAGGTAATGGTTTTTAGTGTCTCTGCTGTACAGTTACTCGTTTTCCCCTATCAATACAGTACTCCTTGAAAAAAGTCACTATTCACACCTCACACTTGTGAGATGGAAGCTGGGCTCCACCTCCTCAAGAAAGAAGCATGTACATAAAACTATTTGGAATTCTCTACCTGGCAGATTTATCTATTCTCCCCCATTTACGTATCACTATGGACTCATGCTATTTGTTTTATAATCTGTGATATAATATATACATTATTAAGTTTTTGGCTCAAATTGTTCCAGTTTTGGTCATTGAGAGTTCTTCCAAGTAAGCTTGTGGTCTACTTTTTCTATTAGCATCCCTAACCTACTAACTATAGTTATTGTAAATACCTGCCGGATAATTCCAACACCTTCATTATATCTGAGCCAGATCTGATGCTTTTTGGTTTTGGCCTTTCAGACAGTCCCCCCCCCCCCTTGTCATTGCATGTTTCAATTTATTATTTAAAGTTAAACACGCTATCTCAGGTAATAGAAATTGAAGTAAATAAACCTTTACTGTGAAATTTTATGTTAACCTGGCTAGTGCTGGATTGTGTTTAGTTTTTTCTGTATAGATTCTAGAAGCTTCAAATCCCTGTAGAGTTCTTGCTTTTGTTTTTTTTCACCACCAGTTAGTTTTAATCTTCCTTCCTTGAAAACTCTTTAAATAGAGTATGCACTTTGCCTTTCTGTCAACTTTAATCCTCTGTTATTTTACTGGAGTTTTTGTGCTGGTGGTAAGGTGCTGGAGACGTATATTATTCTATAATTTTATGATTGAATCTCAGTTTATAGCGGTCTGTGTACCTGGGCTGTGACTTTAACAAGTGTATCTTAACTTATATTTTTTCTCCATAGGTAAGACAGAAAGGCTAACGGGGGCTGTGGACAGAAAAACTGGCAGTCCCTCAGGTTGGATAAGGCTCTGGTAAAGTGTTTTTATCTTGAAAGATGGTCTTTGTTATGGAGCATGAGCTGGGAGTATTTCACAATGGTTATTTTTCCCCTTCACATGCCAGAGCCCCAAAGGTATCATTTTTGGCTTTTCACCTTAAGAACCTGGTGAGGTTTCTGGAGGTAAAAGTCACGAAAGTGTGAGGGCTACCTTGAGACTGAGACCCCCAAGAGTTTTTTGTTCTTACACCAATCCACACTCAGCCTCTAGCAATTTGACAAAATGACTATTTAAATGTTTCTACCAGTTTATGGCTCCACTGGCCCTGCTCCCGGTAAACTCATCTCAGCTGTGATTCTTTTTTTTTTTTTAATGTTTATTTTTGAGAGAGAAAGAGAGAGAGAGAGAGCGGGGGAGGGGCAGAGAGAGAGGGGGACACAGAATCTGAAGCAGGTTCCAGGCTCCAAGCTGTTAGCACCAAGCCTGATGCGGGGCTCACAGACCCTGAGATCATGACCTGAGCCAAAGTCAGGTTCTTAACCAACTGAGCCACCCAGGCGCCTCTCAACTGTGATTCTGTTTGCCTGTGTCTGCAAATTTTGGGTAGTGGTTTGCCTTTATGATCTCAGTTCTCTAATGGGTCCAAGAAAAGACACTGATTTTCAGTTTCTTCACTTCTTTTTCTTTCTCATTGTAAGGACAGCAATGGCAACTTCTAAGCTCTGCATTTTGGAGTTGAAACAAGAAATTTTAAAGTTTATTTTTTAATTTTATCCTCCCTTAATTAAGACAGAAAGGCTGGTGCTACTGCTGGAGTTGGGAGTAATAATACCTTCTCCCTACCTGGGATCCAGTTTCAGAACAGTGCTCTGTTCAAGCCATTTGAACTGAATCATAGGCTTTTTTTTTTTTAATTTTTATTAATTAATTTATTTAAATAAGGCTGTGGCTGTTTTGCAATGTTTACTCTTTCCTTCCTCATCCCAGGACCATGAGGGAATCTTTTCCATATCCTCACTATGAGGAACTGGTGATGTTTCTGGATAAAAAGACTAGGTTAGTGTAGGGAACAAGAAAATTGTGGCTCCCAGGATTTTTTTACTCTCATACTAGCCCACAATCTGTTTCTAGAAATTCATGAAATTATCTTTTATATGTTCTTCCAGCACTTTCTGCTCCAGGAGATCTTAGTTACTGTATCTGTGTAGAAGCATTCGTTTTTCCAGACTTTAGGTATTGGTTTGCCTTGTGCCTCAATTCTCTATTGTGGCCAAGAAAAGCCACTGACGGTCAGATTTTCCTTTTTTTTTTTTTTTTTTTTTTTTTTCAGGTCGGGGGCAGGTTGAGAAACTTTGTTGATAGTCAGATTTTCTATTTTTGTTTTTCCTTGTTGCAAATGGGTAGTGAGCACTTCTTAACACTTTACATGTTGGAGATGAAGCCAGAATTCTAGGGTTGACCTTTCAATTTGGTTCTTTGTCACTGAGTACAACATGAGGGTTGTAGTGTTTTCCGTATAATTAATTCTATGTATGACACGTTGTTTTTATACTTTTCATGCCATCTTTATGGATTTCAACAATGCTTTGTGGTCCTCAGCTCAGTTACTTCAACATTTGCTTATTCCATCCTTTCCTACTCAACTGGAGGCTTAAATTTAATCTATAATTGATAATCTGATTTCATCAAAGTCAACAGCAAATTTTATAGATGAGAAAATTTTGGACCTAGAAAGATTTAGTAGTTTTCCAAGATAGCCTAGGTTAATTTGTAACTTAGAACTAAACAAACAAACAAACAAATACCCAGAATTTCATAAAACCTCACTATGTAAAATATATGTCTCCAAGAATAGACTATAAATAAATTGCCTCTAAATTATTGGAGTGTTTCACAATGCAGTAATTAAGATTTGGGTTCCTTAAGTTAGTAGGTAATAATAGAAAACCTGACCAAACCAGCTTAAATCAATGTAGGTTTATTATCTCACAAAACAAGAAGTTGTGATATAGGTGATAGAGTGGCTCAAAGGGGCTATCAGGGACCAAAACTGTATCTTCTGCTCAGCCAGTCTTAGCATTTAAATCTCATTCTCATGTTGGTAAATTTATAGTCTCTAAATGGTGCTGGAGATTTATATCTGAGTTACAAAGGATGGAAGGAAGTGATGAAGAGCAAAAAGTAAGACTGTATTTTTTAATGTATGTTATTTTGTCCTCATTGGTCAGAACTAAGTGAAATGACATCTTGGAATTGCTAGGGAGAGTGAGAGCCAAGTATTTTGATTCCAGCCTTTATAGTAGTAGGAAGCAAGTAAAAGGTGTTCAGTCAACAACTTCCACATCCCATAAAAGGTGTCTAAGAAATATTTCTTGCTATATAAACACATTGTCTCTATTTTAAATTTTCCACGTGATTCCTCTGTGAATCACATGTCTTCTCTTAGCTTCAAATTTACCTAGTTCTCTTTGTGATGCTAAAGCTGAGATTCTGCAAATCACATTTCCATCTTGCCAGCTCCTTTCCTGTTATGCTTTGCCGTGGGCAATGCTGGAGGGAGACTGGAAGGCCTGAAGAGACAGGATTTGCTGCTTTCTGTTTTACTTCCTATTAGTATCAATCAGGTAATCCTTTATTCTGGCAACAACAGCTATATCCATTTGCAAGCTATTTATTTCTTTCCCCACATTGCAGGACCTGCCCCCATCATACTCTTTCAAGGATTGTAGCAGTAGCTGGCCTCTGCCCACCTTGGCAGGGGCCTTCATCCAAGATCATGTGGCTTCAGCACTGGTAGAGCTGGAACCCTCCTCTAAATTTGAATCCCAACTCTGTAGGAACCCTCCCTATGTTACTAAATTCTATTAATCCTTAGGTTTTTTCCCGTTTTCCCTGACCCTGAAGACAAAAGCTGTTTTCTGAAGTTACTTCTGTACTTAGTGTTCTCTCTTTGGTTTTTCAGTTCTCCAATCCTGAAAACAATTATTTATATTAAATTCTCTATTTCATATTAAATTCCTGACAGAAATCCTGAGTGACACAAAAATTAGTACCAGGAAGGCCTCGGGATGAAGATGCTCAAAGATGGGCTTTCTGTTATTGGTTTGATTGTGTCCCTGGGCTTGAACATAAAAGTGAGCTCCTTGAAAATGGGAAATAGGGTGCTAAGAATCATGTCATGCAGTGGCATCATAATTAATCAAATTATCATCTATGGTTGATTGTGATAATGTCCTTACTGAAACAAGTTCCTTGAGGGACCAATAAGCTATTATGGTATTAACTATTGTGGCAGCAACAATGACTGCAAGGACAGTAAAGTGAGATACTGCTCTTGCCTGCACTGAAATCAAATGGAGGAAAATAAAAAGAATAAGCTTAGGTCTTTAAACTCTCAGCTTAAATCTCAGTCAGAAAATTAGACAGCTTCTGTGCTGACCCTAAAGGAAATCTCTTAGTTTTGTAGCTTCAAGGCTGATCTCACTGCAATTGTAATTGTATGTGCTGCAGAATTGCTATACAAGTTGATTTTTGTGGTGGATGCTATGATGTGCCACCCAGATCTCCCTTGAGGAATAAAGACCTTATTTTCACAGCTGCTCTCAGTACTAGAGGAGGGACATCAGCTGTACCATTCTTTTGGGGGAATACTTTGACTGAAGATGAATGCCTCTCTCAAGCTCATGCCTCATTTTAGAGAAATTCTACATCTCCAATGACTGATTGATGCCAGTGTATAAAGACCAGGTCCTCTTATCTCCACTCGGTATAATACTGAAGAGGTGTCTCAGGTCCAAACTCCTCATGCACTGGCTGAAGTCCAATCTAGCTTCTTTCCCCTACTTTCCACACATGTTGATACCACAAGCATTCTTTAATAATGTACTACACCCTAACATTCATCTGAAACTTTGTTTCCCATGTAACCTAACTTGTGACCAATTTACAGCCCCACCAATCCTCTAATGTGAAAAATACTGAAAAATCCTTAGTATGGAGTACTGAGACTATGAGGCTTAAAAGAAGATCATCCAGATGAATTTAGATAAAACTGATAATCTGGAACCCCTAGGCTTCTCTGAGTCTCCCTTCAAAGTAGAAGCATACCCTTCTCTTGTGTCTGAGTATATTTGATTTCCTTTCCTTAGAAACCCTTCAATAAGTCATCCTGGGATGATTATTTTCATGAAGAGGTACCTACTCTCTGCAAGACTCAACACAGTTAATCCCTGCCACTAGACTCTTATCTAGAGGCAGACTTAAATATATTCCAGGGGGAAAAATTCAAAATCTGACTCTATAAATAGCTTATATTAAAAAGTAATTAAGGGGCACCTGGGTGCCTCAGTCAGTTAATTGTCCGACTCTTGATTTCGGCTCAGGTCATGATCTCACGGTTTGTGAGATAGAGCCCCACAATGGGCTGCTTGGGATTCTGTCTCCTCCCTCTCTGCCTCTCCCCTGCTCTCTCTCTCTCTCTCTCTCTCTCTCTCTCTCTCTCTCTCTCAAAATAAATAAATAAACATTAAGAAAATTTTAAAGATTTGTTCTAAGGATTAAATAGTATAGTCTATTTAAAACTATTTTACTCATACCTAGATGTGGAAATGGTTCAACATTAAATATAATCATATATATAAGGTTAGATAGATAATATACTTTTTCTCTGTGTCAGTCTCTGTCCTCTGCTTCAATCACTATGTGTGATCTCCTTTTGATTCCATAATCATATGTCCTTCTTTGACTCTGTCTCTCTTGCCTCCCTTATAAGAACTTTTGTAATTACATTGGATTTGCATGGTTAATACAGAAAAATTTGTCTATATCAACATTCTCATCTTAATATAACCATATGTGCAACTCTCTTTTTGCCATGCAAGATAACATATTCTCAGGTTTAAAAGAGTAGGATTAGGACTTGGACATTTTTTAGGGAGAGTACTATTTAACCTATCAGAGTCAGTACTCTGACCTGCACAGAATTTTTTCTGTCCCACATGCAAAATACATTCACCTCATCCTAACATCCTCACGAGTTTCAAACTTTAACATGTCAATTCAAAGTTTAAAATCTCAAAAACAAACAAAAAACAAACTTCAAAGTTCCATCTAAATCTCGTTAACTCAAATGTCTCAGATCTGATCAACTAAATCTTCCAAATCAGGTATGGGTGAGATTTTGGATGTGATCCATCCTTAAACAAAATCCTTCTCTATCTGTGGAGTTGTAAAACCAGAAAAGTTATCTGCTTCCCAACTACAATGGCTGGACAGACATAGGATAAATATTAAACATTCTTGGTCAAAAGAGAAGATAATGGAAGGCCAAAAGAAGGCACTCATCCCAAGTAATTTTGAAATCCAACTGGGCAAACTCTAATAGGTTTCAAGCTCTGGGGATAATCTTTTGTAGATCAGGGTTCCTCTATCTAACTCTATGGCTCCCACCTCAACATCATCTTTCCTATTTAATGAAGGATAGTACATGTTTGAAGCCAAGTAATTTTATCAGACTGTTTACTGCCTGTATAATTTTGTGAGTCTGGCATCCTGTTTTCATTTTATTCTCTCTTTATTCCTTTCGGTTCAAACTGGCAGTGTTACTGCTGTTAGAAGAGTCTCAAGAACTCCCAAGTATGTCATGAGATTCACTTCATTAGACACGAGGCTCCTCCACAGATCATTCCTGGATAGTTTCATCTCTATTCCTGGCCCCCACTGAGATAGCTTTGGGTATCCCTGAATCGCATGTCTATTCTCTTTTAAAAGCCCTTTATGTGATTGAATGGTTTGACTTATTGATTCTTGTGAGGTACTAGCAAAGGATTGTTCAGGCACACACTTGGCTTTCTCTACAGAGCAGTCTTTACTAACAGCAAATCTCTTAATTTTAGCATCTTTTGCAATCTGGATAGGCTGAGAATTTCCCAAATCATCAAGTTCTGTTTTTGTTTTTGTTTTTTAATTGCTTAACAGTTCTTTCTTCAGTCTCTTATTTTACTATAAGCAGCAATAATAATCCAGGCCACTTCCTCAACATTTTACATGAAAATCTTCTTAGCTAAATATCCAAGGTAATCACTGACATATTCTGCTTTTCACATAACTGCAGGACATAATTCTGCTAAGCTTTCTGCCACTATATAACAAGAAATTTCTTTCTTTCAATTTCGAATAATATAGACTCCATTTACTTCTGAATGTCTATATTTCAATCATATTTATGATTTAGACCTCTCACAATTATTATGTTACTATTTAGATCTATCACCTGGTGGTGGCCAACATGGAGATTACTGGCTTTTTAACTCAGTTTGTAAACCAGAATACCTTGTTTGAAGGCTGGAATCTGTTTAGAAAAACTCTAAAACAATGTCACAACCATGTACTTTAAATTTTCTTCTTCTAAGAATTCTCCAAAGAGAATGCAGCCATTTACCAAGGTGACTATGCACTGAGGAAAAGAAGAATTTAAATTGGTAGTAGAGGCGCCTGGGTGTCTCATTGGTTGAGCGACCGACTTTGGCGCAGGTCATGATCTCTCAGTTTGTGAGTTTGAGCCCAGCGTTGGGCTCTGTGCTGACAGCTCAGAGCCTGGAGCCTGCTTCAGATTCTGTGTCTCCTTCTCTCTCTCCCCTCCCCCACTTGTGCTCTGTATCTCTCTGTCAAAAAAAAATTTTTTTTTTTAATTGGCACTAGATTGACAAACACTTGCAGATCCAAGATGCCACTATAGTCCACTAGTCAATATGTGGTCTTCTGGCAGCAAGGTGATAAACAGAGTTTTATGCCTAAGTTCAGGTCACAGTGGATCCAAAGTCCATCCTGTAGTTATTTCCTCAGTTGCTGAATGTATAATTGAATCACCATATACCGTAGACTTCCCTCCCACTACAAGCTGAAAATCTAATAACAGGTCCTACTTCTAGTTGATATAATGAAGTCATAAAAGTCACAGAGGTATCCAATTGCAAGAATAATGATAAAGAAAAATTGATTTTATTTTCAATGCTATCGGTAACTTAATTTGGATATGAAATGAGATGGCTCTTTATAAAGCACAATGAAAGCCATAAATGCTGGTCAGGAGAAATACAGCTTCTACATCAAGGGCCTTTTCACTGACCTTCAGTAAAACAAAGAACATCAAAACAACAAAATACTATAGAGAATCCTCTGGATAACCTTTCTTTTCAGCTAAGGCAACAAACAGTTGCTGAGAGAAGGACAGGAAATTGTCCAGATAGAGTACCCTGCACATGATAAAGCAGGAATTACATTTATCATATTTTGATCTACCAGCATAAAGGGTCCACTCTTCATTATTGTCCCCTCAGCAGTCAATCAATTTGTTGAACAAAGGACTGGAAATCCTTGAATCGAGTATCCATATCTCAATTTTCTTCCATCATACTATATTGTCCTTCATCTTTACATTAGAATGATTATTCCTTTTCTTTCCTTCTTTTGGTTCACAAATTGGCTCCCTGTACACAGTGGGTGAGGAAAGAATGAAGAAAGAGGCAGACCACTCCAGATTGGCAGGTGGAGGTTTAAATAAGCAGGGAAACTCACATATGAGGCTTATCATGGACAGCTGCGAGATGAGTAAATCTACACACAAAACTCCCAGAATCTTAAACGTTTATATAGATGCTTTAACTGGCTTTAATCACATATACTGTGTTGGAGCACAATCAAGTGCAAAGAGTGTCCATAAGGGGAGATGATGTTTACATGGTGCAAAGTATTCATGCAAAATACAGGATGAGGAAAGTTTTTGTGCAGAAGAAAGACCAGCATCGTGTGTTAAAGTGCAAGTTAAATGTTTGATAGAAGTGGGAAATTTAGCTAGTTTAGTAAATCTACCAAAAACCACCTACGAATTGCAAAGAGCAAAAGAGTAAAATGGAGAAGACTGGCAGACATCCCCTTCATCATGGGGTCAAAGTAAACATCAAATGTAATGGGATAAAACAAAATTATGTGCAATCTTACAGAATGTAATGAGAATACAGAGCAACATTTAAGAGATCTTTCCTGAAGGGGTGCCTGGGTGACTCATTCGGTTAAGCATTCAACTTTAGCTCAGGTCATGATCTCGCAGTTTGTGGGTTCGAACTCCGTTTTGGGCTCTGTGCTGACATATTGGACCCTGGAGCCTGCTTCGGATTCTGTGCCTCCCTCTCTCTCTGCCCCTCCCTCACTTGTGCTTTGTCTCTCTCCCTCTCTCTCTCAAAATAAACATTAAAAAAGAGAGAGAGAGAGAGAGATCTTTCCCGAAAAGATGCATAAACTAAATCTTTTAGGAAAACATCGGACATACCTAAAATGACTTTCTATAAAATAAGTCATCTGTTATTACTTACTCACAAAATAAGGAATGAGGAAGAGTTCTGAACTAAAGGAGATAAAGGAGACATGACAACTAAATGCAATGTACGATTCAGAACTGGATTATTTTCCTATAAAGGGTATAATTTGGACAACTGGTAAAACATCAGTGGGGAAGTAATATGTAACCAATTGCACAATATTTTAATGAGCTTTAAATGAGAAAACTGGTGTTTAGGACAGGGACTAACCTTACTTTAAGTGTTAAATACAAGTAGTCTAGTTGTGTTTGTTTTTATGTGTCATAGGTTGAATATTTGTATCATCCCCAAATTTATATATTTGAACCTAATCCCCAATGTGTTGTTCATGAAAGTACAGCCTTCATGAATATGACTGCTCTTATGAGACACCAAAGAGTACCCTTGCCCCTTCACCTTGTGAGATAACAGCGAGAAGAAAGCCATCTAACCTAGGAGGCTCTCACCAGACACCCAAATTTGCTGGTGCCTTGATCTTGGATTCCTTAGCCTCTGGAACTGTGGAGGAGAAATACATTTCTGTTGCTTATCAACTACCCAGGCTATGGTGTTTTTGTTAAAGTAACCTGAATGGACAAGAAAATATGTTTGTTTTTCAATTCTGTCAATATTCTTTTATTAACCATGGATTTTCTCTTTCTATACCAAATACACGAAGGGACTGGGGAGAAGGCTTCTGCTCCAGTTCCACTATTCTCTAAAAACCCTCCATATGGAAGAAGGGCTATTGCATCTGATTAGTGAGATAGAGACAAAGGTGTAGATTGGCCCCACACTCCATGAAGATTTCTGTATCCCAGAACTGAATGAGTATGAAGCAGAACTCTGAGATGTGGTGACTAGATGCATGTCTAAATTTAGGAAGACATGGAAAGGCTCAAACTGGGTTACCAGCTCTAGCCATCAGCTCAAATCCAGCTTTACTATTAATAAAGTAGATACTAACATTTACTCTTCATTAGATTCCAATAAATATATTTTACTACACTTCAGAATGCAGAAGAAAAAAAGGATTTCATTAAAGGTCATCCTCAAAATGCTCAATTTATGGTCATAAACTAAAAATCCCTACAAAAGAGTAGTCACTTAGGATTCAATAAACAACCAATAGAGATTAAAGTTTCTGGAGCAGCCCTGAATTTAGTGATCTTAGACTGTGAAGGTCTTTGAATTTATTGTGTTGTTGTAGGTGTCACTGTGCTTGGTGTTAGTAGTCATATAATGGTGATAGGTAAGCAAATTGCTTTAGTACTTTTATTACTTTGCTAGGGCTACCATAACAAGGTACCACAAACTGAATGGTTTAAATAACAATAAAAAGTTTATTGTCTCAAAAGGCTAGAAATCTGAGATCACCCTGTCAATGACTGGATCCTTCTGAGGGCTGTGAGAAAGAATCTGTTCATTTGCCCTCTTTCTAACTTCCAGTTAGTTGCTGACAACCTTTCGTCTTCCTTGACTTGCAGAAACATCACATCAATCTCTGACTTCATCTTCATATGATATTATCACTATGTGCATGTCTTCCAAAATATCTTCTTTTTATGTTGGAATGGGGACCCACCCTACTCTGTATGAACTCAGCTTAACTAACTACATCTGCAATGACCCAAGGTAAAGTCATATTTTGAGTTACTGGGGCTGAAGGCTTCAATATATGAATTTTGGGGGATACAATTCCACCCATGACAGTACTATTTGGCCAAGAATTGGAATTCTAAGCAACATCTAATTATGATGGGGTTTTAGAGTCTAGAATGTAGGTTCACCCCAGAGTGATAGATTTCATTAATGAATATTTTAAAATGGAGTTTTTTTTTTTTTTTTTAAACTTGCGCCTGAAACATTATTTCTAGTAATTGGGTTTGCTCTCAGAATCAGCTAAAGAGGACTCAGACTGGCTTTGTAAAGTTATATATAGATATGTATCTCTATGAATCTATGTCACAGCCAGTAAGAAAATAGTAGCAGAGTAAGGGAAATTAAAGAGGGGATCATTGTGGGGGTGTTTTTATTTGTTCACAATTGCTACTATAACAAATTGCCATTAAACTTAGTGACTTAAACCAATGCAAAAATATTGTCTTACAGTTCAGTAAAGAAGTCTCAATGTGTTTCAGTGGCCTAAACCAAGTTTTCAAGGGGTGGTGTTTTGTTTTGTTTTGTTTTGTTTTTTTTCTGGGAAACTCTAGGGAAATCCATTTCCTAGTCTTTTCCAGTTTCTTGAGAACATTCCACATTCTTTGGCTCATGACCCCTTCCTGCATGCAGGAAGATGCACATTGCATCTCTCTGACCATTCTTCCATTGCATTTCCCTCTATGTTTTTCTGACACACTCTTCCACCTCTTAAGATCCTTTTGATTGCATTGAGCCTACATGGATAATTCAAGATAATCTCTCCATTTTAAAGTAAACTGATTAGCAACTTTAATTCTACTTTTTAATTTAGCCTGTCTGAGGATTAGAACTTCAACATCTCAAAGACGGTGGTTATTTTACTTACCACTACTTCCTTGGGAGAAAGTTGCAGATACAGAAGGCAGACTAAAGTATGTGAAAACAGAAATGAAGTATGCCTGAACATAAATCATTTGAAGACAGAACCAGAAAGAAGGATGTTGAGTTATTAAATCAGGTTGTTACTAAATCAGATAAGATAAAAGTGAAGATAAAAAGTCATAATCTGTAGGGTCAGAACACAATGACTTCCCTAGGAGGACCCTATCAAAAAAAACTTTTCTAAAACTATTTTTTTTTTAAACTACAAGGGATGTCAATAGCAAAAAAATAGGAAACTGTCCCTTAAAAACTTGGAAGTATGGTTGTTAAATATGATTTTTAAAATTTGATTGAGGAAGTTAGATACCACTGAAATGTATTTAAAGTATATTTGATGAAATCATGCCAAAGAAAGTCTTATATTATGGATTATATCTGTTAGAGGAAACATCCCTTGAAATTTTTTCCTATAGCACAGTACATTGATTTTAGTTCTAATTAAGAAATAGACTGATTTCAGGATATTTCCACTAGGATATAACCAACTCAAGCAGATGAAGTTGATCAAAGCATTGCAAACTATTAGCAGAATAAAATCACACCACCTTCACATTGATCACCGCAGCAGTCACTCAGAGATAGATGGATATAATTCTCCAGGAAGAGTCCAAAGGTATAGCAAACTTGGTTGATGATTTAAAAGAGCTTGGAATCAAAGCCTCATAATTCCAGTTTTAGCACCAATATTTAAAGACTTTCTAAGTCATAATGCCCATACCTACAAAAGGAAAACCTTGAAAAAATTGATGACTTTTCTTGGACCCATTAGAGATCTGATTTTTCAGGGCAAAGTACTACCCAGAATCCTGAGAGGGAGGCAAATCGAAAAAGCCTCAGCAGAAATATGCTTACTTGGAGAGAGCCTCTAGAACCATAAAATGGTAGGAACATTTAATTGGTGATTTTGATGAACTAGTGGAAGCTGAGTGTGGATGAGTTTGAGATCTAGAAACTGCTAGAGTCCATAATCTTAGAGAGATCCTATGATCCTGTGATTTATGGGACTTTACCTTCAGTAATCCCATCAGACTCTCACAGTAAAAATCTGAGATGAATACTTGCAAAGTTCTAGCAGGGAGACAGAGTAATCTTTGTGAGAAAGACCCAGAGTCTTATCCATAACAAAGGAGAAAATATTACCACAGTTCTTTAGTCTTCCTCCCCAGGGACAAAGACATTACAGTCTTACCTCAGAGTCCCCAGGGAAGGACATTCCTTTCACTTCAGTTTTCTCTAGACTTCCAGGTTCCTACTAAAATAATGAGATTTAATTGAAGATTAAAGAACACTGCACCTTCTAATAGAAAAGGTAGACAATAATGAAAGAACAGATAAATAACAGAAGCAGAGAAATGAAAAAAAGAACTAAGAAAGAATGAAAAGAAAATGCAAGAAGTTGGAAACAATATTGTATATATAAAGAATGCCTTTGATTTGCCTGATCATTAGATTGGACATGGCCAAGGAAAGAGTTAGTGAGATAAAAGGTAATCCAATAGAATCTTTTCAAACTGAAATATGAAAAAACAAACAAACAAACAAAAACAAGTTATCCAAGAGTGTGACATAATTTCAAAGGATGTAATATGTACAAATTTAGAGTGCAAGAGGAAAAGAAACAACAGGGGAAAATAAATATTTGAAATATTTAACTAATAATAATATTTGAAATATTTAAACTAAATTTAATAAGACACCAAACTACAGATCTAGGAAGCTTGTAGAACAACAAGCAGAATTAATATAAGAATTAATACAATTAATACAAGAAAAACTCCAGTGTACCTAGTCATATCATATTAAATTGAAAAAAAAAACAAAAACATATACAAAATAATGAAAGAAACCAGAACAGAAAAAAAATGAATAAAATGAAACTCCTTAGTTATAAAGGAACAAAGATAATAATTGCAGCAGACTCCTCATCAGAAACCTGGAAAATAAGAAGAGAGGAATGAAAATTTAAGTGTTGAAATTAAAAGAAAAACAACCTAAAATTAAGTAGCCATGGAAATCAACCTCCAAAAATAAATGAGATATTAAAACACTTTCAGAAAACAAAAATTAAGGGAATTGTTCACCAGAAGAGCTGTTCTGCAAGAAATACTAAAAATTTTCTTCAGTGAAAAGAAAATCACATAGGTCAGAAACTTGGATCTACATAAAGAAAGAAAAAACACTGCAGAAGAAATAAAAGGTAAAACAAGATCTGTTTTGTCTTATTCTTAGTTGACATAAAAGATAACTGTTAAAATAATAAGAGCAGCAAGTATCGAATAATAATAGCCCATCGATAAAGGAAATTGATATTTGAAAATCAAATCTTTCAACGTATAAGTGGAATTATCCCCATGATCAAGTACAACTTTATTCCAGGTATCCAAGGATGGCTCAGTATTCAAAAATCAATTGATATCATGTACCATATCAACTGATAAAGAAAAAACGTATTATATTAATTGACACAGAATAAAAGAATTTGAAAAAAAATCCAATACCAATTCATGATAAATACTCTTACCACACCAGGAAAATAATTGAAATAATTGATCTTCCACAAATTGATAAAGAACATCTACAAAAACTATAGCTAACATCACACTTAATTGTCAGGAAAAAAAAAAAAAAAAAGAACAATTTTTCCCTTAGATCATTAACAAGGCAAGAATGCTTTCTCTTTCCACTCCTATTCAACATGGTAGTAAAAGACCTAGCTAAGGCAAGAGGCATGACAAAAATAAAAAATGAACAAAAATAAAATTATACATATTGAAAAGGCATAAATAAAATTGTGCATATTTGCAGATGATATAATTATCTATGTAGAATTGCTTGGCTTTTCTTTAATTTCCTGTTCCAGATTCAGTATTTCATATGTGATACATTTAGTCATGTATCCTTAGGCTTCTCTGCCTGTGACAGTTTCTCAGACTTTCCTTTTTTTCTTGAAATTTTTCAGTACTACTGGTAAAGTATTTTGTAGCATGTCCCTCAGTTGGGAATCTGTCTGATGTTCTTCTGATTACACTAGAGTTAGAAAGGAAGTTCACAGAGTTAGAGAGGCACTTTTAGGGGTACATATTATCAACATGACTTATCACTGTTGACATTAACACAGCCAAGGTCGTGTTTGTTAGGTTTCTTTACTGTAATACTGCTTGTATTCCTTCACTTGCCCTTTGATTCCATACTATATTCTTTAGAAGGATGTCAATACGCACACCTTCATTTAAGGAGAGGAAAGTTATGTTCACCTCTTTGAACATGTAGAATCTACATAATTTATTTGGAATTCTGCACAAGAGTTTTCTCCATCCTACCTTATTTATTTATTCAATTATTTATTTATAGCAGTATGGACTCATGGATATTTATGTTATATTTTGGGTTATAATCCAGTAATATTTTGTTAATGGCTGTCTATTTCTCCATTTATTATGTATGTATATATGTATTTAGAGAGAAAGTGTATGGATGTGCCTGAGTGGGGGAGGGGCAAAGGAAGAAGGAGAAAGAGACTCCCAAGCAGGCTCCATGGCAGCATGGACCCCCACGTGGGGCTCAAACTCATGACCATGAGATTATGACCTGAGCTAAAATGAAGAGTCCAATGCTCAGCCAACTGAGCCACCCAGGCACTCCTCTATTTTTCCTTTTAAATCAATCTCTACTTCACATATTTTGACTCTTTGTTGTTATGTACAAACATGTTTTAGATTGTTATATCTTACTGAAGAATTGACCCCTTTATCATTACATAATGCTCCTCTATGTCCCCATTATTTTTCTTGTTTTGGTATCTGCTCTGTCTGAAATTAGAGCTACTCCAGCTCTCTTGTGTGTTTGTATATCTTAACGTGGTATTTATTTTCCATACTTTTACTTTCAATGTGTATGTGTTCTTTATACTTAAGATTTCTTTCTAGATTTTTATAAACAACAAATAGTTGAATATTTTAAATTCACAAGCTATATCTGTAGGGTTTTTTTTGTTTTTTGTTTTGTTTTGTTTTGTTTTTTTTATAGAGAGAGTGAGAAGGGAAGGGGTAGAGGGAGAGGAAGAGAGAATTTTAAGCTGAATTCATGTTGAGCATGGAGCCCAACTCAGGGCTCAATTTCATGACCCTGAGACTATGACCTGAACCAAAATCAAGAGTCAGACACTTAACTGATTGAGCAACCCAGAGGCTCCAGCCATATCTGTATTTTAATTGCTATATTCAGATCATTCACATTTAGGGTGATTATTGATATAGTTAAATAATATATGCTATTTGTGTAAATGTTTTCTATGCATTGTATTTGGCCTTGGAGTCTTTTATTTCTTCTCTTTTTCTGCCTTCTCTGCTTTTTTGCTTGTTCGTTTGTTTGTTGTCTCCTCTGGTTTTAATGGTATATTTTATATGACTTCATTTTCCATGTTTCTTGGTATATTGATTTTAATTCGTTTAAAAATATTTTTATTTATTTTTAATGATTGCTGTGGACTTTGCCATATATAATATACATTTTCAATGAATCTAAGTTGGTTTTTGAATAACCATATTCTGCTTCATGGATAATCCAGGTGCCTTATAATTATTATTCAGTATTATTATTTTTTTAATTGTTTATTTATTTTGAGAGAGAGAGCATGTGCATGTGGGGAAGGAGCAGAGGGAAAGGGATAGAAAGAATCTTAAGCAGAGTCCACTCTCAGTGTGGAGCCTGATGCAAGGCTCAATCCCACTACCCCGGGATCATGACCTGAACTGAAATCAAGAGTTGGACGCTCAACCAATCGAGTCATCCAGGTGCCCCTTATTCAGTATTCTTAATTCCTTTAATTTCTTATAACATTGCTATAATTTATTCACGTATCCATGTGCTATAATCTATAATATATTATACATATATAATCACCCAATATATTGTTACTGTTATGGCTTGAAACAATTACCTATTAAATCAATTAAGAATAATAAAAATAAAATCAAATATTTTAATTTCTTTTACTTCTTCTTCAGCATTGTTTCTTTCTTTATGTAGATTTGAGTTTCTGACCTAGATGGTTTTTTTCTACCTAAAGAACTTCTTTAGTTGTTTTTTGGGAAAAAAAATTGGGTAGTGACGAATTCCTCTAATTTTTGTTAAGAGAACTTTTATTTCTCCTTTCCTTTTTGTTTTTGTGCAACTTCTTATATTTTTTTAAGTATATATTTCAATTCCAGTTAGTTAACATGCAATGTTATATTAGTTTCAGGGGTACAATACAGTGATTCAACAATTCCATACGTCACCTGGTGCTCATCAGGACACGTGAACCCCTTAAGCCCCATCACCTATTTTACCCACCATTCCACTCTCTCCCCTCTGGTAATCATCATATTGTTCTCTATAATTAAGAGTCTGTTTCTTGGTTTGCATCTCTCTTGATCTTTCCCTTTGTTGTTTTGTTTCGTCAGTGCCATATATAAGTGAAATCATATGGTATTTGTCTTTCTCTGACTGATTTATTTTGTTTAGCAGTATACTCTGTAGCTCCATCCATGTCATTGTAAATGGCAAGATTTCATTCTTTTTGGGGCTGAATATTCCATTATGTACCTACATATATACCACATCTTCTTTATTCATCAATTGATGGACACTTGGGTTGCTTCCATATCTTGGTTATGGTAAATAATACTGCTGCTATAAACATAGTGGTTCATGTATCCCTTTAAATCTGTATTTTTGTATTCTTTGGGTAAATCCTAGTAGCACAATTGCTAGATTATAGGGTAGTTCTATTTTTCACTTTTTGAGGAAGCTCCACACTGTTTTCCAGAGTGGCTGTACCAGTTTGCATTTGCACCAACAGTATACAAGGGTTCCTTTTTCTCTACATCCTCACCAACACCTATTGTTTCTTGTGTTATTGCTTCTCCTTCACTTTTGAGGGATAATTTTATGTATAGGATCCTACATTGGCAGTTTTTTTTCTTTCAACATTTAAATAATTTGTATTTACTTTTTGTATTGTGTACATGACTACTGATGAGAAATATGCTGTATATCTAGTTTTAAAAATTTTGTTATTTTTGTTAAGATTTTTCTTTTGGTTCTTGGATTTCTAAGTTTGGATATGTTATGCTTAGTTAAAAACTTTTTAGTGTTTATCCTTTTTGGTGTTCCTTGAACTTTTGTGGTTTGGTATCTGTCACTAATTTTAGAAAATTCTAGGCCATAATTACAAATATTTCTTCTACTGCATTTTCTTCTTCTTCTTCTTCTGGTATTACAATAATGTATGTTACACCTTTTGAAATTGTCCCAGAAGTCTCGAACATTTTATTCTTTTCCACATTTTTTTTCTCTCTACATTCCACTTTGTGATTTTCTATTGACTTATTTTCAAATTCACTCATTCTTTCCTCTATTGGTTCCTATCAACTAATGCGCCAATCGTTTTCTTCATTTATGTTATAATATTTCATTCCACTTCATTCTAAAAATGTCTTTCTTTCTTACATTATTTACCTGTTGCTGCATGTTGTCTACTTTTTCATTTAGATCCCTTAAGTTATTTAAAATTCACTGTCTGTAATTCAGAAATACGTGCCGTGTCTGAGTCTGGCTTGGATATTTACTCTGTCTTCTTAGACTATGTTTTCACTTGTCATTTAGCATGTCTTGTAATTTTTTGTCAAAAACTGGAATTAATGTAATGGATAATAGGAACCCAGGTAAATGGATCTTTAAAGAAGGTTTTGTTACTCTAAGAGTTGGGATTTATTTAAGGTAGTTGTAGGTGCCAGAAGCTTCAAATTCCTCTACTGTCTTCATTCTTGTCACCTCTCTTTAGATTTTCACAAATACTCCTATTTAAATATAGACTGCTTTGCAACTCCTTCAGTTATAATCATTGTTATTTCATTGAAATCCTGTTGGTGTGGTGGTATGGTATAGGGAGTGGAAAGAATTCTATAATCTTATGATTAAATCTCAATCTTTTAGTGGGCCTGTGTCCTTGTGCTGTGGCCTTCACAAGTGTTTCTTTGTTCTTTTTTTCCCACCTAAGATGAGACAGGAAGGCTAAAGGGAACTGGAAGTGGGTGAATTTCCGTTTAGGTGAAGTAATTCTCTGGCAAGGTTTTTCCAAATGAGTGTAGGTCTTTGTTATGGTAAATGCTCTGGGAGTATTTCAATGTGGTTACTTTTCTCATACCCTGTCATATATGTGAGGAGCTTTCCTTTAGTTCTTACTGTGAGTACCTGGTAAAGTTCTTGGATGTAAACTCCATGAAATGGTGAGGCCTTTCTAAGACTACAGCCACCAGTAGTTTCTTACCTGTGAGCTAGTGCAGGCCACACCTAGCTTCTAGCAGTTTATTAAAATACTGCCTACCTGTCCTATGAGCTTTTGCTCCAATGGTTTATGCCCCAGGTAAGTTCTAAACTGTGATCCTCTACATTCACCTGTCTCTCCAGATTTTGAGGTGTTGATTAATTCTTTAAAGAAAAGCCATTGATTTTCAGTTTTTTTTTTCCTGCTTTTTCCTTGATGCAAGGACCTGTATAATGACTACTAAGCTCTTAATTTGTCAAAACTGAAAGTGAGAGTAGCATACACTGTTTATCAAACATGGCTTACTACCACTGTGGGATCCTCTCTCAAGATGGTTAGCTAGGGTAGTGTTGTCACTGAATGTGCTTCAGACTTAATTTCTCAGAGAGAGCTCAGAGATGCAAGGTTTTCATGAGAATACTTTAGGTATAGATTATCACTCTCCCAAACTGAATAAAACAATTGTTAATGAAACAATCATTTAAAGAGAATTCAGATGAGAAAACAATACATTTAACTATCCAAGAATGAAGTCTTTTGAGGAACACAATGCAAAAGATGTAACAGTTTCTTCTGATTTTATGAAGGCACAGAGTTTCAAAAATATATTTACAGTAAAAATGTATACTGGTAAGGATAGGGAAAGAAAAAAATAATAATCTAGAAAGCAGGGTTCTGTCATTGGACAGAAGTACATTCAATCTAGCTCTAAAGTTTCAAGATCACAAGACTCAGAAGGATATGGGAATTACTGGATAAGGCATATGAAGAGATAGAATCAACAGAAGGTCTCACCCAACACACTATTCTGGGAATCAAGTTTGATCAGAAATCTGTCTTGGGAGAAAACGGTTTGTTTGGAAAATAATGGAAAGTAACTATGGCTCAGAGATTGATAACAGAGGACTAAATGTAAGGTTGTTGGTTTGGAATAAGAGTGATTTCAGAAGAGAATACCAAACAGATAAAAAAAAAAAAAAGAAAGAAAGAAAACTTGTTTAATAATTTCAAGACAATGCAGCATTTGAGAATGATGTGATTACTGTGTTCCATGCACTAAGAAGCATGTTCAGACATTGATAAGAGGTTCTAAGAAAAGGCACAGGTAATATAATACACTTAGCAAGAATATAAGAAGGAAGTTCATAGGTCAAAGACCTCAATAATATGGGGAACTAATTCCCATGAGGCTTAATATATTTTTTAAAAATGGATGCCCTACACATATAATTGGCTTGGTAATATATACTTTCCATTCACAGTGAGTCCTCCTATAGTTGACTATGTCATAAAAATAAATACATGTACTTAAAAGAAAAGGGAAATTCTTCGAAGAGAACCCATGGTCTGGCAAACACAGTAACACTTCAGATGGCTGAGGATGGAAGAATCCAGCTTAGAAAAGAAGCAATTTATAAATTTAAAATCTCATCTGGGCCCTACTGAACAAAGTAAGCCAAGAGAAAATTCAGGAAACCTAGAGTTATGTCCCTATTGCTTCAGAAAAGAAAGTGACACAAAAGTACATTTGCAATGCCATTAAATTAGTGCCATTAAATTAGTGAAGTTCAAAAAGATGACCAAGGGCAAGATTTTGAGAATCTTATCATGAATAAGAGAGCAGTCCTCCTTGTGCTCAATATGACCTCCCTGGGCCCTAATCTCTAGATTCTCTAAATCTCACAGCTTTGGGAGAACTTCCAACTTCTCATTCTGCAGCTGAGATAATTGTGATAACAAGAGCGAAGGCTACCCTAGGAGGCAGGGTGTGGTATCACAACAAATTACAAAGAGGAAGCAGTAGTTACAATCACTCTATCACAGGGCTACAAATCTCTTGGCTACAAATCCCATTAAAAGGTAAAGAAAAACATGCCCGTGGAGTCCAACAACATGCAATATGATTATTTTTTCCTTATTTTTAGAGTAATTGGCTAAAAAGTATGAGTTCTCTGTTCAGGAGTTGTGGAGGCTATGTTTGTCACTGGATAGAGCCCACATTTACTCTAGCTCTCAAGGGTGAAACATACATAGTTGAGCAAGAAAATAAAAGTTACTGGGAGATGGCATAAGACTCATATAGTCTCTTCTTGCAGAAGTGGAACCCACAGGGGATTCTTGACTTACCTTCCTTTTGGTAATATTTGAGGGTACTATTATGAAGGGCATTGGACTAAATGGGGCAGCTCAGGATAGTTAAAATACAGAAATGCATAATGGTGCAACGAATGGGGTTAGGGGCTGGGGTGGTTAACCTGGGATTCTTGAAACTCCCTCAATTTCAAGAATATATGGCAGATAGTGGTTTCAAAACCTATAGCCTGCCAAGACATTCTCTGGTAGAGCAAGTAGAGCCATCTCTCTCTCTCGATCTCTCTCTCTCTCTCTCTCTCACACACACACACACACACACACACACAAATGGTGATGTACTCCCCCAAATTCAAAGGAATAAATAGAAAGCGTGACATTTATAGCACCTATGAAAAATATTTTGAGCCAAAACAGAAAGAATGTTGTCCTTAATTTTTGAATAAAACAAGGGTGAAATGACATCACAGAGGTTTCAGATGTTAGCAGAATATGCCAAAGGAACTCCAGGATGGGACTGATCATATCATAGCAATCACCACCCAGTGAACACCCAAGGAACTGTGTGGGGCCAAGTATGTCATTCCACAATATGCTGTTCTATGTATTTGTTACAGGTGATTAGTTTTAAAGGGTTTTCATACACTACATTATGACCATGGTATTGGGAAAAGCAGAATTTACAGATGAAGCTATTTTTAAAGCATAAAACTGACTTAAGACTAAGAAGTTTTGCTAGATTTTAAATTAGAGATTGATTATAAATGCCTCTTTGAGAGTAGTATGCTCTTCTAAGATGTTCCCATCTGTAAAGATCAACTTGCCTAAGTCAGTTGCATTTTTAGATTACCTTGTACAAGTTTCATAAGGCAAATAGCCCAGGACCTATTGAATCTGAACCAATGGATAATAAATAGTTTCCTCTTATTCCACTGCACTTTAATTTTTTTTTTCTAAGTAAAAATAATCACTTCTGTGTGCAGGGAGTCTGGGTAAATTTGGACCTGTGAGCTATAATGATTGTCTGGAAGTAATTAGGAGAAAGATGGTTAATGTGGACTTGAGCCCTTTCTGCTTCTTAATCAGGGAAGGAAAGGGGAAAAATAAATACTTGACAAAGCCACACCATGATCATTGAAAAACAGACTGTTACTCTTAGACTCTTTTTACACTGTTGTGAAGACAGTATAAGGATGTATTATAGGAGGATTTTCCACACTGTCTCTCTCTAATTCTGCTCATATAATTTTGTTAGTGTTTTCAATATAGTTCTCCTTCTACCTACCACACATTAAGAAAGATTTAGATGTGCTGGCCTTCAAGTTAATTGATCAAGAGGACTGGTTCATGAAGTATATGAGGATCCAAAGGCTATTTAGAGCTTAAGATGGTGAGTTTCCTGGTAGATAAGTTGGCCAAGGATATGTCCGTTAGAAAACATGAGTACTGATTATAGAGGGTGATTTCGTATGAAGAATCAGAAGACCAAAGACTTGTTTCTTTAGTGAACACTATTATTACTTCAATCTAATTTCTTAAGGAATACTGTTTTGTTTGTTTGTTTGTTGTTGTTGTTTTAAAGCAACAGTGTAGGGAATGAAGCTTTAAAGGTGAAGACCAATTATCTTCTTTATAAGCACTCCTCTCTTTTGGATGGTTATTGAAATTATGCAGTTAGAGAAAAATGCCCAGGTCTGCCTCTTAGAGACAGCCGCCTCTGTCCTCAAAAGCCTTCTAGATGATGAAGCAAGAATCAAAGTAGTGTTCAGAAAGATAAATCAGGACTGTGGCCATTTACATCTATTTGGCGTGTATATAGGAAGAACCTAACCACTCAAGGATTTTTAGCCCAGTAGATAAAAGAGTCTACATGAAGGTGAGAGACCAAAACCCTAATTGGCAATAAAGTGAATATTTGCATAAATAGTCTCTTGGTTGGTGCAAGAGTTAGGGCTTTGACATTCCAGCTAAATGTTCTTTAACTAGAAATACACGTTTAACAGAAAGATAGAAGGGAATGGCCTAGAAGTCAAGAGGAGTACACTTAGTAGAACAAAATGTCAGAGATATATTCCTATAGTTTCAGGTATTCTGTGGCATAAGAAAGTACAGATTTGAGACCACTGGATAGGCTATAAAATTTTAAAATGCCTTCCAATAACATTTAGCACTTTCTGAGAAAAGTAGTCCCTGGAGATTCTTTATGGTATGTGTAGAGAGGCCATGAGTTTTTGTTTTTTGTTTTTCTTTAATGTTAATTAACTCAATGTTAAAGGGTAAAGGGAATGACCCCCTAGTCACCTAGAAAACACAGGATGTGCTTTTATAGGGCCAGAGTTTGAGCAAGCACGTGTACCATAGTTCTCAAATGTAAGTGGCATACATATTATGTGCCTTATTTTATCATCTTACCCCCTTTTCATAGGGAGCAGATAGTCTTAGAATATCATTGCAGCTTGCTCAGTGGCACACAGATGCACTACAGGAGGCCAAATGTAAATACTCAGACCTCTATCCAATATTTCAAAGCTCTCCTCAATCCTTCTTAACAGGAGCTAGCTGGGAGCTACTAGCTCAGTCTTAGACACTTGGCTAATTTTATTATTCTAGATGAACTAATCTCAAAGTTCAGAGACAAAGCATGAAAAAATTCAACCCAACACCATGTATGATACCTCAGCTCAGGATATTCACTGTATATAAAATAGCTTATTTATCACTATATATTAAGTAGTATATCTAATAGCAGAAGATTTCAATTTATGTCCCCTAGTTAAAGAATCTGGTTCCTAGGTCTTCTCAAATTACATCTTTTTACAGTTCCAGTCTCTTAGGTGGAACACACAGTTAACCCCATGGCACAAAGACATGACTTCACCAGACTTTTCTGCCTAAAGTCAAAGTTTACTCAGAAAACTACACTGAAATAAATTTCAGATGTCTGGAAGTATTGGCCTTAATAGGAACTACTATTCTGTATGGCTAGAATGGATCTTCTCCTTTTTTAAAAAAATATTTTTATTTATTTATTTATTTTTAACGTTTATTTATTTTTGAGACAGAGAGAGACAGAGCATGAACGGGGGAGGGGCAGAGAGAGAGGGAGACACAGAATCGGAAACAGGCTTCAGGCTCTGAGCCATCAGCCCAGAGCCCGATGTGGGGCTCGAACTCACGGACCGTGAGATCGTGACCTGAGCTGAAGTCGGACGCTTAACTGACTGAGCCACCCAGGCGCCCCTATTTTTTATTTTTGAGAGAGAGAATGAGCAGGGAAGGAGCAGAGAGAGAGGGAGACACAGAATCCGAAGCAGGCTCCAGGCTCTGAGCTGTCAGCACAGAACCCGACACTCGCGAACCGTGAGATCATGACCTGAGCTGAAGTCAAACACTCAACTGACTGAGCCACCCTGGTGCTCCTAGAATGGATCTTGTTGACAAGATGATTAGAGGAAGACAGGCTGGATATGATCATGATGGCACTGTAGAGACTCCTCAAAGTTTGTAAGTTTCGAATGTAAAACTGGAGTGATTCTCCATGAGGATCCAGAGCGGTTATTCATAATCTCTTCTTCATTATCACACTGTCTACATTCAACATCTTGTGTATGGTGGTACAGCATGACAGCAGGGAAAAATACAAAAAGAACATTTTCTGAATAAACATCAATAGAGCAGAGTGTGAGCAAGTACCCTTCTCTAGAGTGTATACTTGATGTACTCAATCTTGCTAAAATCTTCAAGTAATAAAATATGGCTATTTTGGAAGCTTTGTAAGCATCAGTTATATAGAAGGAAGGTTAAATTATAGCCCAGAAACTGCATCAGAGAAGCCAAGATGAATGTACAGTGGCCTCAAGATTAATGTGGTTTTAAAAAACAGCTTGCACATCAAGAAACTATTGGTACACACTACAGATTCCATTAAAAACAAAAACAAAAACAAAAACAAAACCCATAGTAACAAGACTGAACTACAATGTCAAATATGGAGAAAATGGGAAATTTAGATAAAGGAGCATGGGATACTTTTTTGCAAAAGGCCCCAAACATATTGTTATTTGGAGTAAACTATAAAGAAATCTAACCAAAAGAATATCCTTTTCTACCTTGTATTATTAACAGACGTAAAATATTTCTCAGTCACTGAAATTATACACTTAGCAAATTATAGAAACCTCCCTATGTCCCGTAAAATTCTCTTCTCTGTATGCATACTACAATTTGAGGGGTCTACATTTTTACTTTATTTTTAAAGAGATTTTGTTCTTGCAGTTGCTCAAGTGATATGAAAATACAGTTTCTTATTTTGACTCCACCACTATAAATCTCTAGTGTTAGATCAGTCATTTCAGTGATCCTGTGGCACACTTTCTCTGTCTCAAAAATGATAGAAAAGGGGAAAATAAATCCAATTGAAGATTGATATATGTGCTTTACAAAACAGTGCATAAACTAGGCACATAAGATATGAAAAGGTGATCTCTGCTCTCTGATCACTCTCAGTACTGCTCTCTGGAGTTTCTTTGTATAGAAGAATATGAGAGCTGATAGTATATAATATGCTTATGAAGAACTATAAAGAGAAATGGTTAGTTTTAAATTGAAATACATTCATTCATATAATTTGATCCTCATAATATCCCCAATCTGGCAAACAAATAGCAAAATGCAGATTTATAGATGAGGTAAATGAATCAGTCGCAAGGCTAAAAGTGGAGCTGAGAACCAAGCCCCAGAGCTTTTTGTATACATCACCATTTTATTTCCCCCACCAGTTTGATGCCAGCCTGTTGGTCTACCAGCCAACCTGCTACCTGTTTTTGTAAACACAATTTTACAAAACTGTGGGAACACACATATGTCTGGGGCACAGACATACTCATTTGTTTTCAATATTAGATATGGCTAATTATGGAAAGAGCCTAAATGTCCATCAACTGATGAATGGATAAAGAAATTGTGGTTTATATACACAATGGAGTACTACGTGGCAATGAGAAAGAATGAAATATGGCCTTTTGTAGCAACGTGGATGGAACTGGAGAGTGTGATGCTAAGTGAAATAAGCCATACAGAGAAAGACAGATACCATATGGTTTCACTCTTATGTGGATCCTGAGAAACTTAACAGAAACCCATTGGGGAGGGGAAGGAAAAAAAAAAAAAAGAGGTTAGAGTGGGAGAGAGCCAAAGCATAAGAGACTGTTAAAAACTGAGAACAAACTGAGGGTTGATGGGGGGGTGGGAGGGAGGGGAGGGTGATGGGTATTGAGGAGGGCACCTTTTGGGATGAGCACTGGGTGTTGTATGGAAACCAATTTGACAATAAATTTCATATATTAATAAATAAATAAATAAAATTGAAACTGTGGAAAAAAATATTAGATATGGCTGCTTTTTTCACTATAGCACAATTCAGTAGCTATGATAGAGACCTTGAGACCTACAAAGCCTACAATATTTACTCTTTGGTCCTTTGTAGAGAAAAAAAAAATTACTGACGCCTGCTCTATTTCATCGGTAGTGCAGGGAACTTGACTTTTTAATATGTATTCTCACCCCTTGGTGAGGATGAGCTGGTTATTGAAAGAAGGATGAAAGGAAGGAAGGAAGAAGAAGGAATGGAGGCTGCAGGATAACAACTGAGATAACAGCTGAATTTGACCATATCTAATTTCTTCAACACAGGCTTTCTTATCAGTGAGCTAAGTAACCATAGTTTTACCAATGGAGAGTAAGTATGCAGGAGACTGACTGACTGACTGAATGAATAATCTGTCATTCTTTAGTCAATATTCAGATTTTATTTTTTAACTTCAAGTTTAAACCATTTTAGGAAAAGGATAACTCCTAGTTTGCCTGCCCAACTTCTGTATAAAGAAGCACCACAGGCTGGCTGGTACAGTGGCAAATGTTATGTGTATAAATCTCAATCCCTATGGACAACTTTAATTACTAAACTGCACTCATTTCATTTCTGCCGATTATTTCACAGACCAGCAAAGTCTTATTTTTGGCACAACTGAGTCACACACACATGGCACTTTAAAAATGCCCAGCCACGTTCAATTTGGATTTCAAGTGGTATCGATGAATAATTTCACCAAAGAAGATTTTTGAGGATTTTTTAAAAACACTACCTGTATTCAATTCTAAAGTTCCTTCTCTGATTAGGCTTACTTTTCAGCTCAAAATACATGATGTTATCTTTCACATTATGCTGTGTACTCAAAACTGCAACAATTTCCCTGATCACTTTAGTGTTGGCATATTAGCATCTAAATTCAAAGCTGAGACAATGAATGTGTTAAGGAGGCAATTTAACACCTTCCAACTTCTTTTTTCGCTCAGCTGCACATCTTGGAAAATCAGCAGCATTTGTGTGAACATATGTTTCACTTGTCAAGCTTCAGTCCATGGGGTCTTGCTTTGACCTTCGATTAACATTATACAGACTCAGTCCCCAAAAACCAGCCTTGAAAGGAGAATATGGGCCAGGGGATCATCAGCATACTTTCAGTAGTCTGACACTGTTTTTTTTTTCCTTTAAATAAAAAGAGAAGATAAAATTGAATGTCAATAAAGAGTTAAAGGTTTCATAAATTGGATTGACTACAGAGTGTGAGAAATTTAACAAGCCAGTGAAGGTGATCAGGTAAGAACTCTTTGGTTTTAAACAGATTGAGGAATGGTACCAAAGTGTATTTCTACAAGCCTTGTCTAATGTTATGTGTCACTCTGTACCACTTCTCGTACAGAGCAGGCACATGTCACCACCCTGCTTCAGGAGCACCTTAATCCTTGCAGGATAAAAACCAAACCAAGAAACAGACTCTTTTTTTTTTAAATCTTCATTTATTTTTGATAGAGAGACAGAGTGTGAGCAGGGGAGGAGCAGACAGAGAGGGAGACACAGAATCTGAAGCGGGCTGCAGGCTCTGAGCTGTCAGCACAAAACCTGATGCTGGGCTCGAACTCACGAACCGTGAGATCATGACCTGAGCCGAAGTCGGATGCTCAACTGACTGAGCCACTCAGGTGCCCCAAGAAACAGACTCTTAACTGTGGAAAACAAACTGGTGGTTACCAGAGGTGAGGTGGGGGCAATGGGTTAAATAGGTGAAGGGATTAAGAGTACGTTTACAATGTGCACAGAGTAATGTATAGAATTGTTGAATCACTACATTGTACACCTGCAACTAATATAAAACTGTATGTTAGCTACACTGGAATTAAAATTAAAAACTTAATTAAAAAACAACAACTATGGGACAAGGAATTCAAGGCCTTCAGGATCTAGACCTTGCCCACCTGCTAATGCTGGTGCATCTCTACACAGTCCAGCTAAACTAAACTACCTGTTGTCTTCCGTAAGTGTGCCATTTCTCTCAACTCCATTCTTCTAAATAGCCCAATCTCATTTTTGAAATGGGGAAATCAGATTGAATTTATATTAATTTTCTTCTAGCTCTGAAATCTTACTCTTCTGATAACCCAAAATCACATAAGTAAGAGGTGAAATGGACATCTTATTCTGTCATAAACCTCTACATCCTTATTTCCCACAATGTCCGTTCCATCAAGGCCAGGTTCAGTGCCCCAAGTCACGAAACTGGAAAATTGCCTTTCCTAAAAGTTTGCTCAATCTGTTCAATTTTCCTATTCTACACTATATCCTCTCTATATTTATCTAAATCCACCTCTTCCTTTTATGTCCAACTATTAGCACACAATGAAGAGCCCATCCATTCACAGGGATCCTCACTGTGACTTCTTCAATAGAGAAAACATTTTAATTATATTTGCATTCTGTCCCTTCCAGGATTTGTCCACACCTCCAAAGATATCACTGCTTTGCATTCTATAGTCACATAACACATTTGAAAGCTTTATCTTGCTTGAAATGTGCACCCAGCTTCTGTCCAAGTATTAACAACTGAAAAATTCTCAAGACTTCTTCATCTTTTACGAGTCCTTTTTCCAACTTCTACACTCTTCTGCTAGAAATAATCTATCTAGACTCTCCTTCCAAAATGTTCCCAGTGTTTTTCAAAATATGCATTTATAGGGGCACCTGGGTGGCTCAATATGTTGTGCATCCGACTTTGGTTCAGGTCATGATCTCGCGGTTTGTGGGTTCAAGCCCAGCGCCAGGCTCTGTGCTGATACCTGGGAGCCTGGAGCCTGCTTCAGATTCTGTGTCTCCCTCTCTCTCTGCCCCTCCTCTGCTTGTGCTCTGTCTCCCTCTGTCTCTCAAAAATGAATAAATGTAAAAAAAACCTTAAAACATTTTTTAAAAATATGCATTTATATTACTACGTATATTAGTAACAACTTTATAATACCAGGAAATAACAACTTTGTGACAGACTGGTAACAATTCTAGAGTCCTTTATTATCCCTTTCCTAAGCATTAAGAGGTGAAAGAGAAGACAAAACTTTCTTCAGAATTCCTATTGACTTGTCTAGAACTACTGAACTCACATTGAAGAACAAAACCTTAACTGGCGTATATGTTCAATCTAATTGAAGACTTGGATCTCCCTTAATTTTTTGCCCTTATTCTCTAAAACTTTAGCTCTTTGAAAAGCAAAGAAAAAGGAAAGGCACGAGATCCTTCTGGAGCTGTTACCATCTGGAAAAGACTGTGAAAGTCACCCATCTTCATCAGCTTACCATTTAAAACATAATTTCTGCCCTTTACCCTGGATTTCATTCTTTAAAGCTGGAATTCTCTACAATTTGGGACAACACTGCTATCCCAATTCAGTATCTCCAGCTATAACATGGATACTTACTATATATTTGTAGTTATGTATGTTTTACCTAGGCTATCACATGTAACCTTACTATATTAAATCCTTAAATACTAAAAATAGTCCTGTATAATATATATGCCCACAGAGAGACAGACACAGAGAGAGAGAGAGAGAGAGAGCGCTGGAAATAAGAAGTTGGGAAACAGAAAGAAGATTAGAAGGAACAAAAGAAGGATTCTCTACAATTTGTCACCATAATTATTAAAATGGCCATACCTATAGTGACATTGGCTTACTAAAATAAGAAATATAAATAAGCAATCATTTGCTGAGTCCCTGATTTGGCCAAGCTACTGAATTAAAGTACAATATGGATGTTTGGTTTTCAAATATAGAAGACTTAAGCAAATGTAATATTTTTTTTAAGTTCTACTACAAGGACTTGAATTGTCTTTCATATCATCATCCTATTTGTATATTCTTACCTGAACTTGGTGACACTGAATGTAAAATGTTGATGTTTACATCTAAATAAGCATTATGTTTGAGAGAAGAATTCATACCATGGACTGTATCTGCATTTCCAAAGTAGACTCTGAGTTACGGTAGTTGTAAGAACTGCGAAACTGCACCCATGATGTCACCCATGATGATGAAGATGAGAGCGCAGCTTTACCTCACCTGAATGAAATGCCTGGAGGTTGAATTGATTTTTAAGAGCCACACTTTCAAAACAATGCATAGAACAAGCAAATGTAGTGCAGGTAGTCCAGAAAAGAGTAAGCAGAGAGGGTGAGCTATCTTAACCATATGAGGAGCAGTTGGAAGCTTTGGGGCCATTTTGCTATAAGAAAAAGCTTGGTGTGCATGAGAGTTTTGTTTTGTTTTTTGTTTTCTGATCCCACAGTGAGCAGAGAATGCAGGAACAATGGGGGAAGGCTCTATATATTCTTCTTTTGACTTGGATTTCAAACAAATTTTCCCCAAGTTGAATGAATTACCATGGGAACTATTCATCATTCCGCAGACAACTGCTTTATGGAGGACTTACTTTAGACAAAATAATTTTTATAATCTTTGAGCTGCAAGAGACTTCACAGGTAATCTGATTAGCACCACCCTTTTTTTGCTTTTGTATTTTTATTAAAGCCCAAATTTATAGTAACAAATGTCTTTTTAGTATTTGGAGGTGGGAGAGGAAAATGGTATAAAAACTCAGGATACTAAAATAAACTGGTCAGGTCCACCAAACTATAAATTCTTATAGTCAAGAATCACTGTCCTAATGTCTTCATTATCCACTGCCCACACCAGGGCCCAGTAAAAATTGGTTGCAACAAGTTGAGCTTCTGGACACATTCCATTGCTCTTTCAGGTTTTTGCTTGTAAAGGCAATATTCTCCATGAGAATGGAAAATCCCACTCAAAATAATTGCAGTATGTCACTTTTAAGTATGTGTTTCTGTTTGTTTGTTTTACAGTATTGATCCATTTTAGCATTAGAAATCTTTGGTGTTGTTGAGCACAAAGGATCTTTCTTGGACCTGAATCAAGCAACCTGAATTTGTTTCTTCCTCCCCTTCCTCATTGTAGTTTCCTCTCATGACTGATTATCCTCTGTCTAAACAATGGCATCAAATGCCCAGCAGTTTCCCAGTCTCCAGTCTTTCCAGGTTAACTCCATGAGATTGTACCATGTCATGTTCCTATGTAAAGATCATCACTGGTTCCTCCACTTCCTACCGACAGACAAGTTTAAATCTCCTTAGTATCACACACACACACACAAAAAAAATTCAGACCTCTGAGCTTCCTAGATGTTTATCTTCAACTTGTCTTTTACTCATACTTTAAGGCACAGATTTTATGACTCTTTGGTTTGTCTTTGTGTTCCCTAAGCTTGGCACAAAAAGTAGATAACCAATTTGTATTTACTGAAAGAATGACTGTTTGGAAGTGCAATAAACCAACACGGTCATCAAAAATGAAAGCCAAGAATAATGTTAATCTCTCTCATCCCCCTCCAATAATATGCACCCAGACCTAGAAACACTTCAATGTTACAGTGGTTTTTACTGCTGCATGGTAATCCATTTAAAATAGCATTTTTAAAAAGCCCACACCTTTTTCTCTTTTCATATTCTGGGTGAAAATGAAGCACAAAACAGATTTTTCAGAGCTATTATTATGCTGACATTGAAACTAAATACATCAAAAACACTAGCTGGAAACCTTGGAGATTTTGTAGTTTTTTTAAGTTTTGATTTTCCATCCTCTATATATCCAAGTTGATCTCTAATAAATTTATGAATACCACTGCTGCTGCCTGTATTTACTATCCATTATTGAATATTTTTTAGCCTATATACAAACTAATCATAAGACATGGTGAACCATCACAGAGAATACAATACGTATAACCAAGGCTCTGTCCAAGCAATGTCTCCAAATTGGTTCATACTAAGATCCCCAGTATTAGTGTAGTAGAGTAGATGACCAGATGTTCACCATTTCCAAACTCTTTCTTTGTTCAAATTGTGAGCATAAAACATACTTTCTTTATATTCTTAGTTGCTGCATTTCAGAACCCTGACTTTTATTTATTTTTCTTTAATCCTATAGATGACTGGTCTTGCTCCCATCCTGCCATTGTTCTTAGTGACAACATTTGTCAGCCCTCACTATTAACATTCAGACCAATCGCATGAGTGACACAAAATTACAATTTAAATAACTTAGAGGGGCACCTGAGTGGCTCAGTTGGTTAAGTGTCCGACTTTGGCTTAGGTCATGATCTCATGTTTCGTGGGTTTGAGCCCCACGTCAGGCTCTGTGCCGACGGCTCAGAGCCCGGAGCCTGCTTCAGATTTTGCATCTTCCTCACTGCCTGCCCCTCCCCCGCTGGCTCACGCTCTCTCTCTCTCTCCTCTCTCTCTCAAAAATAACTAGTAAACATTTTAAAAATTAAAAAAAAAAATCTTAGCATGAGAAATGGAATTAAGGTGCAACAGTGAAGAAGATAAAAGTGGAAACCAACACAAAGACTGAGGCCTTAGTTAAGTGAAGGAGCAGAGATTACATTGCTACCGAACATGTAAAAGCATGAATTTTGGCCCTCACTTCCTCCTCTAATACTCTTAAAAGTAATGGGCTGAATTCTGTCCTCCAAAGATTCATGTGTTGAAGTTCTAACTACTAGTACTTCATAACATTACTGTGTTTGGTTTGGAGATAGGGTCTTTACAGAGGTAATTACATTCAATGACGTCATTGGGGTAGAATCTAAACCAGTGTGACTAACTTACTTATTATGTTTTTTTAATCCATGCTCCGTGCTTCTGACTCTGCCCTGTTGTCTTTCTTATTCATTAGAAGATGTTCTCTCAACCTGCTTTCTGCCCATAAAAAAAAAAAAAAAAAAAGAGGGCCTAAATAGTTCTTCTCATTTTGAATTGTCTCTGCTCATTTTAGTGAAAGTTGGTGGTACTTTAGCAAGTATTTGTCTTACAATGTAACTGGTGTCCTCATAAGAAGAGATTAGGATACAGACACATAGAGAGGAATAACCACGTGAAGACAGAGGGAGGAGATGGCCACGTACAAGCCAAGGATAAGGCCTTAGAAGAAACTACCTCTGATCTCAGACTTCTAGCCCCCAGAACTAGGAGCAAATAAGTTTCTGTTGTTTAAGCCAACAAGCTGTGATATTTCATTATGGTAGCCCTAGCAAACTTATATGGAGAAAAATAAGTTGTTTATTGATAAGACACTTTTTAAAATTATTATTACAATGAATTTTGGCTAATTTGATCTGTTTCCTTCTTGGTGTAATGGGCATGACTTTGCAATTCCTCTCCTATCCCTTTTTAAATTTCAACCAATCACAAATTTGTGGCTGATAAGTTGTTGGGTGCACTGTAAGAACAAAAACAAGTCCTTCACTCAGCAAATGTCAAGTGCCTGCTTTGATCAGGAAAAGTATGAAGCAAAGAGATGCTGTAAGTAATTCTTGTCAGGTTAAACTCTGGAACAGGAGGGGGAAAAGAAAAAAAAAAATAAATAAAAAATACAGCACTATGATGTAAGGATAAAATTGTGATATAGTTCCTGTCCTGTTTTCGATAATGTGCAATGTTGTAGGTAATGGAAGATAAGAGAAGATAGGCTGATAAATTCTACCCTCCCAAATTCATTACTGTACGGCACAGAGTTGTGCTTAAAAAAAGAGATTAGGATCTTGCTTTAAAATAAGAAAGAAAGAAACAAAAGAAGAAAATTAAAGAAGGAAAAGGAGGGAGATTAATAGAGAAAGAGAGAGAATATGTCTTCACATTGCATACAAGGAAATTATAAAATTAGCAGGAAATTCAAAAGGTTTACAATATCCCAGGCTGCTTTACCTTAATGACATTAAAAAAATTTTTTTTAATGTTTATTTATTTTTGAGAGAGAGAGAGCAAGGGAGGGGCAGAGAGAGAGGAAGACAGAATCCGGAGCTGGCTCCAGGCTGAGCTGTAAGCACAGAGCCCAACACGGGACTCAAATTCACCAGTGGTGAGATCATGACCTGAGCCGAAGTCTGATACTCAACCGACTGAGCTACCCAGGTGCCACTACCTTAATGACATTTTGATGTAGGCCCTGAATAAAACGATTTCCCATCAGTTCCCATTTGTCAAAATTCTTCTTATTCAACAACTAGGGACTACTGTCCACATGACCTCTCCTCTATGGGGTTTTCATAAATATATCAGAATTTCTTGTTTTACCATCTTTCCCACAGTACTTTGGAGATACCTATGCCAGTATCTACTAAACTGCATTCTATTTCTTGCTCTCTGTTAGACTGTAAGCCTAAGGGTACAAATTTGAGTCTGAAATAATCATTCAGCAAATAAACGACTAGAATGACAAATAAGGAATATAGAAAGTGGATACTTCAAGAGCTCAGCCAAGAGGGAAAGATAATTGTTTGAATACTTCATGATGAAAGTGCATTTGCACTGAATTTTGAAAAGCTGTTGACTCTTGAACAATGTGGGATTCCAGGTGCTTACTCCATGCACAGTTGAAATCCAAGTATATCTTTAGACTCCCCCCAAATTTAACTACTAATAGCCTACTGTTGACAGGAAGCCGTATCAACAACCTAAACCATTGATTAACACTTATTTTGTATGTTACATGTACTATATACTGTAACCTTATTATCAAGTAAGCTAGAGAAAAGGTTATTAAGAAAATCATAAGGACAGAAAATACATTTAGAGTACTGGATGGTATATTTTGAAAAAGAAATCAGTTTATAGGTAGCTTCTGTGACAAGGGCAACAGTAGCATCAGGTCTAGATACAGGATGGCAATATTCTGTAGCCGGTGGCCTCAGTTTACACTGGCAGCTGCAGGGTGGGCCCTCTGGTAGTGACAGTGGCCTGCAGGTGCAGTACAAATGCCCATTTACCTAAAGTTGTACCACAGGTCCAAGACTATTGGCAGCTGTGGTCACTCATGAGTATACCAGCCTGTGGGGGGCCTGAGTCCTGGGTGCTCCTGTGAGGAGGGACTGAAGCCCATGGCTACCAAGGCATAGCCTGGAAGGCTGGCTGGGTGCACAAAGGACCCAGGAGGTGGGAGGATTAGGGACACTATGCCCCCTGCATTATGTCATCTCTGCCCACTGGGGACCTTCTTCCACTTCAGCCCAGTCTTCTGCCCACTAGCCCCCTGGTGCTCCATTGAACCACCTATTGGAACACAGAGAGACCTGCAGCCCTGCCCAGACCCAGGGCCCTGGAGGCTGCTGATGGTGTCAGAGGGCCTCCCCAGATACTTAGAGGACAGCTGGCACAACCTTTGTACCAGTCACCTTTGATTCAGTCCTGTGGAGACTGCGATAGACAGTGGTACATAAATGTCTTATGGGTTCTGCTGTCGACTCTTAAATAAAAACAAAGCAAAACAACCCATGTGTAACTGGACTTGTGCACTTCAAATCTCTGTAGTGAAGGGTCAAATGTAATATGATTAGATTGAATGACACTTTGGAGCATTCAACCTTTCAACAAATATTAAGTGGGATTCCATTTGCATGGGGGATTATTTGAAAGGAAAATTATAGGAACTTAGTAAGAACTTTTTTTAAATTAGGAAAAATTAATAGGAGGAGAATATGTGAAAAAATTAACTTAAAGGGAAATTCTTTTATCATCATGGCCTTCAGTATATACTTACTGCCTCATTGTTTTTGTTCTACACTTTCAAAACAAGCAAGTATGAAATCAATGTCAAACCAAATACTCAAATACATTCAATAGAAACTGTACAACTCTGGTTTAAATTGAGATAATTAAGATCCTCAATACTACTAAATTAATGGTCTTTAATTTTTTTTGTTTTAAACCTAAGATATACATGTGCACATTAAAATTTCATGATATGTGTATGTCCATCCATAAATGTTTAATGGCTTATTAGAAAACATGATTATAATGACTATAATTCCCTTGGCTTAAGAGGGAAATGTCATAATATCATTGTGTTCTTGTTTTTATGGCACTATCATGTTATATTAAAATAAAATAAGGGCTGGGTTGATGTGCAGAGTATTAAATATGTATCATTTCAGGGAGAATGGTACAATCATCAAAGCACAGACCTAAACTGACCCTGGCATTGTCCCTCTCAAGTAGGTATTATTATCTCTATTTTATAGTTGGAAAAACTAAGACTTTAATAAATTCATAGAGCACATTATCATTGAACCTGTCAGGACACAATGTCCTGATCTTGCCATCCATCCAATGATCGTAAAGTCAATGATCTTCATCTTTTATCTTCTATCTCCCCATCTGTAATAAAAGTGAGTTATACTAAATCTAGTCAACAATAATCACTATAATATCCTAAAGCTGATACTATGGTTTATTTATACATTTATTTATACATACCTAACTTTGTACTATGAAGTACTTTTAGGCATCTAAATTTATGATGTGAGAGTCCTAATATCTTTTCTTTTTAATAAAAATTAAGTCTTCATCTTAGTGCTCTGAAAAAAAAAAACTCTGTGAATGGCAAAACATTTTTTTTTTGAAAAAATACAAAAAGCATTTATACCTAAAACAATACAAGGATATAGTTGGGCTCTTCGGGTAGTAAATATGTATATATATATATATTTTTTTTAACATTTATTTATTTTTGAGACAGAGAGAGACAGAGCATGAGCGGGGGAGGGTCACAGAGAGAGGGAGACACAGAATCCGAAACGGGCTCCAGGCTCCGAGCAGTCAGCACAGAGCCCGATGTGGGGCTCGAACTCACATACCGCGAGATCGTGACCTGAGCCCAAGTCGGACGCCTAACCGACCGAGCCACCCAGGCGCCCCGTAAATATGTATATTTGAGAGACTTTTCTTTATAACAAACAAAAATGAAACCTACCAATGTGTCTTTATGTCATTTTTTATTAATTACTACTCAGAGTAAAAATAACAATAACTTCTGGCATCTATCTATATAAAACATTTTGGTTCAAAATTGCTTTCACATATCTATTTTTCTTGATCCTAACATCTTTATTCCTACAAGGTAGGAATCACCTTTTTGTCTTACGCCTGATTTACAACTAGACAAAATAATGTCCATTGAGTATAAATAAATGCTGAATCATCTGAATCCAAACTTCCGCTTCAATAACCTTTTCTCTATAATAAAAACAATATAATAGTATCAATACTACAATGAATGAAAGCAGCGACTAACACTTATGTGGTGTTTATTACATGCCAGCCATTTATTTCTTCAAATGAGGGGTGTGTGTGCGTGCGTGTGTGTGTGTGTGTGTGTGTAATGTATTCCTCCTAACTAATCTCTGTGATAGGTATTCAGATGCTCTGTTTTATAGATGAGGTAATTAAGAATAGAAGGATTGAGTAATGCTCCAAGTGTCACAGCTGATAAGTAATAGAGGAGAGCTTTAAATTCCAAACTCAGGCCATCTGGCTTCGGTCTATTTACCCCTATATATTAGCATAAATAATTCTTATTCATTCATTTACAATTTAGTAATTTTTAAAGATGCCAGGAATTATTCTAGACTCCATGGGAGAATTACATAATTCCAGGTTCTTCTGGAGGTACAAAGACACAATCCCAGACTTCTAAGATTTACAGTCTGCTAAATGCCGGGGGACCACCACAAACCATGTTTAAAAGAAATATGATCACAGATTAGAATATATAAGTTAGAATACATAAATACATTAAATTAAGTGACCATGATTATTTGGATACACAGTCAATCTGAAAGAAATGTATTTCTTATGGTCATAATGATCAGCAGGGAAAGACACTCAATGGACCTGGGAGAAAGGAGATATGCCAGAGCAAAGGCTGGGTACTGGTCCATTTCCCTTCTCCTCATAAAGAAAAGTTGCCAATAGCTCATTCAGACTAAGAGATTCACTAAAACTAATGTGACAATAACGTACAATGTATAGTATTCACATTGTGAAAATTAAAAATTAAGTTCACATAAGTGATGGGGATTAAGGAGTGTACTTAAGATGAGCACTGGCTGGCGTATTGAATTATTGAATCACTATATTGTATACCTGAAACTAATATAACACTGTATGTTAACTATATTGGAATTAAAATTTAAAAAAAACAAAATTAAGTTCACTCTTTAGTTGAAGAAGGATTGTAGAAGTATAGAACATTCATACTTTCAAAAATATTTAACCAGCTTAAGTTGTAGACATCTCTGCTTGGGAAGTTTTCAATCTTCAATCTAGTTGAGGGTCTTGGGTAATAAATGAACAAAAATAAGTAAAATATATCTTATGAGAGGTATTGATAATTGATTTGGAGAAAATATAAACTGGAAAAGATAAAAGGAAGTGTATGTATGTTGAGGTGACATTCTATAAAAGAATATGTATTCATTATTGAAAATTTGGTAGATACGGAAATGGAAAATAATTAAAAAATTATATATAATCTTACTAACAAGATGGGCATCACGGCCATTCTGGTGTGTATCTTTTCTGACTTTTTAAAATATGAATAGGAAGATATTTTGTCTCTCATTTAAAAAAATTAAACACCAATTTAGGAATTACTTGTTCATTGTGCTAGTGTTTTAAAAATATCTATGTCATCAGCATATTCTTCTAGAACAGTGGTTCTTTAAGAGTAAGAAATGAAAAGCATTTACCAGAATAACCTGCAGCTACGTTCTTGGGAACAACCAGTGTACGATGAGTATGATCTTGCTGGTCAACTCTGGAAGGAAAGTGTGTCTTGAGAAGTCCCAGCAGGAGATTCTAATATCATCCATCACACCACCAATCCTCTCATCACCATTGGAAAACAAATGTTCTATAATATGTTTAATTATTGCAGTTCACTAAATACATATGCAATAATCATTCTTCTACACATTCTTCTACACATTCTGCTACACATTCAGGTCTTCCCCCAGATGTTCACTATAAGAGCAATGTAAATATCTTTGAAACTCTATTATACTCATAATTACTAGTATTCTTAGAATGAGAATCTGAGAAAAGGTGTGAAGAATTCTATGATTCTGATACATATTTCCCAATGTATTCCTCCATTATTTATTCCATAATTATTCCATAATTATTTGCTTTTTGGATTTTTTATGTCTTTCACATCCCAGTATTAGTTTTATTTTTAACCTTTTGATTTAAACTTTTTTTAAAATCATGTCTTGGCATCTAATTTGAATTTCTTTGACTATTAAATATTTTTCAAGTTTATTGATTCTATTTCTTCTATAAATGATTTACATGTGTTTTTTAAATTTTTTAGATTTTTCAATATATTAAAGACAACACTCCTCTGTCATACATGTTATCTAAAAGTTTTCTTTTTTTTATGTTTTTATTTTATCTTTGAGAGAGAGAGACAGTGTGAGTGGGAGAGGGGCAGAGAGGCTGGGAGACACAGAACCTGAAGCAGGCTCCAGGCTCTGAGCTGTCAGCACAGAGCCTGATGCGGGGCTTGAACTCATGAACTGTGAGATCATGACCTGAGCCAAAGTCAGTCACTCAACCGACTGAGCCACCCAGGTGCCCCTCTAAAACATTTTCTTAAGAGAAAAATATAAATCTCTTCCATGAGATCTTTGGGTAATGTATATAAGTTAAATCCATCTTCATACTCTGCCTTTTTAAAAGGCATATTATTATTATTTATATTATTGACTCATTTTCTCATTTCGTTTTTCTTATTTTGCCAGGAATTTCACATTTTGAAAAATTCCTATTATAAATTCTATTCTTGACATTTCTTAAAGCTCAAATACATCCTTTGGGCTGACCTATTCCTCTCTAGGTTTGCCAGTAGATTCCCAAAAGTCCTCACTTAGTAAACTGAAAAGTAATAGCAATGGCTGGAGGTGGTTTTAAATAGAAAAAAATGCAAAGGTGTTCTTATGACTTTCTCTATCCCAAGAACTCTGTATGCTGTATATTATTCATTCATTCATTCATTCATTTATTTATTCAGCAAGTATTTATCTAGAGCATACACCTCACTTATTATTTATCTAATAAATGGGGCTAAAACAGGCTTGCTGTGAGAAGTATATGATTTAATATAAAGTAAGAACAATGAAGCTCTTCAGATGGGATGCTTGCCTGTTGGTAGGCTTTTTCACCAATTAGCTGAATCCCTCCTGTATCTTGGCTTAGAAGCTCACAGTATATTTTCCTGGCCAGAATTACAAATGAGCTTTCTTTAAATGCATTTAGACAAAACTGAATACTGTGCCATTGCATGCTAAGATTCAACAGTTTTCTAATTCACAAAAATGAATGAAAATATGCATACATTCTAACAAATACGCTTAAGTTCTAAAGTAAAATAAAATAATGGAATTGGTCTCTAAGTATATGCCATGGCAGTCCTTCCCCAAGATGATAAAAATTCTATGACACAAAACAAGGTTGTTGTTTTTTTTTGAGAGGATTTTGCTGTTACTCACAACATACAAACATATCTTTAAATACTGAAACAAAAATTGCCTTTAGCTACATGAAATGTTCATTAATTGCTGAAATTTAGTATTTGGCTTTATCTTGCTAAGGATATAACAATTGTAGAAAAGCCCCCCCCCCCTTTTTTGTTTTTAACAGTAGCATCTTGCTCTGGCTTCCATGTTTAACAAGTCCATTAAAGCTAAATGGCTTTAGCCTACAGACTGAAACTATACCGTTGTATATACTATTAATTCATATTCAAAAATGACTCTACAGATATAGAAAGTCATCTCTATGGGTGTTATGCTAGGGACAGTGCAGCAATTAGTTCCAAGTCTCTCAGTTCCCCAGTCTTCTTGGGGATGGCACAAACCGCACAAACTAGCACCTTAACTTCAGTGTAGACCATGTTACTAGATGACAGGTAGACCCTTCTGCTGTGACTGATACTTTCCATTCCTCTGGCTGCTTCCCTTTACCATTCCAAGAGCCTTAGCTTCTGTGGACCTTTTCATATTTTACAAGCCCTAACCCCAACCTGTCCTTGCTCACATGTCAGATCACTAAAATTGAAACAGAATTATTTCAACATTTATTGAGAGATAATATGCAGTATATACTGGAGAAGTCAAGACGAAGACATTGCCCTGCCTCAAGAAATCCTGAGTAGAAAAGAAGGGAAATACCATATATGTAGAATATGCATGCATTACATACTAGACATGTTCAGTGTTTATGGAGCAATTTTATTATCGAAGAGTATCTGTTAAGTTGAGCTTAAGGCCAACTCCTCTGATCTACCATTTCCCAATCTAGTAGTTTATGAATTTAAACCTCTCAGTCACTGGTATGCCTATTCATTCTTTGAAGGTAACGAATGAGAAATGACTTATCTGACATGCTGTAATGTGTTTTAACACCTTTGCTTATGATATAAACAACAGCAACAAGGGAAGAAAGAAAGAAAGAAAGAAAGAAAGAAAGAAAGAAAGAAAGAAAGATGGAAGGACAGAAGGAAGGAAAAAGGAATGAAATAAGGAAGGGAGGGAGAAAGGGAGAAAGGAAAGAAGCAGGGGGAAAGAAAAAAGAAAGACAACACTGTTGGAAGTATACAATATGGCTGAGTGTGGGCCAGTTATAGTGACTTACCTGATTTTTAGCATGGCCTTGAGGAATTAAATATTTATTGAATGACTATGTGCCAGTTAATATTATGTACATTATAGGGGTGCCTGGGTGGCTCAGTTGGTTGAACGTCCAACTTCAGCTCAGGTCATGATTTCACGGTTTGTGGGTTCACGCCCCATGTCAGGCTCTGTGCTGACAGCTCGGAGCCTGGAGCCTGCTTTGGATTCTGTCTCCCTCTCTCTCTGCCCACCCCAGCTTGAGCTCCATTTCTCTCTCTCTCTCTCTCTTGAAAATCAATAAATTAAAAAAATTTTTTTTTAATAAAAAAATATTTTGTGCATTATATACATCTTGCAAATACTTGGATATAAATTAAAAAAATAAAAATAAAAATAAATCCTCCTGAGACCTGGGTAACAATATTATTTTACAGATGAGAACACAAAGAACTATAGAATAGCACTTAAGTTTCTTATCCACTAACACACATCTGGTAAGTGTAGGCTTGTGCATACCAACTCCAAAACTAAAATTCTTTATGTCCTTTTCTAATTGCAGCATTTGTAAACCTTAAGAATTTAAGAGGCTCCAAGATACCAAAGGACAGTTGAAGCTGATGGGAACTGATAAATCCTAAGAAATTCTAAGGATTAAGAAATCCTAAGAAACTTCACACTATTTGAGAATATCATTTACAGCATAAACATGGAGACACCTCTGTGTGTATGCTTTTCTTCCACTAACGTGTTGGGAAACTTCCCAGCTTAAGCAATTATATAAATATTATATTATATGTAACATTATATATAGCAATATAATGCTAGCTAGCCAGATAATGTTCTCTGAGCTATTTCTCCATAATATTCTTTGTCTTTCTCTTTCTCTCCTCTCCTTCTGAGAAGGAACTCTCCAGATATGGAATTTGAGGTGACTTCTCTAATCCCATAGCTTTAAGATCATTTAATTAGATCCATAGGAATAGTAGTAAATAGCCTGCCCTCTTTAGAGGTAGAAGAGCTAAATAGCTCACAAAGTGCCCCTATTATACATCATCTCTGGGTGGAGATCCTGATATATTACATTTTACTTAATCACTCAGCATCTTTAGATAAAGGAGACCTAAAAAATATATGGTAAGTCATAGAATAGTGCCTGTCTTAAAAAAAAAAAAAATCTTTCAAAATCTTAGCATTATCTCCTCTAAAATCTGGTACCTCCAGGCTGTTTGAATTTTCTGATATACTTTATCACATAAACCTACCATTTTTTCTTTGTTTTTATCAATGCGAAGCTTTTTCCAAACTGTGAAACAAAGACACAGTAAAGCTTCTAGGGAGAACAAAATTAAATATATTTTTAAAAGGCACTAAAAATCCAAACCATAAATATTGGAGACTAAGAAACCTTTTAGGTCATTGATTCTGCAATCTTCCAAAGGTGGAACAATAACTGAACCAACAGAATCAGTTGCACCAGAATAGAATGCCTATTAATATCAATTTAATATCTTTGCCCTGAGAACACAATTTGCTTTTGAGTGGATGCTGTGGTTGTTTCCACTGAAAGGTAAATAATCTCTCCTCTTTGGAAACATGCATTTAATAAAGAAGAATCCCTCCTGTGGCTGAACTAATGTGTCTCCCCACACATCCATTGTTCTATTGCTAATAAAAAGGATTATCAGGCAAATAGAAGTGTAGTTTACAGTTGCAATAGCTCACACCATTACTTTTTACCTCAATAAGTAAATCAAGCTTTTATGCCTGAAAACTACTTAAAAGCCAACTTTTCAGAATCTGTATTCCTCTGACAGCATATAATGAATATTTTGTCATAGCAAGTAACAAATTTTATTATAGCCTAATGCTTAAAATTCCATCTGTTTCCACAAACAGAACATGAATACAGGAAAGCAACCATTAATCTTAAAATGCACTAAAAAATCCTCCTAATAAAGGGCTTCTAAAGGCATTTAAACATATTCAAGACCTGTTAATGATGGGATGTTGTGTGTCCGACACCTCAGTTTCCATTCACTGGTTGCTCAGAGACCAACCATGTTTATCCTACAGATATTTGTAAAAGGCAATAATCTTTCAAAATGGGAAACTATGCCCAGTTTGGTAATAGGTTGAACAATGTTCACTCACTACTTTGTCTATAGGCTTGAAGAGCAAGAAAACAAAGAACTTGGGCCACAGAATCATGGAATATTTTTCATCAAAATATCTATTCACTCACATATGCATCAGACAGTCACTGAACACTTACAAAGTGTTCAGAAATGAAAATTCAGAAATGAAAAGGCACAGCCTCTGTCCTCAAGTGGCTCATATTTAACTAGATATTACCATGCAGTAAATAGAGCACAAGATAAACAGAGGTGTGCACTCTTTAATCAGAAGGAAATGAAGAAATGTTTCTCCAATCATGTAGCATATGGGGAGGGTTGAATAATGACTAGGTACTAACCAGGTGGAAAAGAAGACAAGAATTATATTCAGGACAATCTAGCCCAACTCATATTATCGCTTGCCATTTTTAAAATAGGAATACAAAATCTCATAAAAGTTAAGTGACTGAAATGGGGCCTGAAATTCTGTGACTCAACCCACAACAGGTAAGAGCTCACTGATAGCACCTGATACTGATAGTATTTTTTCACAAACATATATAAACACAAAGATTACTAATTAAAAAATTATTACTAATAATTACACTATTGTATTTATTTGTTTAGAAATTTTATTGATAAATAATTATTGAAGTTATGATTCTACCTTTGGGGGAGTATTTTTTTATTTTATTTTTAATTCTAAACCACCACTCATCCCAATTGGCTGAGGCATATCACATGGAAATGTTTCTATTTGTGTGTTTATTTTATAATTAATCAAATAGATACTCTATAGAATGAGAAGGTATGGATTTGTTTTTAAAGGATAATGTGCATTTGCACTATATACCCTGGTTAAATATCAAAGGCATAAGAGATAAATACAAATGAAGGATAAGGGTTTTCCCAAGTCATAATCATCTGAATTGTCCTGTAGCAGATGAATCCCTGAACTATTTACAAGCATCTACATCTATTAGAATCCTCTGAGATGAGACTGATATGATGTTAGTAGTGGAGATGTAAGATACATTAGAGATACATACAAAATATACAGGTAAATGTTTAACAACAAGCTCCCCAGGGGCAAAATGCTCTGGTTCGTAGTATTTCTCAATTTTGAGGCATACTCTCACAATGACTGATTTTAAGCCACTAACATGACATCACTTAACTTCAGAATTCAGAATTGTGCAAAGATACACACAATTGACTTTTTAAAGCCAGTATAACTCAAATTTAGTATACCAACAAAAGCATCCAAAGGATATTATTAGAATTACCCAAAGCAAAAGAAACATTAGATTGAACTTCAGTAAAATCATAGGACACCATCCAAAAAGGCTTAATTAAGGTCATTGCTCCAAAATAACAATTCTCAAAGTGTGTTCCACCAAACCTGGGAGGGCCCAACTCCCTTACACTGGGTCAATGAAACCAACTACTTCAATAATAATTTTTGCAATGCTATTTGCTTTTTATTGTGTAGATATTTGTAGTAATGGCATAATGGTACCTTTTTTTTTTCTTTTTGACAGCATCTTTTAAATACATAACAAACATTATATCATATACATAAAATAAAACTTTCCATTTGTAAATGAAAGTCCGCTTGAGCATAGGAAAGATTACTATTATTATACATCCCAAAGGTATATCTATCTTTCCATGGATTATTTAACTCAAAGAACTATCCCTCAAGATATGAATTAGATACGTGATTCCTTTCAAGGACAATTTTTTTTTCATAGTAATTCATTTTTGAGAGGCAGAGTGTGAGCAGGGGAGGGGCAGAGAGAGAGGGAGACACAGAATTCAAAGCAGGCTCCAGGCTCTGAGCTGTCGGCATAGAGCCCTACACGGGGCTCGAACTCAGGAACCGTGAGATCATGACCTGAGCTGAAGACGGATGCTCAGCCAACTGAGCCACCCAGGTGCTCCTCAAGGACAAGAATCTTAATGACAGGTCCAAAATGTCCAAACAACAGATCCTTTCTAGTCAGAGTCAAGTCCTGGAACTTTGAGTCTAGTGGAGTCACATAGCATATTATTATTTGTGGCAAGAATCTTATGTGGTTTTGCTTGCAGCTTTAAAACTGAGTGCCAATACTGGGCAAAATCATTCATTCATTTTATATTGCTTCTCTTGCTGCTTTTCATATTATGCTAATACAGAGTGATAATGTTTCCTTACATTGGTGATTGCTTTTACCAACCATTACTCTCCTCCTTATATTCTTGCTATTAATCACCTGTACTGTGCAAAAAGTATAACCAACAGAAGAAACTTCCACTGTATGGGAGAATTTTGTTTCCTGAAAAGCAGATTTTTTTTCATGCTGTATTATGCAGGTCAATGACATTGCAACTAGAGGTGCCAATCGTCTTCATTAGACATGCAAGCAATCAATCCAAAAACAGATTTTAAATCCTAATCCTATCCCCAAGAGTTTGCTGCTGGCATAAATGGATACACAATGGCTTTAAAGAGGTAATTAACAGATGATTAAATATTTATACCATGTATAAGCAAAGGCCTAAGTGCTTTTGTGGGAGGGTAGATTCAGGACATGACTTACTTTGCATAGAGATGCAATTGACATGACAAGAGAGCAGAAAGTAGCTAAAAGAATCCTGTCTCCAGATTTTGACCATACGATCCTAGAGAACTAGAATTAGGCTTATTTTCTCATGTTCATTCAAGAAACAAAATGTGTTGTGTGTCTATTTAATGCCAATTTGTGAGACATAAAGAGTAGTTAATAAATCATCTCACTCTCGAGATTTCATTCCAGTGAAATAAAGCAAACTATTTCTTTAAAATTTTTTTTAACGTTTATTCATTTTTGACACACACACACACACACACACACACACACACACACACAGTCTGAGTGGGGGAGGGGCAGAGAGAGAGAGGGAAACACAGAATCTGAAGCAGGCTTCAGACTCTAAGCTGTCAGCACAGAGCTGGATGCAGGGCTCGAACCCATGAGCTGTGAGATCATGACCTGAGCCAAAGCTGGATGCCCAACCAACTGAGCTACCAAGCGCCCGTAATGCAAACTATTTCTTAACACAAACATTACGCGAAATTCAAATTAGTATCCACTAATAAAGTTTTATTGAAACATTGCCATTTTCATTTGTTTATGGATTGCATATGGCTGCTGTCACATTACAACTACTGAGTTGAGTATCTGCGATAGAAACTATCTGGAAAGCAAATCCTAAAATATTTAGTATTCGGTTCTTCACAAGAAAAGTCTATAAAGAGATTATGCAGATATTAATTTTTTCTTAAAACATGGAGATAAAATTGTGATGATGAGGAATAGGAGGAAAAGGAGAAAGAAGAGGAGCATCATGATCATGATCATATTAGTTTTGTTCTTTTTTACCTGTCTCCAGGCTTGGACCATTTCTTGGGTGGACCACTTCAACAAAGAGTACATTCAATCAATTATAGTGATTCCTATTCGTTTATTTCCTATAAATAAAACGTATTTTTACATTTTGTGCACCCTTTCATCCTTTATGATCATTTCTAATGTTTTAACATGCTATTCTTTCACTTAGTGATATTTTGGTTTGTAATATTAAAATATAAGAACTATTTTTAACATTATTACATCTAAAACACATTAATGGTAGTTACTTAATATCGTGAAATATCCAACTACTTTTCAAAATCCCAATGACCTCATAAATATTAAAATATATTATTTTTAATAATTCTTTTGAACTGGGATTACAGTGAGTTTCACACATCACAATCGATTGGCATGTCTTATAAATATCTATGAATTTATTTTTCTCTCTTTCTTGCTCTTGTCCTCCCTCATTCTCTTGACTTTCTTTTTCTTCACTCTCTCACTGTTGCAGAAACTGATCATTGGTCCTTTAGTGTCTTTCACAGTTTAGATCTGTCTTGTTCAAAAGAAATTTTCTTCAATGATGGAAATGTTCTAGGCTGTTCAATATGGTAGCCGCTAGCCACATACAGTTATTGAGTTCTTGACAGAAATGTGTACAGTGTGCCCCAGTAACTGAAACAAGTTTTGTTTCATTTTATTGTTAAGTTTAAATTTAATTACATGTGGCTGATAACTTATGACTACAACACTGGACAGAAAAGCTCTAGAGTTTGTTGACTGTGTCACTATGGCATAGTCTAACATGCCTCTCAGAGCTTTTTATTTCTTGTAAAGAGGTGCCTAAATCCAAAGGAGAGGCTTAATCAGTTTCAATTGTTTTTCCTTTTTTCTTTGTTTGTAAGAATTCTTCAGATACTTTTATGTTCTTCCTTCCAGAGGCATATAAACCTTGGCAGTCTTTCTGTTTATGATATTAGCTGTCCTGGATGTTCAAAATCTAGATGTATTATTAGTTCATCAGAGGTTGCAAAATGGTAACATTCAAATTCTACTATTTCTTCTTCGTTTAGTGCATCTATGTGGAGATTAATGGCAGGGTAAATTGTGATTCTTTCCCTTTATTTACCAATGTTCAAATAGTGATTTAGATTCCTAGCATCTTCTATAAACATGATTTTAGCATAATTTAAACCATGCATTTATTAATACTTAATATGCTTTCATCCACTGCAGTTATTATCATTAGAAGTATTTATAATTTCAATATTTGGTCAGTGGGAGTCTTATTTAGTTGTATCCGGAGTCCTTTTGAGATGACTTTAGTAATCTTTGATAGCTTACGTTTTATTTTTAAATCCTTTAGATCGTTAGTCTTGGTAAAACACAAATCAAGTAAAAATTTTACTATAACAACATTCTTGTGCCTATTTAATTACTAACACAAACATTATTAGCCCCAAAAGACTATCTAGGCATGTGCAACAATAATTGCATTCGGATGTCCCTCATATTGAGTTACCTTTTGGTTATATAAGGACCATAACATTATATATAATATAATTATATATTATATATATAATAATATTATATATAATATATTATATATTATTAATATATTATATATAATATATTATAATAGATATATTAATTTTAATATAATATATAATATATAATATAATATAAATTATATATTATATAATATATTATATTATATATTATATATTATATTATATATAATATATTATATATAATATATAATATATAATATAATATATAATAATAATTATGTATATATATATAATTTTGAAGTTGTATTTGTCAGGAAAGCAAATATATAGCATCTAGTACTTAAATATTAGAAATATTAACCTACATTTGTACTTTTGCCCCAAAAGTCAAAAATATTGAGGGTGAGCTTCTTAATGGCATAATGTAAAACAAAGTACAAATAAGTCCACATTTGCTACATTGAAGGAAACATCACTGCACCTAATTTTGCCACAACTTTTGATATAAGTAAAATTTCTAATGCTGGATTTGGTAGTAAACTGAGTCTTAGAGATGTTAAAAGGCTTTTCCGAGACAAAAACTAGTAAATGTTCGAATTAAGACCATTTATAATATTAAGACCAATAATATTTCCACTGCACCAAGAATTGGGATTTGGTATTTTAAGCCATCTGTGCTACAAATTACTTAAAGTGAACATTCAGATTTCATTGAAGATATCTTTAATTCTAAATAAATTTTAGAATTTAAATCTATTTAAAAATACAAATGTAAGTATATAACTTTTAGGTAAAATCATTTTTCCCAAAACCATAAATCAATGAATCAATCTCTATCATCTTTGAACTGTTTTAACATCTCCAGAATTTTACAGTTTTTCTTTTTGTCTTTTCTTTTTTTTCCTTTTCCTTTTCTTTCTTTTTTTCTTTTCTTTTCTTTCCCCTCTTTTTCTCTTTTCTTTTTTCTTTTCTTTTCTATTATCTATAGATATTATCTTTTCAGAGTAAAGGAAGAAAACTTCCTTGGGGAATTGATGGAAACAATAAATACTGAATTTCAGACCTGTATGGATTCTATGAAATCAGTTTTTTTGGCTTATAGTTCACCATATATTCTCATCTCTTTTCTAAGGCAGAGAAGTGCTTTATCTTCCTGGAATAAGTAAAACTCAAGAAGATGAAACAACTTCAGAAAGTATATGTTTGCCCCAAGGTAATATTTGCATCACTCAGAGTCCCTTATGCTAGGTGATAGTAGAGGTTCAGTTTAGAGACTTTCCCCTGAGGTATTCACCCCAAAGTCCAGTTCTTGTGCTTAACAAGGCAATGCTCTGGCCTGATTCTTTGTCCATAATCATAATAATGAAGTGATATGAATAATTTTCAACATCTTCTTTGTGTCAGGCTCTTTACACATATGGTAGGACAATTTAATTAAGGGGTTAGTGTATGTAGTATATGTTTTTGTTGCTATCGAAGAATAAGAATGAATGAAACACCTTTCTCTGTCTGTCACCCATACCCATTTAGAAAGGTTTAGGTTCTACGGTATCATGTTTGCTTTGCCCTAGTGAAGAATAAATCTCTACATATCTAAATCCATTACTTCAGAAGCATAGATATTTTGTTGGAGATGGCTAATAATGGTGCAGGGCTGTGCAAAGCATTATCTTAGACACTGTGAGTGGAGAGGCAAAAGAGGCTGAGCTAGAGAGATTTATCTTACATGGAAAAAACACGCTATTTTGAGAGAAATCTCAGCAAATGATACTGACGTCTATCCTACCTTCACTCCACACTGTATATGCATACACCCTCTGCTGGGTGGCATGTGCAGGTGAAGAGCTCTGCCCTTGCAGGGATGGCTTTAGGACCTGTAGCAGCTGATTCACCATGCTCAGCTTTGTCCTCTGCTGGCCGTAGCAACACTGTTCACTTCCATGAAGAGCGATTTTACCCTGAACACACACCTGCTGAAGAGGCTTAGCACTCATTCTCCTTTTTCAGGGAGTGAGCTGCCCTTAGAGAAGGCTTTGCTGAACACTCCCAGGTGTTCTTTTCCAATGCATAAGATTTCAAAATCCAGTAGTGCCATTACCTAAAACCAGGTCTTCCAACTTGGTTTCTTTCTAGTAATAAAGGTAATAATACAATTTCATCTTTCATTTTTTTGGTGTGTTGCTGCTAAAATTGTGCAGGAATCCTGGCAGAGAAAAGTGGTTTAATTCATTAGCCTCCCTGAGACCATCGGTAATATTCATTCACCTATCGAATGCTTTTTATTTGTTGTTATTACTACATACAACGGACTGCTCTATGTGCTAACACTAATGTTTCTGATATGCACTTTTAAAAGGACTAAGTGAGAGGTGGAATGCCTGGGTGGCTCAGTCAGTTAAGTGAAGGACTCTTGATATCAGCTTAGGTCGTGACCTCACAGTCTTGAGACTGAACCCCTGCCTCAGGCTCCATGCTGAGCATGGAACCTGCTTAGAATTCTCTTTCATCTCTCTCTCTCTGCCCTTCCCCCCCAAAAATAAATAAATAAACTTAAAAAAAATACAAGGACTATGTGGAATTCTCACCATGATTACTGAACCACATAAAAAGGACAGGGGCTGATATATACATCTTTATGATTTTTTTCTTATTCATTAATGTTGTAACTATATGCATTTACCATTGATTTAAGAAGGCATTAGAACAAATATGTGTTGAATTAATGAACACATTAATAAATGTTTGGAGTAGAATACAATTGTAACATAGTTTTGTATTTCTTGAGTAGTAGGAGCTTGAGTCTTATGCGGAAGCAGAGAAAATTCAAAGTTCGAACTCTGTCACTTAGCTGTAATTGGATTTTTTTTGCACAAGTATTTAACATCTTTGAGCCTCAGTTGCAGGATCTGTAAAATGGGGTAAAACTGTATGTAGCTTATAGCATTGTTACTTTTATAAACAACATGAAGCTCTTGGCACATAGCAGGCACTTGGTCACCGAAATAGAGCTGTTTGAACAGAAAGACTGTTTTTGAGTGAAGCTCAAGCCAAATGTTTTCATTTGGCTCAATGCACACACCTTTCATTTGAAATTTCATGCTATGAGGACACAAGGGAAAGAGGCAGCAAATGTGATATTAATCACTCACATCATAGTCGTAGACCAATAAAAGGAAATAATTTACCACTTGACTAGCAAACAGTTTTATCTTGGTTGCTTGAGTAAGGAACCCGAAAGGACTCTAAGCTTGAGTCCAATCAGAGCTTATTAATTTTGTGACAACAAACTATTTACTTTGAAGCCAGTGAAAATGAAAATATTAACACAGGAACCCAAATAAGTATTAATGTACTCTTTATGTAGTGACATCACCACCATGAACTCGGCTTCCATTTTACTTGTAGAGTATAAGTAGTTGCACAAAATTAACATCCAAAGCCAAAAAACGAACAAACAAACAAACAAAAGAAAGAAAGAAAAAAGAAAAAAGAAAAAAAAAAAGAAGAAGCGTGTGGGGATAGAGAAAAATCCCTTAGATAATGATCAAAAGCATCAGAAAACATTTAACTTCCCCCACCTGGTTCCATTTCATTGGTTTCCTAGGACGGATTCTGTGTGGTTGGGACTGAGATGCACCAGTCAACCTTATTTAGATGGAGGGATCCCAGAAGACCTCGTATCTATATGACCATATGAGAATAGGAGGTAAGATTCTCTACAAGGGGAGAAAAGTCATAGTCAAATAAGCGGAAGAGTAGAAGAACCCAAAAGGATGTAGGATTCACCAAACTGGGTAACAGAGGAGAAAGGAAATTAGATAAATGAAGCAAAGCTTGAATACAGAGAAATCAGAGGGGAGACAGAAGTATGGCTTAATAGTATTTCAAGACTAATTTCCCTAACTCAACCAATATTACTGTGCTATTTTCTTGTGAACTGGGTTTTGGTAGGGTTGACTGAACCAGGGACATATCTCTAAAGCAGCAGAACCAGTCCCAGAACATGGAATCTAAAAAGGAGCTGCTATATTTTTAAAAGGGCCTGTAGGGAGAGTGGGTGCTGGCCTAAATCTCCATCTGTTGTTTGTTTTGTACCCCCTCCCTTTTTTTTTTTGTGGCTCTTCCCCTGTGCTTCACAAACTGACTCATTCCTAGTCGACACCAAGTGTTGTTTGAAATACAAAAAAATTTAACGTGAGTTTCTATGCAATGTATTAGCTTTAACATTTTATCATCTAACCTCTTTTTTTTTTAATGAAATGTATATTTTTTTTCCACCAGGAACTGTTTCAAATACTTTATAATCCTAATTCAATTCAATCCATGTTTATCGATTTTATTCAATATATCATTTTAATGTCATCCCTGTGCTTCCAGCTATGAAAAATATAAGACTCCACTTCTTTAACAGTCCAGTGGGAAGGATACTGTGCATATATATATAACCACTGACTTATCTGTTAGGGGTGTGTAAGAGGAGATTTAAAGTATCAAATACACTGATCTAGATTGGTGGTCTCAAACTGGACACACGTATCTTGGTGGTATAGTGAGGTATTTCAAGGAACCTGATTTTCAGGTCCTCATTGACCAGACTGAGAGCTTACCTGTGGTTCCCTTTTCTACCTCCTTTTTTATAATTGCCCTTCTTTCACACTACAAAAGAAAAGTATTATAAAGCTGAAACATCTAGAATTACCATAGTGCACTCCCCAGGAATGACAAACAAAACAAACAAAACCTGTAGGATGTTATATACATAAAAAATTTAAAATATTGGTGCCACAGATGTCTCTTTTAATTAAAGCTCTATATTTCAACCACCATTTCAATACAAGATACATTTCTAATAAAATTTAAATTATGTTAATAATTGCCAGAATTTACGTTGTTTGGTTCAATTATGCACTAGTAATAACTATATAATGCACTCAAAAATACTTTTTAAGTTATAAAAAATTGCAGGAAGTAGAAAATATTTGAGTACACACTTCTGTTACAGAAGATAGGGTGACCCATAAAAGATAAAAATATTCAAATACAAAAATATATCACATCGGGATAAAATTCTCAGGGAGAAGTAAAATTATGATCTATTAAGAAGAAAAATAGGTAAGAAACCTGTCTGTGTATTAAAAAATTTTGTTTAACGTTTATTTATTTTTGAGGGACAGAGACAGAGTGTGAGTGGGGGAGGGACAGAGAGAGAGACACAGAATCCTAAGCAGATTCCAGGCTCTGAGCTGTCAGCACAGAGCCCTATGAAGGACTCGAACCCATGAACTTGAGATCACGACCTGAGCCAAAGTCAGACCCTTAACCAACTAAGCTACCCAGGCACCCGGATATATTTTTAAAATTGATTGTAATGGTTATCAATTTACTTTCACATTTGGATTTCATCACATACACTAAAACATCTTATGATTATATGTATTCAATGATCCCAATTCTCTTATTTTCTCTTGCCTGCTTTCACCAGTAATGATAGGACTAGACTCTCATTCTTTTGGTAGCTGTCTGGTGTATATTTCTCTATTCTTTTACTTTCAAAGTCTGTATATACTTTTTTAAAATTGTGGGTTTTTTTTTCAAACGATGTATAGTTGGCTGTAAAAATAAATTAAACAGTTATCTTTTAATAAGAACATTTATCAAGGCATTTATATTTAATGTGATTACTGGTATACATAGGTTTACAGCTATATTTTAGTGTATTTTTTCTATTTATCCTGAGTAGTATTTGTTCTTTTTTCCCTCTCATTCCCTGGCTTCTTTTAGATTTTTTTTCATTATTCCACTACTCTTTTTTTGTTTAGAAGATAAAACAAGCATTTACCAATCTTTCAGTGGTTATCCTGACAACTTCAACATGCTGTTTTTCTTATCAATATAGTTACTTTTACCTTCTTCCTAGGCAATAGCAAAGAACTTCTGGCAAGAAATCTCCACTCACCTGGGATTCATCAAACTAGCTCCCGTTCAACATTTTAGTGTTCAGTGTTAACTCTGCTTTCTCAGAGTAGCCTGTCCTAATGCACCTTTCCCTCAAACTAAACCCCTAATTAAAACAACAACAACAAAATTAACCCTGTGCTCATCTCGCATTGCACTATATGCTTTTCTTCAAATATCTTATCATAAATTAGCAATATCTTTCATTTGAATGATTTGTTTAAAACCTAGTTCCTCCACTAGAAGGCTAAAAGGTAAATTTCATGGGATTTGTGACATTTTTAACCTTGTATGCTGTTGTATCTCTGCACTTGGATCTTTGTAGACAATAAAATGCTTATTTATAGCATAGTATAACTGTTCCCACCATGGCTGATTTTGAACCACCAACTAGATATCACTAAATGCAAATTTGGGAAGAGACTTATAATTGGCTTCAGCACACAATGTAAGAAGGATTTTTGTCACTTGCACTATAAATTGCTAGAAATCTACTAAACTAGATCCAAAATTCCTCTTTATTTATGGTCTAATGCATATTTGAAAAGTAAGAAATCCTTGACATGTGGAATATTTTAAGAGATTATTTTGGAGTATATTTAGGTTGGATTATTATTGTATATTTGTTTTTCTCCAAATAATTTAAGATTTCAGTTACATTAACATCTATGCTTTTGCTAAATACAGGTATATCAAATAATAAGATTATTAATGTCATCATCCATTTGAATAAAGTTGATTTAACTAATAACTTCAGAATATTTGGGTTCATCAAATGAAAAAAATATATATATATAGTATTCATATATGTACCTTTGATGAGGTATTTATATGTACCATATATATTACTAATATATATATAAATATATTATTTTTTAAATTTTTTTAATGTTTATTTTTGAGAGAGAAAGAGAGACAGAGCATGAGCAGGGAAGGAGCAGAGAGAGAGAGGGAGTTACAGAATCTAAAGCAGGCTCCAGGCTCTGAGCTGTCAGCACAGAGCCCGATGCCAGGCTCGAACTCACAAACCATGAAATCATGACCTGAGCCAGTCAGATGCTTAATCGACTGAGCCACTCAGGTGCCCCAATAATATATTATTAAATATATTATGAGTATATATACATACCTCTGATGAGGAGAGTGGTCTGGCTACATCTAGCTAACCATATAGTACATAACCCACTCCCCTGTTCCCCCCAAAACTCTAGGTAGTCACAAGTTTACCTAGTGCATTTCCATAAATGCAATGCATTGCAAACCTCCCATTTAAAATAAGACAAGGAGAAATGGAAAACAAACACAGGTCATTGATATATTACTAAGCTAAAGGATTTCCTGCTAAGAAAGCCAAAGATTGATCTACATTAAAAATGTGATTTACTCCAGAAAGAGAATAATTAAGCATTAGTCAATAGCTAAGGCATTTTAATACTATCTTTCTAACAGCAGAAAGTGCATTAAAAGACTAAAATCTGGACCTGAGAAAAGCTTCATTAATTAAACAAAAATCCTTTTTCTTCACACTGGGAAACTGTCAAAATGTTTTCAGAAATGGATATCAGATTAAACAGATACACAGTTACACATGGAAATTCTCTGAGTTCATATGAGTTCTAGAATCTGGAAGCGTTAGCCATTTGATTAATTCAAATTGGGAGAAGAATTTAGATTATATCAATATCTTATGTATCATTAAAATGAATTAAGTAAGCCTAGTATTTGTGCAGGGCTCCTTCTGTATCCCCCTAAGCTCAGTGGGGAATATTATGGAAGATTGAAGAAAGCTCCCTGACTTGAAGATGCTTTAACCTGAACTTGGGGAACAGAACAAAGCTAGGTGAAATAAAAAAATGTAAGTACATCCTGTTTGTATAATACTAGCTTGTAAGTAGCATTTAGGTTTAGTGAAGGTTTAGTGAGTATGGGCTACAGAAGTCAAAGAATGATGCCTGGAGAAAATTCTGTGTGTGTGTGGGGTGGGGGGGCGGCGGGGCAGTGTTGAGTAGGGGTAGACACTATTCTTCAAACGTTTAAACATGGGTAGAATTGTGAAGGATGGGAGGGGCATAGATCTTTTGGAGGAAAACAGCCTAACAAAGGATTAGGAAACAGAATTATCAGGGTAATGCGAGGCCTACTGAGATATTTAGAACATCAGCTCAATTTCCTTGACTCATGTGCGTCAAGGGATAAGACACATCAGGATCTTGTAATACTAAGGATCTTGTAATACTAATGTAAAAATGTCTAAGGATCTTGTAATACTAATGGGAAAATAATGATGATAAAAATAATAATAGGCAACTTAATGTGTAAGCTATGTAGATGATTTCATTTTTACAACTCTATGTGTGTATTATTTCACTTTACAGATGGGAAACTGATTCTTAGGCATAAAAAGTAGCCAGTCCCAAATTACACACTAACACGTGATAGAATTGTGCTTTAAATGCCTCTCAAGTGAACGTTCTACTCTGTTTCAGCCGGCACAGGCAAAATTAAAGGAAGGTTTCAAAAATGCGTTAATCCCTGTTCTCTAGGAGGGAGAAAGAAACCAAATTTATTGTACACTTAAATACACACTTAAGTACACAGAGTAGGAAATAGATCCTGACCTATGTGATTTCTTACGTGTCCTCCAGTTCTTTCACATGGAGCTGTCTCCTTGACTCAGTAAGTCATGAGTAAGGAGTATGCCATTAGAACAAGCATGGATTTGGGAATCAGTATGCTCTCCTTCTAGGCCTTCTCCATACTTTATAACCTTGTTTGACAGTCTAACTCTTCCAGTCTCAGCTTCCTAAGAATACCCTCCTCTACAGAATGGGGACATAAAACCAACTTTGCCTAATTGTTGAGAAGGTGAAATGTGATAATGTGTATTATATATGTAGCACAGGATATATGACCTTAATTATTAGGATTCCATTGTTTCCCACAGAAAGAAAAGGCTATCTATATTCTATTACAGGCCCTTAGTAACCAGAACCACAATGAGGATTTGTTATATTCTGCTTTGTTTTATAGGCATGCGTGTACAGTTGCTCTCTTCAAGGGATCAGTGTCTCAGAGGACAAAGGCTATGGTTCATTTGCTTGCTTACTCCCTCTCCCACCTGGGGACACAGACATTGTCTAGCATTTTTCAGACATAATCAGGCAGTACCTTCTTTAAAAATTGAGAAAGGCATATCTAGGGGAAGGCACACAGTAAATGCCCAGCAGATGGCTGTTATTATTAATCTTATTTTTTAGATATAGAAAGTGAGGTCCAAAGAGGTTACCAGCCAACTTTCACAACATATAGCATGTGGAGTTGGGATTTAAAACACACAATATAGTTCCAGAGATTGTACCCAATTGTTTTGCTGTAAAAATATATATTGGATTCAAATATCAGCCCACCTTCTCTACTGTACAACCTCTCCAAATACGTATACATGCACCCATGCACACACACACACACACACACACACACACGCCACTGATATATTAAAAAAAACTCAGTCACTTAATTTAAGCCAGATCAATGTGCAAAAGGCAGAAACAAAGATACATTAAATATAACCATGACCAACAATAAACGGAAATACATGTGTCATAAATTGTTATGGAATCTGTAGTCAAATAATTGGTTGTGGTGGAAGTACAGAGTAGAGAGTGCCCAGCTCTCCCATTAGTGTCAGCAAAGGCTTCATAGAGAAGGCAAGCTCTCAATATTGAAGGATGACCAAGCAGGTATTGAAAACAGGTATTGGCAGGTAACTACTAAATAATAATTTAAAGTAAAGTTGGACCATTAATGTAAAGTTTTGCAAAGTGTGCTTGTCAGAACAATTGTTTTATGTGGTGTTCTAAAGGGGCCTTATCTAGATAGACTAGGCAAATACCTCAATAGGGTAAACAAAGAACACAATTCGGGATGTTTCTTCATTATTTTCCTAGGTCATTGTAGTATATCTCAGAGTTTTTCCTTTGCTAATGGGATTTGTAATTTTCCAAGCTGGTGACAGCCTATTTTAAAGTTTGTTTTGAAAATTACTGTAAAACCCTTTTCTAGGTAGCATTTCTGGGGGAAAACCTTCAAAAAAACCCCAAAACAAACAAAAACTTTTGGATGGTGCTGTTTCTGGGGTCTTCCTCATCTGACATATGAGAAATGTGAAGTTCAGCATATCACCACTTTTGCTCAATGGTCACTTCACGATGTTTGCTACATTTCATTATAATACAATTCCTCTCTTGCTAGCTTTCTAACCCAGATGACCACATTGTTCTTCCTATTTCAGCTCTTTAGAGGTCCTTTAAATCTTTCCTGATTTCAGCTGATTATGCCCCTGGGTAACCAGTCACTCTCCATTCTCCAAACAAATAATTTCTGAGAAATCTTGCTCTTGAAAGTCAAGTTTGCATTCCTTCATTAATGGAAATGTGATATCAGTTATAAATGGCTTTTCTTCTATCATTTGTTGGAAAATAAATGTAGAAAAGAAAGGTGTTGGCATGTCCCTTGGCTCTTGAAGTGTTTTGGTTTAATCAACAGCTGTAGCTATGGGAGAAGGGACTCTGCTGAAAACAATATAAATAACAATGTGAAAAACACAAAAGGAATAATATTAACAACAACAACAACAACAACAACAACAACAAAAATGCCACTGACTGTTTTCCACTTTCCCATGCGGGATCTTAGCCTTTACAAAATGCCAGCTTTTCTAGGGGTTGTCAGTGAATTTCTCATAAGCGCTCATGAACGATCTCTCTCTTTGAGAGATCTCTCAAAGAGTGTGGGGGAGGGGCAGAGAGAGGGAGACTGAGAATCCCAAGCAGGTTCCACACTGTCAGAGCAGAGCCCCAAGTGGGGCTCAATCTCATGAACCTGAGATCATGACCTGGGCTGAAATCAAGAGTCTGATGTTTAACCGACTGAGCCACCCAGGCTCCCAACAATCTTGTCTTTACGATGGTACCATTGCTCTGTTGCTAGGGATCCACTGGGTACCACTTTGCTGAGGGCCCTTTTGTAGTTGGAGCTTTATACCCATAGACTTCACAGCTGTACAGTATGTAGTTGTGCTATGTGAGAAAATAGTCCATCCCATTAGTACAATGTTCCCTAAGATGGATTCAAATCAGCAATTTTGGTGTTCTAGTTTCCTACAGTTCTTGTTGCAAAAAAAAATTTTTAATGGAAAAATAAACCTCTGGTAGCTTATAATGCTCTTACACATAAATGTTCATACTTTGTCCCATGACAAGGAGATGAGACAGATATTATTCTCATTGTACATATGAAGAATCTGAGCCAAAGTGATTGTCAGAACAACTGTCCTTTTCTTCTGTTCTGACTGTTCCCTGAAGCACCATTTTCTATAATGTAAAACAGTCCCAAAGTTTGGGACAGATCTCTGAAAAATTCAAAATGCTAATCTTCACGTTCGGGAAAAGCAGCCACTTGTCAAGCTGTTAGCAAACCAGTGAAGTTATTTATTACTCTATGATAGTAATTATACAGATTCCTGGTACCAATGTTTCTACTGAGGTCCTTGATCATGATCATAGTTCCCTATGTCTGAGGCCAATTGGTCTCTGTAATCTTAAAACATATTTTTATATGTTATAGTTATACTCTTTATATGTTCCACATCTAAATGGATCTATATGTGTATGTAGATCTTAAACTAGGTTTTAAATATACCTAAACACACACACACACACACACACACACAATTATTTGAACTAGCCATACCATAACAAGATGGATGGCAGTTTTAAAGTAGATAAATCCATGGGACGCCTGGGTGGCTCAGTTGGCTAAGGGTCTGATTTCGGCTCAGGTCATGATCTTGCAGTTTGTGAGTTTGAGCCCCAGGTGGGGCTCTGTGCTGACAGTTCATAGCCTTGAGCCTGCTTTGAATTCTGTGTCTCTCTCTCTGCTCCTTCCTTGCTCATGCTTTGTCTCTATATCTGTCAAAAACAAATAAACATTAAAAACATTTAAAGTAGATAAATCTATAGAAACCATGGAAATTGAGGTGTAAAAATATGTTTACATGCAAACATTTAGAAATACATTTATATATGTGGAACACTGACTCAGATTTCCCATCTATACAGAACCATAGAGTTTTTAAGCAATTAGCCACTACTGGTTGACATGGATTAATTATTATTTTTTGTCTTTACTACTTTTGAGTATAAAGATATTGTTTTCATTTTTTAAATGTGAAAAAAAGAGGCCCACTTGGATGAAATGATAGCTGAAATGAAGCTGGGATTATAATACAGGTCTTTGCACTCCACAGGCCATGATTATTTTACAGCATCTGAATGATGTCTGAGGCTTTCTAGACCATCACATCCTATAAGTCTATTCCTTTAATTAACAAATATTTATTGAGCATCATCTATGCTCCAGGTATTGCTCTAGGTTTTGGGGATAGAATATCTTACTGTCAGGGAGTTAAACTTGAAGTCGAATTGAGGAAAAATAAAATGAAGGAGACAGAAGCGATAAAGTAAATAAATAAATTGAAATAAAACATTTAGAGAGAAATGATGCATTTTATTTACTTTTTAAAAGAGTACTTTTTGAAAAGCTTATTTATTTATTTTGGGGGGCACAGGGGCTGAGAGAGAGAGAATCCCAAACAATTCCACGGACAGTGTAAACCTGACATGGTGCTCGATCCTATAAATTGAGATCACGACCTGAGCCAATATCAAGATTTGGTACCACCCAGGCATCCCTAAAAAATGACACATTTTAAAGTGTATTATCACAAATAGCTTTATGGAGAAAAATGATACATTTTAAAGTGTAACCTCATAAAGACTTATGGAGGATCTAGGGTAATGGGGATGTAATTCCCTAGAGTTTAGTGGGTAAAAAATGAATAATAAGAGATGAGGTCTGAGCATGGCCTGGGCCACATCTTTTGGGTCTTGTAAGTCAAAGTAAAAAGTTTTGATTTTTTTCTAAATGTAGTTGGGGAGTTTTAAGGTAATGCTATCATATAGTATAGATTTTAATAAATTAGATTGATTACTGTGTAAAAATAAGTTGGAAGGGGCAGAAGTAATGTAGATGCATCATTCAGGAACCTATTATGTCATTCAGACAACCAAAGATAGTGGTTTAGACTAACCTAATAGCAGTAGCTATAAATTCTTTATAATCCGGAAGTTTCTGTATTATTCTTTTGTCTTAGAAAGTGCAAGTACACAGAAGTTGGCCACTTTATGGCTTTGACGAAATCATTCTGTCAAAATCTGTTGTCAACTTCTCATTCATCAGATGAGCATGAAGGGACACATGAGTGCCTCCGGGCAGCCTTTGTTCAGCCTGTTTCCTCCTGACAGCCCTCCTCACTCCCACTCACATATATAGAAGATGGGTTTCTTTCTGTGTCCCCCAAGGAAGTTCTTTTGATTTTTTATATCTTTGCCTGCACTAATTTTTGAGGTATTTACTTTTAAACTCTGACAGATTCTGAGAGGGAAAGAAAGATGAGAGCTTCATGTTGAAATGGTAAAAATGAAAGGGAGTTGGAAATACATAACACAGTCATAGATCAGAGGAGAGAGAGTCTGGCAGCATGGTGAAGACTTCTCAAGCATTCCTACTGTCTTTTATTTGCTTTGATTCAAATACAAATTTCTGGCATTCATTTGCAGCTGACTAGGACATAGAGAGACAAGCCACACACAGGAGATCTCAACAGAATGTTTCACTATGGGATCAAAAATTGAGAACAGAATTTCATAACCTCAAGGAACAGATGAAAACAAAGAATGGCCAGGACTGGAGGAGCTGGAGAGCATGGAAGGTATTAGGACAAACACATAACTTGACACGTAGCTTGACCCCATATGGTGTACCCGTATGTCCATTAACACATGATCCCCAGATGTTGTTTGTGGATAGGACTTAACCTCACTTGTTTTAGATTTTTGTTTAATTTTCCCTATCCTCTTTACATTACTTTGTGTTAATCCTTCAACTGAAGTCCTCTTTAAGGACTCTCACTTTAACTTAACATCAGATTTTCCTACCTCAGAGAATCTTAGTTTGTATTCCTGCCAGAGTAGAGTCTTTTTGGATCAAATTCCTCTTATTTATAACTGATTAGCATCCTTGTTTGCCCACCTCATTGCTTATTCAGGGAGAAAATGGAATTCAGATATTGGGATATAGGCATGAAAGAAACAGAAAAGGAAGATGGAAAAAGAAAAAAAAAAACACATACACATAACTTGTTTTTTGAACTGGCTTTAAGAAGGGTGTTTCTCAAGGAGAATATCATGAGTCTCATCACTAAAGTTGAGACATTGAATCAGAAAATGAGTATTCTTCAGGCTAAACTTGCTCTTAATTATCTCTTTCATGGACAGAGCAAAGAACTGATTACAAAATTGGAACATGGATTAAAGTTGTGTCAGGAATTATGGTGGCCACCATGGAGAGTTGGACAATTTAGAAGGTGGGACACAAAACAAGTTAGTTTACCCAGAACTATGTGTAAGCTGCTTTAAATTCCTCCAAATCAGGGCATGGGCTCTTGGGAAGACAAATAGCACTAACTGTCATCAAAGGTACTGGTTTAGGGAAAACCTATCTTTTAATATTTTTATTATCTATATGTTGTACTACTATTTAAATTTATAATGAATGTACAATGCAGTAATAGAACATTAATTAATAATTTCAAACAATCATTTAAAATACTCCCAATTCTAGAAGTTAAACACATTTTTTTTCTTTTCAGTTATTTTTCTAAATTTTATCTAGTTACAGATGGTGTGTGTATAGCTTTGTTCATTGTTTTGTTTTGCTTTTCTGTGTGTGCACTTACATGAAAATGAGAAAGGGGGGAAGAAAAAGAAAGAGAGAGAGAAAGTCCATGTATGTATGTGTGTGTTAGTATTCTGCCCTTTCATTAAGCATGTTGGCATGGATACTTTATATTTTCCTACATAATCTTACATGCATATTAGTCTTGTATATTTCCATAACAAATTACTATAAACTTAGGGCTTTACTCATAAAGAAATGATTCATTCTTATGTCATATGTAGAGAAAATATTTTTCTATACAGGTTGTTACTGTATTTTAGCTTAAAATTTTCAACACTGATGATATTTTAAAAATATTTAATTTGTCATATTTTCCTTCAATATTGTTCTCCTTGATTCAAATATGGGAAAGTTACCATTTCTTCACGGATCTTATCAAATTTTTTAACTCTCCAAATCATCTCATGCTGGTGTAGATGTAGTATTCTGATCTACCTTTCAAGGATTGATTTGCGTCCTGGACATTTTTCAACAGAGGGCAGCATTTTGCATTTGTTCTGCTTTGTGGCTACATATTTCAACCACAGAACACCAAATGTCCTGAAATCTTACTCAGTACACACAGTGTAACAAGAGAACAACATGTACAAGTGCATTTTTATGGAAACAAAAGATCTATTTTCTTATCATAGAGCTTCTGAGAGATTCTTAAATATTCTTTGAAACGCAATGAATGCTCTTTAAATCATTAATTGTGGTGAAAACAATAAAGAAACAGTGCATATTAGAAAAAAATGAGTCAGCTTTAGAAGAGGGCAGCAATGATAGAAGGTTTTATCCAAAACTACAGCACATTTGAATATGACAGAACAGCTAAGGCAGTAAGGCTTGAATTTGCTGGAGGCAATGTAAACAATTTGGGGCAAGATTTGCAACTAAAGCTTTATTCTCTATATGACTGAATAAAAAAAGTTCCCATTATGTTTTTAATTGTCTTCATGGTAAATTAGGGATCCTTTACATGACCCACAAGGCCTTTTATATTCTAGCCTGAGTCCTCAAAATACAAGCAAGCATTCTCTTTCTCCAGTAGAGTCAGTGTTTCCCAACTTCAGTCTTTATCCTGTTTTTACATTACTGTCTATACATTACTTTTTGTTAAACCCTATGCTTTTTCAGGACCTGTCTTTGTTTCATTTTCTTTACATTGCAATTTGAGGACCCCAGAGAACACAATATAGACACTCATTAAATAAGGAATGGAGTACCACTGATTAGCTTGGTAGTATTTTTCCCTAACATTTCTGGTATTTGTCTGATATGTATGTATTTTATAAATAAAATAAGATAAAATAAAATAAAATATAATCTAATATTATATTATATATTATAATATTACATAATATAATAATATAATAAATATAATATGATATAAATAGATGTGTATATATAAAATCCCTGACTTTGTCTCTTTGTCTCATTTCAATAAAAATTATTTCAGTAAATAATGTGCCTTTCCTTTAAGAATCTTATGGAACATAATCAGATGTTTCTGTATGATATTTTGAAGTTTTTGATTGAAATATATCAGTGAAATTAGAAACTATGCAATTCCATTAGGTGCCTAGAGTTCAATGTACATCCATTCCTGATTTCTAAACGCATCACAGTTTTAGGGCCACTAAGATTGGAGGCCATAAAAGAAGTCAGAACCTTTCATACTTTATTTTTTCATTTTTTAATTTTTTAATGTTTATATATTTATTTTGAGAGAGAGAGAGAGAGAGCGACAGCACGAGTAGTGGAGAGGCAGAGAGAGAGAGGGACAGAGAGAATCTCAAGCAGGCTCCATACTGTCAGCGCAGAGCATGATGTGGGGCTGGAACTCAGGACTGTGTGATCATGACCTGAGCCAAAATCAAGTCAGACGCTCAACCTACTGAGCCATCCAGGTGCCCCAGAAGTTTATATTTTAATAGGTCTAAATTGTCTGGATTGAGATGAAAGGAAAAATAATGCTGTGTACCACACACCTCTGTAAGATGGCATAAATGAGTACAAATTAATAATCTTTAGAAATAGCCATGGAGTGATAAAAGGTCTGACGTTTGATCTAGCCTTCATAAAGCACAGGTAAGAAAATTATAGACTAACTCTTGAAACCTCTATACAGGGTAAATATTCCAACTGTCGTTGCTCAGTGCTGAAACACTTCAAGAGCAAGCACAAAGTGCTTGTACTCAGCAAACTGACTATTTATTGAATGCTTCCCATGAGCCAAGGACTGCCAGGTACATGGAATACAGTAATAGATAAGAAAATATATTTGTACAGTGGGGCCAGAGTCTTAGAATAAACTGTGCATCAGAAAGTTCTTTTCTTGTAGATAATTAGAGATCCTAAGGAAGGTGTGGCTATAATGGTGCTATGAATCACCTAGAGGAAACTGCCCAGAGGAGAGAGCCTGTCTCTTATCCATCATTTGTTCCTGGCACCAGGTCTTGCACAAAGTGTGGAACTGTACAGAATGAATAAATGAGTGGATATATGAATGAATGAATGCATGAATGAATGAATGAAGAGTAATTTGTAAACTTATATTTGCTCTTTTATTATAAAATATTTCAAACAGTTTGAGAATAAAAAAATGTGTTCCCACCCTGCCAAACTAAAAAATATAAAAATTTTCCACACCATTTACAGATTTTTAATAGAAATAAAATATTACATATGGGGCCTCCTTAGTATCTCTCTCTGACCTTATTTCCTCTTCTCTGTCCTCAAAGGCAAAAACATTCTTGAAGTTGGTGTTTAATCTTCTTTTCCATGTTTTTATATTTCAACTTCTAATGTATACTTCCCTAAACAACATATATTATTTTAATTTAATTAAACATCAATGGTAAGATAGTCTATGAATTTTTTTCCAATTTGAATCTTTTGCTCTGCACTATGCTTATAAAAATTATGTTAACAGCTAGATAAAATCTATTATACATGCTATTTAATATTTATGAATAAAACACATTATTAATTCTACTACCGATGGACACTGAGGAACAATCCAAATTGTTGGTATTATTAAAAATGCTGATTGGTCTTTTTGTGTGTCTCCTTGGGCATAAGCTCCAGAATGTCTTTAGAATTTACACCCAGAACTGGAATTTCTGGTTCATTCAATATGCACATCCTCAAATTTTATAGATTCTTACATTCTTACTTTATTCAACAAAGTATAAACTCTGCATTCTCATAAGCAGTGTGAGTTTTCCTGTTTATTCAAATTTTCACCAAAACTCAATTCTATTCCATTACTTGTTTATAAAGTTGTGCTAATTCTACATTCTTTTACTCACTCTAGATTTATACCACATTAATATCATGTTAGTATATTTCTTGCTTCTTAAAAGGTCTCTCAAAATTGGCTTCACTATTTCTGCCCCTACACTTTCAATATTAATTTCAGGAGAAATCTGTCAAATTCTCTGAGACATCCTATGGGGAGTTGTGTCTAGAATTATATTGGATATTCAGATTAATTTAGGGTCATTGGTATCTTTAAAATACTGACTCATAATCCACTGATGTGTTTTATAATATTTTGTAATTATGTCTACAAAGGCCTTGCAAATATTTCATAAATTTATTCCCAGATACCTTCTTTTTTTTTCTTACAATTGTAAATGATTATTTCTGATGTTCTTTTTGGCTGGTATAGCTACTGAGTTTTACTAGCCTCATAAAATTAGCAGAGAAGCAGTTCTGTTTTTGATTTTCTGAAATAAATTTTTAAATATCACAGAGATTTTCTTTTTGAAGTAGCAGATTCATTACTTATTCAATTCACTAAAGGATCATCAGTTCAGCTTTATATTCATTATGTAACAGTTATGATGTTTTTAGATTTTTATGGAAATTATAAGTTCAACTCAGTATAAAACATATTGTTTTATGATGTGAAAATTTCTTTTAAATATATTTACATTTTGCTTTTAATTTTGATATTATTATTGACTTTGACTTTTTTTTCTTAGACCAGTATACATTTTTCTAAAAGAAAGACTATCTTCTGTTGGTTAGTTCTTTTATATCTTCATTTTACATGATTTTCTTTTGTATTCCTGTATTTCTGAATACATAGAGTATCCGCCATAGCAATTACACCTCATCCCACGGCCAGGACCCGCTGCATTGTCCACCTTTCCAGCACAGCCTGGAGGTCCACTGCTTTCACACCTGGGGGCTCCACTCTTCTGCAAGCCTGTGCCCTCCCTCAAGGACACATGCCTCCCCCTTTCAAAGCCAGCCTAGCCTTCCAGAAGACTGCCTCTTATATTTCATCCTTCTATGCAACGGGATTGTCCATCTTCACCGGGGATGGTCCTATGAGCCCAGATGGTGTCTATGAAGTCCTTAAGCTGTTCCAAAAGAACAGAATATGGGTGTGGTCTCCTTGGGAATCTCAGCACTTTTTTGCCAAAATGTAAAACAAGTCTAGAGGTTTAGGAGCAAACTAACTCCTTCCTAGCATCTCTTTGAGCCTCAGGAGCATCTCCAGGCTGATGGCTAGTCTGCCTGCTAAGCAAACTCAACTCCAGTCTTTCCTTAAAGGGGTCCCCTGGCCTGAGAACCTGCCTCTGGCATGATTTCAGAAGCCAGCACGTGTCTGTCTATTAACAATGTGTCAGCAGGCTGCATCCAGCAGGAGACTCAGGTGTCTGCACTGGCTGGGCACAACCGGCTGGTGCATCAAGGTGCTTTCTTCTCCCAGAGAGCAGACACCCACAGTATACCCGGTTTTAACCTGGCTCCCAACTAGGTTAACCTTCCTCCTCACCCAACCACTAAACTTGAGAATTAGGGACAAGGATTTGCAAACAGTTGACCAGATCTTGTTCTCCTGAAGCTCTTGAACTCAACAGGTCATCCACAGCCTCTACCGCCGTCACCTTTTTTATTTTTAATTTTTCTATCCTTATTGAAGTGTAATTGACAAATGAAAGTGTATATATTTAAAGTGAGCAACATGATGATTTCATATACATATACATTATGAAATGATTACCTCAATTAAGTTAATTAACACATCTATCATCTAACATAGTTACTATCTTTTTGTGTGTGATGGGAAAACTTAAATTCTACTCTCTTAGCAAATTTCAAGTGAATGCTATAGTGTTATTTACTATAATTATGCTGTAGATTATGTCCCAGAAACTTACTCATCTTATACTGAAAGTTTATACCCTTCTACTAACATCTCCCCTGTTCCCTCACTTGTAGCCACTAGCAACCACCCCTTCTAATTTCTGCCTGTATGACTTCAACATTTTTTATTATTTTTTTAACATTTATTTATTTTTGAGAGAGAGAGAGAGAGCACAGCAGGCGAGGGGAAGAGTGAGAGGGAGACAGAATCTAAAACAGGCTCCAGGTTCTGAGCTGTCAGCACAGAGCCCAACTTGCAGCTCGAACTTGGGAATGGCAAGACCATGACCTGAGCTGAGGTCAGATGCTTAACTGACTGAGCCACCCAAGCACCCAAGTTCAAGTTTGCTTGTTTTTTTAAATTTTGATTCTACCTATAAGGGAGATCATATAATGTTTTTCTTTCTCACTCTGCTTATTTGAAATTTTATTTTATTATATAATTATGTATAAATAATATATATTCCATTACTTATATATGATTTTTGAACTTTAATTACAATTAAAATTACACATTTGCATCCACTCATCTGTGAAAAGACACTTAGGTTGTTTCCATCTTGACTACTGTAAATAATGCTGAACGACATGACAGTACAGATACAGATATAGATTTCAATATACAGATTTTATTTCCTCTGGATATATGCCCCAAAACGGGGTAATATGGTAGTTCTAATTTTAATTTTTTGAGGAACCTCCTTACTGTTTTCCATAGTGACTGTACCAATTCATTTTCCCACCAAAAGTGTACAGGGTTCCCTTAATTCCACATCCTCATCAACACTAGTTATCTTGTCATTTTAATAATAGCCATTCTGACTGGCGTGTGGTGATATTTCATTGGCATTTTTATTTGCATTTCTCTGGTGATTAGCAATGCTGAGTGCCTTTTTTATTAAATAGCCGTTGCTATTTTGCTATTGAGTTGAAGGAGCTGCTTCCAAATAGGTGCAAAACAGCACCCCACCACCTCCTTATGTAATCTTGGCACCTTGTTGAAGATCAGTTGACTGTAAATGTGTAGGTCTTTCTTCTGTTCCATTGGTCTATACATCTGTCTTTATGCCAGTGCTATACTGTTTTATTACTATAACTTCGTAATGTAATTAGACATCAGGAAGTATGATGCTTCTAGATATGTTCTTCTTTCTCAAGATTGTTTTGTCTTGGGGCGCCTGGGTGGCTCAGTCGGTTGAGCGTCTGACTTTGGCTCAGGTCATGATCTCACAGTTTGTGAATTCAAGTGCCGCGTAGGGCTCTGTGCTGAAAGCTCAGAAGTTGGAGCCTGCTTTGGATTCTGTGTCTCCCTCTCTCTGCCCCTTCCCCATTCATGCTCTGTCTCTCTCAAAAAAGAATAAACATTACCAAAAAAAAAAAGATTGTTTTGTCTATACTGGGTCTATAATTCCATGTGATTTTTAGTATTGTTTTTTTTTCTTTTCCTGTGAGAAAATGTCTTTGGGGTTCTGATAAGGTTTCCATGAATCTGTGCATCACTTTGGGTAATAGAGACATTTTAATAATACTGTCTTACAATCCATGAACACAGGATGTCTTTATATTTATTTGTGACTTCTTTAATTTTTTTTATCAGTGTGTTGTAGTTTCCAGTATATAGGTCTCTCACCCTAAATTACCTTTACTCCTAAGTATTTTATTTTTTTATGATATGTAATTGTTTATGCTAATGGAATTATTTTCATAATCTCCTTTGTGGTTAGTTCTTTGTTAATGTAGAGACACAGCTAATTTTTGTTTGTATATTTTACATCCCTCAACTTTACTAAATTTATTAGTTCTAAGAGGTATGTGTGTGCGTGTGTGTGTGTAGTCATTAGAGTTTTCCACATAAAGTTCATGTCATCTGCAAATGAAGATGCTTTAACTTCTTCTTTTCCAATTTGGATGCCGTTTCTTTCTTTTCCCATGTTTATTTCATTTATTCTTAGTGTTTTCCTAATTTAGCTATGTTTCAAATATTCTGATACCTAGTAATTTTATTATCTCTTTGCTAATAAAAACATTTTTTTCATTGAAATGTGCCTTTTCTGTTATGAATTACTTAAGAGTGATTTTTTTCTTAAAAATATGTTCATATTTATTTTTCCATACTATGATTTTATTTTAATTTTCAATTTAATGGTTTTAGAATCATGGACTGTGGTAACATTCATTCTTTGAAGTGTGCTAAGTTATCTTATATGGCTTACTGCATGGAATATTGTTTAAAATGTAGTAGTGTCCTTGAAGAACATGTTTTTGTCTATTGTTTGGTCTGACTATGAGGCTAATTTTGCATTCACATTTTTACAGCTATTCTAATTTTTTATTATTTCATTTACCAATTTGGTTATGGCATATTAAAATTCCCACTATCATTGTGAATTTGTTTTTTTTCTTTTAATTGTCTGATAATTTACCAATATTTATTTTCCAATGACATTAGTCCATGCCTATAAGTCCATTATTTTTTTGGTTAATTGTTTTTTAGTGCTGTTTTTTGCCTATTTAAGATTTTGGTATTAAATTGTATTTGCCTGATAATTGTATTCCAAAGCCAGATACTATATTTCTTCTTTTGATTGGTAGTACCTTGATATACTTTTTGTTTCTTTATTTTTAATCTCTATCTTTATCTCTCTCACTCTCTTTGATGGTGTTGAAATGCCTTTCACACACATAACAAAATTGGATTTTAAACATATATTCTTATATACTCTCTCCTTTCAAATTAATTTAAATGCATCTTTATAAATTATATACATTCAGATTTTTTTAAGCTAGGTTGCGTTATATGTTTCCCTCTCACCTTTCTCTTTTCCTCCTTCTCCTTTCCTACCTTTGCATTATATTTTCTTCCCTGAAATTATGAAGATATAAATTGGCCTGTAAAATTTTCTAACAAATTTAATGAAAATCAACATTTCTACCACTCCCAAATAGGAGATGTTTACATGTTTTAATTACACATTTAGCCTGTCCTCATCTGTTATCACTGTGATACACAGTCTTAATTTTCATTTTTCTTATTAAAAACAGCTATTATTACTTCCATATGAAGCCTACAGTTGAATTCACCAGTATATTATTAAGTTATGTGCCCATTATCTTATTTTTTTTTTTTTGGAATTTTTTTTATTTTTTTATTTTTTATTTTTTAATATATGAAATTTACTGTCAAATTGGTTTCCATACAACACCCAGTGCTCATCCCAAAAGGTGCCCTCCTCGATACCCATCACCCACCCTGCCCTCCCTCCCACCCCCCATCAACCCTCAATTTGTTCTCAGTTTTTAACGGTCTCTTATGCTTTGGCTCTCTCCCACTCTAACCTCTTTTTTTTTTTTTTTCCTTCCCCTCCCCCATCGGTTTCTGTTATGTTTCTCAGGATCCACATAAGAGTGAAACCATATGGTATCTGTCTTTCTCTGTATGACTTATTTCACTTAGCATCACACTCTCCAGTTCCATCCATGTTGTTACAAAAGGCCATATTTCATTTTTTCTCATTGCCACGTAGTATTCCATTGTGTATATAAACCACAATTTCTTTATCCATTCATCAGTTGATGGACATTTAGGCTCTTTCCATAATTTGGCTATTGTTGAGAGTGCCGCTATAAACATTGGGGTACAGGTGCCCCTATGCATCAGTACTCCTGTATCCCTTGGATAAATTCCTAGCAGTGCTATGGCTGGGTCATAGGGTAGGTCTATTTTTAATTTTCTGAGGAACCTCCACACTGCTTTCCAGAGCGGCTGCACCAATTTGCATTCCCACCAACAGTGCAAGAGGGTTCCTGTTTCTCCACATCCTCTCCAGCATCTATAGTCTCCTGATTTCTTCATTTTGGCCACTCTGACTGGCGTGAGGTGGTATCTGAGTGTGGTTTTGATTTGTATTTCCCTGATAAGGAGCGACGTTGAGCATCTTTTCATGTGCCTGTTGGCCATCCGGATGTCTTCTTTAGAGAAGTGTCTATTCATGTTTTCTGCCCATTTCTTCACTGGGTTATTTGTTTTTCGGGTGTGGAGTTTGATGAGCTCTTTATAGATTTTGGATACTAGCCCTTTGTCCGATGTGTCATTTGCAAATATCTTTTCCCATTCCTTTGGTTGCCTTTTAGTTTTGTTGGTTGTTTCCTTTGCTGTGCAGAAGCTTTTTATCTTCATAAGGTCCCAGTAATTCACTTTTGCTTTTAATTCCCTTGCCTTTGGGGATGTGCCGAGTAAGAGATTGCTACGGCTGAGGTCAGAGAGGTCTTTTCCTGCTTTCTCCTCTAAGGTTTTGATGGTTTCCTGTCTCACATTCAGGTACTTAATCCATTTTGAGTTTATTTTTGTGAATGGTGTGAGAAAGTGGTCTAGTTTCAACCTTCTGCATGTTGCTGTCCAGTTCTCCCAGCACCATTTGTTAAAGAGACTGTCTTTTTTCCATTGGATGTTCTTTCCTGCTTTGTCAAAGATGAGTTGGCCATACGTTTGTGGGTCTAGTTCTGGGGTTTCTATTCTATTCCATTGGTCTATGTGTCTGTTTTTATGCCAATACCATGCTGACTTGATGATGACAGCTTTGTAGTAGAGGCTAAAGTCTGGGATTGTGATGCCTCCTGCTTTGGTCTTCTTCTTCAAAATTACTTTGGCTATTCGGGGC
>NC_064808.1:62093622-62305383 GCF_023721935.1 Panthera uncia
CCCAGGAATGAATCCCACTTGATCATGGTGAATAATTCTTTTTATATGCTGTTGAATTCGATTTGCTAGTATCTTATTAAGAATTTTTGCATCCATATTCATCAGGGATATTGGCCTGTAGTTCTCTTTTTTTACTGGGTCTCTGTCTGGTTTAGGAATCAAAGTAATACTGGCTTCATAGAATGAGTCTGGAAGTTTTCCTTCCCTTTCTATTTCTTGGAATAGCTTGAGAAGGATAGGTATTATCTCTGCTTTAAACGTCTGGTAGAACTCCCCTGGGAAGCCATCTGGTCCTGGACTCTTATTTGTTGGGAGATTTTTGATAACCGACTCAATTTCTTCGCTGGTTATGGGTCTGTTCAAGCTTTCTATTTCCTCCTGATTGAGTTTTGGAAGAGTGTGGGTGTTTAGAAATTTGTCCATTTCTTCCAGGTTGTCCAATTTGCTGGCATATAATTTTTCATAGTATTCCCTGATAATTGTTTGTATCTCTGAGGGATTGGTTGTAATCATTCCATTTTCATTCATGATTTTATCTATTTGGGTCATCTCCCTTTTCTTTTTGAGAAGCCTGGCTAGAGGTTTGTCAATTTTGTTTATTTTTTCAAAAAACCAACTCTTGGTTTCGTTGATCTGCTCTACAGTTTTTTTAGATTCTATATTGTTTATTTCTGCTCTGATCTTTATTATTTCTCTTCTTCTGCTGGGTTTAGGCTGCCTTTGCTGTTCTGCTTCTATTTCCTTTAGGTGTGCTGTTAGATTTTGTATTTGGGATTTTTCTTGTTTCTTGAGATAGGCCTGGATTGCAATGTATTTTCCTCTCAGGACTGCCTTCGCTGCATCCCAAAGCGTTTGGATTGTTGTATTTTCATTTTCGTTTGTTTCCATGTATATGTTAATTTCTTCTCTAATTGCCTGGTTGACCCACTCATTCGTTAGTAGGGTGTTCTTTAACCTCCATGCTTTTGGAGGTTTTCCAGACTTTTTCCTGTGGTTGATTTCAAGCTTCATAGCATTGTGGTCTGAAAGTATGCATGGTATAATTTCAATTCTTGTAAACTTATGAAGGGCTGTTTTGTGACCCAGTATATGATCTATCTTGGAGAATGTTCCATGTGCACTCGAGAAGAAAGTATGTTCTGTTGCTTTGGGATGCAGAGTTCTAAATATATCTGTCAAGTCCATCTGATCCAATGTATCATTCAGGGCCCTTGTTTCTTTATTGACTGTGTGTCTAGATGATCTATCCATTTCTGTAAGTGGGGTGTTAAAGTCCCCTGCAATGACCACATTCTTATCAATAAGGTTGCTTATGTTTATGAGTAATTGTTTTATATATCTGGGGGCTCGGGTATTTGGCGCATAGACATTTATAATAGTTAGCTCTTCCTGGTGGATAGACCCTGTGATTATTATATAATGCCCTTCTTCATCTCTTGTTACAGCCTTTAATTTAAAGTCTAGTTTGTCTGATATAAGTATGGCTACTCCAGCTTTCTTTTGGCTTCCAGGAGCATGATAAATAGTTCTCCATCCCCTCACTCTCAATCTAAAGGTGTCCTCAGATCTAAAATGAGTCTCTTGTAGACAGCAAATAGATGGGTCTTGTTTTTTTATCCATTCTGACAGCCTATGTCTTTTAGTTGGCGCATTTAATCCATTTACATTCAGTGTTATTATAGAAAGATATGGGTTTAGAGTCATTGTGATGTCTGTATGTTTTATGCTTGTAGTGATGTCTCTGGTACTTTGTCTCACAGGATCCCCCTTAGGATCTCTTGTAGGGCTGGTTTCGTGGTGACAAATTCCTTCAGTTTTTGTTTGTTTGGGAAGACCTTTATCTCTCCTTCTATTCTAAATGACAGACTTGCTGGATAAAGGATTCTCGGCTGCATATTTTTTCTGTTCATCACATTGAAGATCTCCTGCCATTCCTTTCTGGCCTGCCAAGTTTCAAAGGAGAGATCAGTCACGAGTCTTATAGGTCTCCCTTTATAAGTGAGGGCACGTTTATCCCTTGCTGCTTTCAGAATTTTCTCTTTATCCTTGTATTTTGCCAGTTTCACTATGATATGTCGTGCCGAAGATCGATTCAAGTTACGTCTGAAGGGAGTTCTCTGTGCCTCTTGGATTTCAATGCCTTTTTCCTTCCCCAGTTCAGGGAAGTTCTCAGCTATAATTTGTTCAAGTACCCCTTCAGCACCTTTCCCTCTCTCTTCCTCCTCTGGGATACCAATTATGCGTATATTATTTTTTTTTAGTGTATCACTTAGTTCTCTAATTTTCCCCTCATATTCCTGGATTTTTTTATCTCTCTTTCTTTCAGCTTCCTCTTTCTCCATAACTTTATCTTCTAGTTCACCTATTCTCTCCTCTGCCTCTTCAAGCCGAGCCATCGTGGATTCCATTTTGTTTTGCATTTCGTTTAAAGCGTTTTTCAACTCCTCGTGACTGTTCCTTAGTCCCTCGATCTTTGTGGCAAGAGATTCTCTGCTGTCCTGTATACTGTTTTCAAGCCCAGCGATTAATTTTATGACTATTATTCTAAATTCACTTTCTGTTATATTATTTAAATCCTTTTTGATCAGTTCATTAGCTGTTGTTATTTCCTGGAGATTCTTCTGAGGGGAATTCTTCCGTTTGGTCATTTTGGAGAGTCCCTTGCGTGGTGAGGACCTGCAGTGCACTTCCCCTGTGCTGTGGTGTATAACTGGAGTTAGTGGGCGGGGCCGCAGTCCGACCCGATGTCTGCCCCCAGCCCACTGCTGGGGCCACAGTCAGACTGGTGTGTGCCTTCTCTTCCCCTCTCCTGGGGGCGGGATTCACTGTGGGGTGGCGTGGCCCGTCTGGGCTACTTGCACACTGCCAGGCTTGTGTTGCTGGGGATCTGGCGTATTAGCTGGGGTGGGTAGGCAAGGTGCACGGGGGGTGGAGGGGCAGGCTTAGCTCGCTTCTCCTTAGGTGATCCACTCCAGGAGGAGCCCTGTGGCAGCGGGAGGGAGTCAGATCCGCTGCCGGAGGTTTGGCTCCGCAGAAGCACAGAGTTGGGTGTTTGCCCGGAGGGAGCAAGTTCCCTGGCAGGAACTGGTTCCCTTTGGGATTTTGGCTGGGGGATGGGCGGGGGAGATGGCGCTGGCGCCTTTGTTCCCCGCCAAGCTGAGCTCTGCCGTCCGGGGGCTCAGCAGCTCTCCCTCCCTTTGTCCTCCAGCCTTCCCGCTTTCTGAGCAGAGCTGTTAACTTATGACCTCCCAGACGCTAAGTCGCGCTTGCTGTCGGAACACAGTCCGTCCGGCCCCTCCGCTTTTGCCAGCCAGACTCGGGGGCTCTGCTTGGCCGGCGAGCCGCCCCTCCGCCCCGGCTCCCTCCCGCCAGTCCGTGGAGCGCGCACCGCCTCGCCGCCCTTCCTACCCTCTTCCGTGGGCCTCTAGTCTGCGCTTGACTCCGGAGACTCCTGCTAATCCTCTGGCGGTTTTCTGGGTTCTTTAGGCAGGTGTAGGTGGAATCTAAGTGATCGGCAGGACGCGTTGTGAGCCCCGTGTCCTCCTACGCCGCCATCTTCCGGAACCTTCCCTATGTGCCCATTATTTTCCCCACTCCTTATTTTTTCATTTCTTTTTCTTGTTGTCAATGAATAATGTATATTCTTTAGTAAGTTTGCAGTGAGGAATTGTGGTTGGTAAAGTCAATCAGTCTTGGTACATAGGAACTTTCATTTCAATTTGACAGTTTATAAAATTTTAGGTTGAGTTTTATCTTCAGCATATTAGATACTACTCTGTGCTTCATCTGACTTAAAATTCTCTCGCCTATTTTGTTTGTATGTTTACTTCTCTCTCCTCTTCTATTAACCTTCAGTTCTATGACAAACTCCACCATCTTGCAGGAAGCCATAGGGAATTAAAAAAAAAAAAAAAAAGAAGTGTCCAGAATCAGATATAAGGTAAGCAAGGTGTTGTTGACACTGCAAACCATCAATTTGTAGTGCCGAGAGAGGACCAGAAAGAGCAGATTGCTTCATATTTGGGTGCTTTAAGGATGATGTGGCAGAAGGATTAGGTAATTACTGAGCTAAAGATTCTGCTGACAAAGGGTTAGATGACCAGGTTCTGATTCACAAGGGGCAAAGGAAAAGTCAGAAATGGAGTGATTTTACTGGTTGATCTATTTCACCTGTAGCATCTTTCTGTTGACCCCACATCACAAAAATTCAATGCACAGGAAATTTAAATCCCCTCAATTTTGTTTATCCACCTCAGTCCTGGCTTAGCACTTGCTTTCCATGGAGACAGTTCAGGATGTCTTTGATTTCCATGGAGTTCAGTTAGGATGGCCTGACTATTCCATATGAGCTGTCTTTGTTCCTCACCAAATTGGTCAAGATTAGAAACATAGCCTTTTGATTTATTTCTTCAGAGTCTTGATGCTGCTTATCTTAGTGAGAAATAAATTTGACTGGATTTTGGAAAGATAGAGTGTTATCCTCAACAATAAAATCTTACCTTTCAATATTAGATATAACTATCTCTATTACAGAAACAAAACTTAAAAAAAAAAAAAAGAAATTCCTTAACCACCTCTTTAGCTCTGGCTCCAATATATCAATATGTGAAGTCCTGGGAGATTCTCTCTCTCTCTTTCCCTCCCTCCCTCTCTCTATCTCTCCCTCTCTCCCTCCCTGACTCTATCCATCTCTCACTTCTTTCTTTCTTCATTATTCTTTTCCTATTCTCTGATGCCTGTACCTTAGGAAGAAAGAGACAATTTATCCCATATTCTTTTGCAATAGAGTTGCCTTCATGCCTTACTACCAAATCATTAAGACCCTCTTTTTGGTTGACCAAGGATATGGCCAAGCTTTGCAGTCACAGATTGTGAGGTATCACTAGAGTGTTGAACTGAAGCTCTTTCCTCCAGATTCTCTTTACTTGCTAGAGCAGAAAGCAACATTTATTGATGCATTTGTGTACTTGTTAATTTGTCTGCCAGAATTCTATTTTCCTTTACAACATGATTAGTAAAAATGTAGGGGCACCTGGGTGGTTCAGTCAGTTGAGCACCTGACTCTTGATTTTGGCTCAGGTCATGATCCCAGGGTCAAGGGATTGAGCCCTGTGTCAGGCTATGTGCTGAGCATAACTTAAAACTTTCTCTCTCTCTCTCTCCCTCTCTTTCTCTCTCTCCCTTTGTCCTTCTCCATGAGTTGCATGCACACTCTCTCTCTAAAATAAAAAACATGTAATTAATAGTTTCTTCATATCTGCTTATAAACAAACACCAGCCAGGGAGACTGGAGGGCTATAAAATCAACGTATTTTACAGTCAAAGTATTGATTGATGACTAACTAGAGAAAGAAAAATCATATATGAAACACAGCTGAAACCAAAGAATCAATTTCTACAAATATCAAATTTGTATCATCTACAATGAACATATGGAAAGAAAACAATGAGACATACCTATATTGTATTTATTAATATAAAATCATTACAAAAAGCATTAGAATAAAAATGCTTTCAGCCCTACGTTAATGACCTTAGAAAAATTTAACTTCATGTTGCATCCATAAGTTTGTTTTGGGCCAAATGAAGGAATTCATATTCTATCATTTAATGACTGTATGGCTTTATAAATTACCAAACTTTTCCAAATCTCATATTCTGTAAAATAGGAACACTAATGTCTAATTTCTAAGACAATTAGGGAAATGCAGGAAAATGGTATTTATGAGGGTGCCTCTACAAATATAGAAAAAGTATTTAATCTATTGTAGTCCTTAAATTCTATTCTGTTTTTAGAAAAAAGTAGATCATAAAATTTAATTTGCAAATATGAAAAGAAAAGAATTGCATATTTAAAGAAAATCACCACAAAGATCAGGATTCATCTACTCAAAGCTGTTGTTTTATTTTTGTTTATCCTCCCTAGAATTTTTACTGTTTTCATACAACTGCTTTTGGTTCTAAACTAACACCTTTCAAATGATGTAAAGCAATGTGATGTGGAAATTACTAGAAAGCAAAAGGAATCAAGCACACAGGAACAATCTTTATTCCTTTGAGAGAAGCAATTGCATAGCTATAGATGGAAATTGCAAGAAGTCTTATTTACCAAGGCACTTTCCCTGTTCTTTTAAAATTGGAAATGAAATCACTGTAAAGAAAGCTGTCAGAACCTATATATTTCAAATGACCCAAGCACTCTTATGCTCTTTGTTCTTGCCCAAGCATAATGCATTTTCCACTGTTTTTAATTCCATTAACGAGGAGAAAGACATGCAAGTAAATGCCTGTTATATGAAATAATAAACCTGCTCGGGCCACAAATGGGCTGGAGATAAAATATGACTCAAAACAAAGCATTTTCTGAATACTTAAAGGATGTCATCTGGAAAGTGGGTTAATAGTAACAATAACTGCTTCATTCTCTGGTGAGAATGATCTGAAATGAAACACATACACATACCATAAGGAACTAATTCAAGCTGGACAGTGTATAGTGCTTCTCATTTAAAGTTGTATGATTTTACAGTTCATGTTTACATGACTCCAGGCTAGCATGAACTTTAGTTCTTCCTGAGATAATCTGATATTGGTCCCCTATATTAGTTGCTCAGCAATGTTTTGGGAATGACTCACATTATCTGCCCTGCTGGTGAGGGTGAGAAAGACAGTAATACTTGCTGATTAAGAGTTCAGACTCTCAAGCCCAACTGGTTGTGTTCAATCCACGTGACCCTGGGCAAGTCACTTACATTTCTATGCTTTAGTTTCTGCATCTGTATAACAACATCAAATCAACATATTTGATATCTGATATCAGAGATATCCTCTATGATATCTCTGATATCAAGAGATATCCTCTATCTTACAGGATTTCTGTAAATATTAAATGGATTATAAACACTTAGAACAGTGTCTGGCGCAGATGAACATTTAAAAACAGCTATGGTTATTCCCAGGCCTGATACACTTGTAACTTAAAATCTCCAGTTTATGGTTTGCACCTGAGTATGCCAGACCAGCACATTATTTCAAAGACATACTTGCTATACATAACAGTGGATAATGACTATGGGAGAAAAAGGCCACCCACCCTCGCCCCTATAAAGGGCCCAGTTTTAGCTTCTGGGCCCTTGGGTAGGAACTGACATGAGTTTCCTCCACTTGACAGCTGCTTGCCATTTAAATCCCTCTCTTCATAAACTTACAATGTTGCATCATTTATATCTTTTTAAATCAGGGCTACACAATTTATCACATTCATCACAATCAATTTGGTAACCATCACGCAGGGAATATGAGCCTTCATATTCATATTCATGTTGGAGAATGAATGCATTAAAAACATGGGTACAGGAATAATGGTGTAAAAGGGTCCCAAATATTCCAGGATTACATTGCTTTTCAGTGGTAGAAATATCTGTTCTGATATTAGAGAATAGTGTCACTGTTATCATTAGTTTATTAATAAAAACAGTTAATCTGACCATACTGCACTTCATAAAACTCCGTGATGACACTCCATTGCTCTTAGGATAAGACCAACATTTTTAACACGTGCACCTGTCTGACTCCTGCCTTATTGTGTACCAGTGCTTCTTATTTTATCCACACTGCTCTTTTTAAGATCCTTGAATATGCCATAAATCTAGGTGAACTCAATAGAGTCCAATAAACATACATCATCTTCTACTTATTTTTTTCAGTTAGGCAGAAACCTAACTCAAACCAAAAACAAATGTAAACTCATTGTCTCTTATGAAAGACACAACTGGGTCAGAGTTCAAATGACATCACTTGTACTCCTGAACTTTCTCTCCCTTGGCTCTGCTTTGTTCTGGGATGGCTTCACTCTCAAGCAGGTACAGGCAAAGTGGGCAAGCACTGCCTCAGGTTTACTGCTTCACAGCTAGCAGTATCAAAGATGCCTTTTATCTTCTACTCTCCAGGACAGCCCTACAGGGGACAAGTACCAGTGCGGGAACAATGTGAAGGAAATACCTGGAGAAATAGGTTCTCTAATTTGCTAAAACAAAGGTCAATGTGTCACCCAGGTGGCAAAGAACAGGGTGGCTCAGCTCCATCCAAACCAGACAAAAACAGAGGCTGTATTGCCACACTAACACAAAAAGATGTGGAACAGGAAAAAGCAGCATACCTGTCCCGTTCCATCTTTCTCGTCTTTCATGCTTTTGCTCAATTGCACTGGCCCATCAAACATGGCTTCTTTGAAGTTTGGTGTGACATATTTTTTTAAATTATTTTTTAAAAATAATTTTTGTCTGTATTTGGCAAATTGAACAGATGATATTGTTAAGTGGAGGATCAGACTTCTGAATTCACTAATCTTAACTTTCCATAAAAGATTTAGGATGTTTCCTAGCAGTTTTAGTATCTGGTTTTTATTCTGGCCCTCCTATGCCATTAAGTACTATAATCCCTTTACACTTATTTTCTAATCTCCCAAATTCTGAAAATATTTTATTTTTATTTTTTACTGATTACTTATTTAACAAATATTTATTGAGCATTTACTTCATGCCTAGCACTGAGATCTGTATTCACTTTTATAGGTATATAAAAGATATATCTAACTATTATTATCTAGCTATTATTCTGTATATGTCTTAGTCCTCACAATAATCTAACAAGAACAAGAAGGAACATTCTTTCAAGTTTACAGCTAGGGAGACTGTGAGATTGCTCTGGGAAAGGATCAGAAACAAAAACCAAGGAAAAGAAGTGTCATATCTTCGGTGACAGGAAAAGTTTTCTGATACAGAAACACTTTTACCTATGTGAAAAACACTTTTTTTGTAAAAAAAAAAAAAAAAAAAAAAAAGCTTCATTATTTCCACCCATCAATACCAAATGTCATGACTCTCCATCCAGTGTCAATAGTTTTTCTAAAATAAATTTTTTGGGTGCCAGGGTGGCTCAGTTGGTTAAGCATCTGACTTCGGCTCAGGTCATGATCTCGCTGTCCGTGAGTTCGAGCCCCACGTCGGGCTCTGTGCTGACAGCTTAGAGCCTGGAGCCTGCTTCTGATTCTGTGTCTCCCTCTCTCTCTGCCCCTCCCCTGCTCATGCTCTATATCTCTCCCCCTCTCTCAAAAATAATGAAACATTAAAAAATAATAATAAAATACATTTTTACTAGGACATTTTTTACCACTGCATCTAATTTAATGTCCAGATAGCTATAAATTGCCAATGGTGGGAATATTTTGATAAATTTATTGTTTTATAGATTAAAGTTATTAAAACAACCAAAAATGTTTAATATTAATATAATTATTACTTATTTTAAAGAATGAGTATTAAAATGAAACAAAAGAAGATAATGGTTTCAAAATCTTTTAGGAATTTCTATGTGAAGTTTAAAATTTCAAAATTTAAACTCTTTAGAGGAATGGAAGTTCCATCATTATCAATTTCTGCTGACATATATAATTTCAATACCACAGCCCTGCCTGCATCATACGCTTTATAAACTTCCTACTGTTCTACAAACACAAAATACTTTCACATTTGTTTATCTTTACAAAAAAAAATCATGATTTCACATTATTCCATGTTACTACCTTGTGTTAACTTCTATTATGATACTTCTTTTTTTTAAGTTTATTTATTTATTTTTGAGAGAGAGACATAGAGAACAAGTTGGGGAGGGACAGAGACAGAGGGAGAGAGAGAAAATCAAGCAGGCTCCACACTGTCAGCATGGAGCCCGATGTCGGGCTGGAACTCATGAACTGTGAGATCATGACCTGAGTTGAAACCAAGAATCGGACTCTTAACTGACTGAGCCATCAAGGTGCCTCCATTATATTTCTCACTCAGGTTTTGGATTATCTACTTACTTCTATATCTTCCCCCAAATACCATGAGTACCTGTGAAAAGGAGACTATCTTACAGACTGTCTCTGAATGCCATAGTATGACACCACTAAATAAAACAAAGAATTATGAAAAGAATTAAGAGGAACAAAGCTTGACTGAGAAACAAAGCTTCATCATGGTGTTCTTAATTTCCCTTCGTCTTCTCGCTTAGATTCATCTTTCAGAAACTGAAGTCTCAAATATCCAAGTTTTAAAAATCTTTATTATGCTTCCACATAGAATTCATTGTAGCTATTACTGCATATATTTTATGTATACTTATTAGGAAATGCATTTCTTAAGAATTGGTGTGCTATCTGCTTTGGGTAAAATTTTACTTTGAAATAATTTCAAATTTGCTAAAAAGTTGCAAAGATACATGTACAGTGCTTTTTTTCCCCATCTTTACACCTACTACAGTACTTGACATAATGCCTTAACTGCTTAATGAATATTTTCTATTCAAACATCAATTTTATATAAAGACCCATTGATTCTGTTAGTCAGTTTCATAAAGAAAGGATTTAGAATTGTGTTTGTATAGTTGCCCTGCTTAATTATATACTTTCTATTATTATCATGGTCATTATTAATTGACCACATAATTAATTATAATACTAAGAAATACTCATCTCCATTCTGCCCTTATAGGAAGGACATAGAAAACAGAAAATAAGCAGAATCAGCACCACAATATTGGCTTTGGTCTGTTATGGATGTCTGGATCAGAAACCCACAGTAGGAGGGAGAATATTATTGGTTTTCGCTAAATGGAAGATATTTATCAGAAACAGAAAGATCATCTGGGAAATTAGAATGATACAATAATAAATTTGGAATGGGCCCTACATATCATTCAGTCCACCTCTCATACTTTGCACATAAAGAAATAGGTTTAGACATGTTCAGTAATTTACAAGAAGGATGACGCAGCCAGTAAGTAGCAGTATTGGAAATAAACCATGACCTCTGATTCTCAGTCCGGAACTTTCCCCCCTATACTAAAATGAACAGTATATTGCTAACCACTTGGGCAGTTCTTCTTTCCTGACTGCTCTTTTGATGAGAATGTGGATTTCATGTCTCTAAATACACCACTGAATGCTATGAGAATCAACCACAGAGAATGGCAACATCATACCCTATTATGGGTCCAGGTTTTAATGCTTCACATTCTTAGATTTGAATTCTGCCTGGTACTTTTTTTTAGTGAGGTGATAGTCATAAAATTAATCTAACAAAGTCTTAGTTTTCCAGGGAGCATATAGTAAACATTTAAGCTTACTCTGAGGATCAAAGTGGGTCTGGTTTAAAATACCTTCTTTGGAACCTGACATATGATCGGCGATCAATAAGTATTGTTTTCTCTCTCCACCACTTTTGTAGAGAGGGACAATCTTTGTAGGAGACACAGTGGTGTTAGAAAAAGGCCTGGGTGTTGGTGTATGACTGGGTACTATTAGCAAATCTTCCATTGTTGTATGTGTGACCAGTGTCTCTGATATTTGAGTTCTTCATTTGTTAAGCAGGGACAATACCTGTTTCACATTACATTGTGAAAATTGAATGCCTGGCATATAGTAAGCACTCAGCAACTGCTCTATAATTTTTCCATTTCCTTTATTAGCTACCATTTAGAGCAAAATGAGATTTTACTGATTTTTTGAAATTTTTAAAATGAGTTAAATCTTGTTATGAACATATTTTGAAAATTATCAACTTTATTGATTTCCAGAAAATAAAAACACAATGGAAATTGTCTATCTGTAGTTTCTTTACACACTTGTTTCCAAGGGAAAAAAATAATTAAAAAGTCCTAATAAAAATATTTGCCAAAAAATTACTTTATAAGCTATCTAGGTAATATGTCTTAGGACGTAGCAGCACTGACTGTTATTCTCCTATATGTAAATATAGGTAGTAATAATGAGGAGAAGGAGCGTAACAATAGCTATGCTGTATTAGATGCTTAATATGTTATTTTAAATTCCCAAAATGACCCAAATATTATTATACTCATATCACAGATGAGGAAACAATGTTTCTAGGCAAGTTAAATTATAACATGACTGGGTTGACACATATAGTAAAATATTTACTCTGAATCCAGATATGGCTGCCATCAAAGACCTTTCTCTTTCTAGAAATTTTGCAACTAACTCTCTATTTTTTTGTGATGAGATAAGATATAATAAAAATTAAAAAAAATAGAAGTCTAGGAAAATTGAGAATGTGAAAAGAACAGTACTGTATCCAACTCTTCTTTCCCAAATTACTGGCTTGCTATGCAATAGACAATAACACGTACAAATACCTATACACCTATACTTGATCATTTTGGTTGACTTCAGTAGAAATTAAAATAGACCATGTGCAACCTCTCCTTTCCTGGACAGCAGTCTTGTAATTAATGTCCCTATTCTTTCTACCAGAACTAATTAAATTTTGTTAATTAGAAATTGAAACCAAAAGTGGTAATGTGAAAATAATATGCTTATACTATCACAGAATTTATAAACATCAGATCAATGATTACATTCTGCATAAACTAAAAATTGTAGATATTTTCTGCAGGTGGAAGTTTTGCATAGAATATTAATTTCCCTTCACAGTTTATGATAAGAACGAACCTACTTTTATGTCCTCTACATGTGGGAAACTCTTCTAGCCTCTATACACTTCCTCCTGCTCAATCTGGCAGCGCGGCATGGAGAGCATCATGGACAACAACGTGGAGGTTGAGCCTCAACACCGAGTGTCAGCCTCGGTTCCACCTCTTAATAATTATGAAAACCTTGGAAAAACACCATTCACATCGTCAGATTTTTCCTCAACTGTAAAATGAGGACAGTCTTTCAGTCCTATTTTCAGATCTACTGGAAGATTTCAATGAGAAAGTGTATTTGAGAATGCTTGCTTGCAAATTGTGAAAGGCAAATGAAAAGACCCTGATATTCAGGGTGTGCACATGAGTGTGTGAGTGCATCTGGATCAAACCTTACCATCGTTGCAAGGCCTTATGACCTGCTTTCAAGTCTTCACTTTCTAAGAGACTTTGTTTTTCTTTCCTCTCAGCGGTGAATGTGCTCCTTTCTGGAGTTCTTGCCTCCCTCCCTGCCTCACTCTCTCCCCCAGCTTCCTCCCTTCTCTTGTTTTGCCTTCTATATCCATAGCCTTCCACATAACTGTGTCTTTTCTAATTATAATCACAACAACAACAGCAACATTGATGGTAGAAGTAATACCTAGTGTTTATTAAATACCTATTATGTGTCAGGCATTGTTCATAGTGCTTTACATGCTTCATCTCAATCAATATTCATAGCATCCTCATAAAGAAAATATTACTACCATACACAGCATGGAGACTTGCCCCTCCATTCATCCCATCCATTGTTTCTGGATTTTTCTCAGAATAATTTTTCTCAGAATAAAATATATATATATACAGATATATATTAGGAAAATCACCATTAAAGAAGGAATGAAATCACTTCCGACAAGATTCCTCTATAAGATCAGCTTTCCCAAGGGGAGAACCCAAGGATGACACTGCTAAGTTTGTTGATGTAGATTCCTTGTGGCATTTTAATATTTTTTCTAATAGTAGGAATATGAGTTTTGAATCAGAGAGTCATCAGTTTGTCTTCACCACCACTATCATGAAACAATAACTGTCATATACACACCGTTTCATAATTTAAATTGTATTTCTCATGTAAGCTCATTTTACCGTGACTTAGCCAATATGGAAATCCATATAAACAGCTTTTCCCAATATAATCATGCATGTATATGTTTTAATTCATGTTGACTGGGAATGCTATGGGGAAATGTGATCCTACTTGCGAGGCTGAGCTACTACAGTATAGTGAGAGGTAGAAAAAAAGGAAACTAATATTGATTGTGTTTGCTTTGCTCCAGGCAAAGTCCTAGGTACCTCACATACAGCTCAATATCAGAAAACGTATTTTTCAGTGAGGTTCTTGAGTCAGGGCTAGTGTGGTTTACTAACTTGTCCACGGGCCAAGGGTACAGCCAGAATGAGAGCACAGGCCTTTGATTTTTCAAGGCCAACATGCTTTCCACTACACTTAGCTGCTTCATTTACTTCTGGGAATAAAGGTTATGTTGTGCACATGTACTTACCATTCACAGGCAATTCTTTGGTTTTCATGGGCAGTTTTGAACATAGTTCTGACTCTTGGGACATTAGTTCCCTGCCATTTAGGAAACCAAAAAGATAATTTGTTAAATTGTATCTTAGCTGCCCCAAAGTTAATATAATTTTAAATTTTTTTCTGAGTTTTAATCAAAGAATGATTTTAGCCCCTGAGAAAATCTGATTCAATAATAAGTCATAATGGTAATAAAATGTAATTTCACCATCTTAGATATGAAAGACATTAATGGGACTTTTTGATCGATACAGGCCTTTTCTCAAAATTTGGGTACTGTGAAAACATTCCTTAAATCAATTGAGCCATTTATTTCCTGGTGTTCTCATCTTTCTCTTACACTTGATGATTCTGCCTGTCTTGAATAACTGCAGATTGCAAATCATTTTAATGTTTATTTCTCCAATTGACTTTCCTCTCAGATGTGAATAATTCATCTACACTTCTTTCCGTGAGTCTCAAGTGCCAAATCCTATTGTATGAAATGCTAATGTAATCTAGATGATTTTTGTGCAAAAAGAAGGGAGAGTAAGTTGATTCATCTTTAAAAAAATATATGGCCCTCATTGAATTTTACATGGAAAAGAGACACAGGAATTAGTTAATTAGTCCCACAGATAATATAACTTTAATTTTTTTGCGTTTTGGTCGGAGCATGATTTTAGAAGTTTTTTTGTTGTTGTTTATTAAATAGTACCTATTATTTTTAGTTTTTTATTTTATTTATTTTGAGAGAGAGAGAGAGAGTGCACATGAGTGGGGGAAGGGGCAGAGAGAGAGGGAGAGAGAGAATTCCAAGCAGGGTCCACACTGTCAGCATAGAGCCCGATGTGGGGCTCAAACTCATGATTCGTGAGATCATGATCCGAGCTGACATCAAGAGTCGATGTTTAATGATGTGAGCTACCCAGACGCCCCTAAATACTACCTATTAAACTTCTATGACATAATGTTTGCTACGTATGTTATGTTATAGGCCATAAATGTAAACAAACATTACTTTTATATTGTAGACAAAAATGGTACCTTTCCAAAATATCAGAATGATTATATCATGAAATAAAATGGTTGAGTTAGAAGACATTTGAAGACATAAGGATAATAATGAAATGTGGCTTGGCCTAATAAAAGCTCACAGATAATGGGTATGTTATTAGTTTTTCTCTTGAAAACAGTCCCTAAATTTTTGTGTTTCTGCATATTTTAAAAGGAATCTTATATGTAGGCACTCCTATTTTCCACTGTCAGCCAGACAGAATACATGCCAGAATTAGATGATAAGACAGTAAGGAAAATGATGTATTTCTAAATGGTTACATACCATACTTTACAAGGATGGCAGGTCCTCCTCCCAAAGCCTAATGCATCCTTTGTTGACAACTGGTCAGGCAGAAGAATTTGGGGGGCCATGGAGTAACTGGACATATGCAAGTCCACCTCTTTTGACCACCCTACAGAAGAGGTAAAGAAATATATGGAATGGAATCTAAATGATGTCTTATTAGGAACTGATTGAATAATGAAAACAAATTTTTATTAGCTAATCAATGTCTTCTAGAGTAAGTTTTCTAGTGCTTTAGCTCAGAACCCTGTCCACAGACCCCATTTCCCCTTTTAAAAATGATATCTATGGCTTAATGGTGATACCAAAGGAAAACATAGCCAAATGGCTGCTTCTGATGAAGCCAGGTCAAACCAAGAATATGTAGGACAGGTATATTAACAAGAGCTAACATATACTGAGCACTGTGCTTTGGACTTTATACCATCTCTCTTAATATCCACAATAACCCTATAAAATAGGTGACATTATTAACTTTATTTTACAACCAAGGAATCTGAGTTTAGGATAAAGACATACTCTCCTGTTCAACACTTAATCTAAAAAGAACTAGGATTCAAATCATGAGCTTCCATTCTTCACAGCATATTATTTTAATGCCTGACCTCAGTATTCCCTATACTTTGAACATCATGGTACAGTGAAAAAAAGAAAAGAGACTATAAGTTGAATCTACCAAGCTTCAATTATTAAAAATAAATATCTTCCTGACATGTCTAAAATTATTCTCTATCTACAGTGTCCTTCCTTTCTTTGATTTACTTTTGAGATTTGTACTGATCTTAGACCTGACTGAAAAGTCACCTCCAATATGAAGCCCTCTCTGACAACCCTCCAAATAGATGATCATTTTTCCCCTCTCATTTTCTATAATGACCTGGACATTTATACTTTTTCATGACTTTCGTGCTTTAATTATTACAATAATTTAAATATATCTATTTGTGAATTTCTTGTTTTATTCTAATGAACATTGAGCCTCTTCAGGGAGAGTACCAAGTCTGATTAATCTTTTAATTTCCAAAGGCTATGAAACTCAAAAGACTTTCAACAGATACCTGAATAAAAACATGAAAACAGAAAAAGAAAATGATCAACTTGCATAAAGATGCAAAATGTATCTATGCAACTTGGACATTCAGTGTGTCTAAAGCTACTAGGAGGAGGTATCTCTAGAGAAGCAAACTTCAAAGATTTATATTATATATATACTATTGATATGCATACCTTCTTTTTCAACGCATCAATGATATTATCCATTTATATCTACTTTCTTTTTTTTTTTTTTTTTTACTCAAAATATTTAGCATTTATTCATTAATTATATTCACACGTTAAAGTGGTCTCCGTTGAAATCATTATTCTGTGTTCATTTATTCTTGAGTCTGCATTTGTTTCCATCCTTAACGTTATTTCTTATTCCTTACATGGTTTTAATTCACTTCTTTATAAAGTATATTATTTTATTTTATTTTTATTTATTTATTTATTTATTTTATTTTTTATTTTTTAATATATGAAATTTACTGTCAAATTGGTTTCCATACAACACCCAGTGCTCATCCCAAAAGGTGCCCTCCTCAATACCCATCACCCACCCTGCCCTCCCTCCCACCCCCCATCAACCCTCAATTTGTTCTCAGTTTTTAACAGTCTCTTATGCTTTGGCTCTCTCCCACTCTAACCTCTTTTTTTTTTTTTTTCCTTCCCCTCCCCCATGGGTTTCTGTTATGTTTCTCAGGATCCACATAAGAGTGAAACCATATGGTATCTGTCTTTCTCTGTATGGCTTATTTCACTTAGCATCACACTCTCCAGTTCCATCCATGTTGCTACAAAAGGCCATATTTCATTTTTTCTCATTGCCACGTAGTATTCCATTGTGTATATAAACCACAATTTCTTTATCCATTCATCAGTTGATGGACATTTAGGCTCTTTCCATAATTTGGCTATTGTTGAGAGTGCCGCTATAAACATTGGGGTACAGGTGCCCCTATGCATCAGTACTCCTGTATCCCTTGGATAAATTCCTAGCGGTGCTATTGCTGGGTCATAGGGTAGGTCTATTTTTAATTTTCTGAGGAACCTCCACACTGCTTTCCAGAGCGGCTGCACCAATTTGCATTCCCACCAACAGTGCAAGAGGGTTCCTGTTTCTCCACATCCTCTCCAGCATCTATAGTCTCCTGATTTCTTCATTTTGGCCACTCTGACTGGCGTGAGGTGGTATCTGAGTGTGGTTTTGATTTGTATTTCCCTGATAAGGAGCGACGTTGAGCATCTTTTCATGTGCCTGTTGGCCATCCGGATGTCTTCTTTAGAGAAGTGTCTATTCATGTTTTCTGCCCATTTCTTCACTGGGTTATTTGTTTTTCGGGTGTGGAGTTTGATGAGCTCTTTATAGATTTTGGATACTAGCCCTTTGTCCGATGTGTCATTTGCAAATATCTTTTCCCATTCCGTTGGTTGCCGTTTAGTTTTGTTGGTTGTTTCCTTTGCTGTGCAGAAGCTTTTTATCTTCATAAGGTCCCAGTAATTCACTTTTGCTTTTAATTCCCTTGCCTTTGGGGATGTGCCGAGTAAGAGATTGCTACGGCTGAGGTCAGAGAGGTCTTTTCCTGCTTTCTCCTCTAAGGTTTTGATGGTTTCCTGTCTCACATTCAGGTCCTTTATCCATTTTGAGTTTATTTTTGTGAATGGTGTGAGAAAGTGGTCTAGTTTCAACCTTCTGCATGTTGCTGTCCAGTTCTCCCAGCACCATTTGTTAAAGAGACTGTCTTTTTTCCATTGGATGTTCTTTCCTGCTTTGTCAAAGATGAGTTGGCCATACGTTTGTGGGTCTAGTTCTGGGGTTTCTATTCTATTCCATTGGTCTATGTGTCTGTTTTTGTGCCAATACCATGCTGTCTTGATGATGACAGCTTTGTAGTAGAGGCTAAAGTCTGGGATTGTGATGCCTCCTGCTTTGGTCTTCTTCTTCAAAATTACTTGGCTATTCGGGGCCTTTTGTGGTTCCATATGAATTTTAGGATTGCTTGTTCTAGTTTCGAGAAGAATGCTGGTGCAATTTTGATTGGGATTGCATTGAATGTGTAGATAGCTTTGGGTAGTATTGACATTTTGACAATATTTATTCTTCCAATCCATGAGCAGGGAATGTCTTTCCATTTCTTTATATCTTCTTCAATTACCTGCATAAGCTTTCTATAGTTTTCAGCATACAGATCTTTTACATCTTTGGTTAGATTTATTCCTAGGTATTTTATGCTTCTTGGTGCAATTGTGAATGGGATCAGTTTCTTCATTTGTCTTTCTGTTGCTTCATTGTTAGTGTATAAGAATGCAACTGATTTCTGCACATTGATTTTTTATCCTGCAACTTTGCTGAATTCATGTATCAGTTCTAGCAGACTTTTGGTGGAGTCTATCGGATTTTCCATGTATAATATCATGTCATCTGCAAAAAGCGAAAGCTTGACTTCGTCTTTGCCAATTTTGATGCCTTTGATTTCCTTTTGTTGTCTGATTGCTGATGCTAGAACTTCCAGCACTATATTAAACAACAGCGGTGACAGTGGGCATCCCTGTCGTGTTCCTGATCTCAGGGAAAAAGCTCTCAGTTTTTCCCCGTTGAGGATGATGTTAGCTGTGGGCTTTTCATAAATGGCCTTTATGATCTTTAAGTATGTTCCTTCTATCCCGACTTTCTCAAGGGTTTTTATTAAGAAAGGGTGCTGGATTTTGTCAAAGGCCTTTTCTGCATCGATTGACAGGATCATATGGTTCTTCTCTTTTTTTTTGTTAATGTGATGTATCACGTTGATGGATTTGCGAATGTTGAACCAGCCCTGCAGCCCAGGAATGAATCCCACTTGATCATGGTGAATAATTCTTTTTATATGCTGTTGAATTCGATTTGCTAGTATCTTATTAAGAATTTTTGCATCCATATTCATCAGGGATATTGGCCTGTAGTTCTCTTTTTTTACTGGGTCTCTGTCTGGTTTAGGAATCAAAGTAATACTGGCTTCATAGAATGAGTCTGGAAGTTTTCCTTCCCTTTCTATTTCTTGGAATAGCTTGAGAAGGATAGGTATTATCTCTGCTTTAAATGTCTGGTAGAACTCCCCTGGGAAGCCATCTGGTCCTGGACTCTTATTTGTTGGGAGATTTTTGATAACCGATTCAATTTCTTCGCTGGTGATGGGTCTGTTCAAGCTTTCTATTTCCTCCGGATTGAGTTTTGGAAGAGTGTGGGTGTTTAGAAATTTGTCCATTTCTTCCAGGTTGTCCAATTTGCTGGCATATAATTTTTCATAGTATTCCCTGATAATTGTTTGTATCTCTGAGGGATTGGTTGTAATCATTCCATTTTCATTCATGATTTTATCTATTTGGGTCATCTCCCTTTTCTTTTTGAGAAGCCTGGCTAGAGGTTTGTCAATTTTGTTTATTTTTTCAAAAAACCAACTCTTGGTTTCGTTGATCTGCTCTACCGTTTTTTTAGATTCTATATTGTTTATTTCTGCTCTGATCTTTATTATTTCTCTTCTTCTGCTGGGTTTAGGCTGCCTTTGCTGTTCTGCTTCTATTTCCTTTAGGTGTGCTGTTAGGTTTTGTATTTGGGATTTTTCTTGTTTCTTGAGATAGGCCTGGATTGCAATGTATTTTCCTCTCAGGACTGCCTTCGCTGCATCCCAAAGCGTTTGGATTGTTGTATTTTCATTTTCGTTTGTTTCCATGTATATTTTAATTTCTTCTCTAATTGCCTGGTTGACCCACTCATTCGTTAGTAGGGTGTTCTTTAACCTCCATGCTTTTGGAGGTTTTCCAGACTTTTTCCTGTGGTTGATTTCAAGCTTCATAGCATTGTGGTCTGAAAGTATGCATGGTATAATTTCAATTCTTGTAAACTTATGAAGGGCTGTTTTGTGACCCAGTATATGATCTATCTTGGAGAATGTTCCATGTGCACTCGAGAAGAAAGTATGTTCTGTTGCTTTGGGATGCAGAGTTCTAAATATATCTGTCAAGTCCATCTGATCCAATGTATCATTCAGGGCCCTTGTTTCTTTATTGACTGTGTGTCTAGATGATCTATCCATTTCTGTAAGTGGGGTGTTAAAGTCCCCTGCAATGACCACATTCTTATCAATAAGGTTGCTTATGTTTATGAGTAATTGTTTTATATATCTGGGGGCTCGGGTATTTGGCGCATAGACATTTATAATAGTTAGCTCTTCCTGGTGGATAGACCCTGTGATTATTATATAATGCCCTTCTTCATCTCTTGTTACAGCCTTTAATTTAAAGTCTAGTTTGTCTGATATAAGTATGGCTACTCCAGCTTTCTTTTGGCTTCCAGGAGCATGATAAATAGTTCTCCATCCCCTCACTCTCAATCTAAAGGTGTCCTCAGATCTAAAATGAGTCTCTTGTAGACAGCAAATAGATGGGTCTTGTTTTTTTATCCATTCTGACAGCCTATGTCTTTTAGTTGGCGCATTTAATCCATTTACATTCAGTGTTATTATAGAAAGATATGGGTTTAGAGTCATTGTGATGTCTGTATGTTTTATGCTTGTAGTGATGTCTCTGGTACTTTGTCTCACAGGATCCCCCTTAGGATCTCTTGTAGGGCTGGTTTCGTGGTGACAAATTCCTTCAGTTTTTGTTTGTTTGGGAAGACCTTTATCTCTCCTTCTATTCTAAATGACAGACTTGCTGGATAAAGGATTCTTGGCTGCATATTATTTCTGTTCATCACATTGAAGATCTCCTGCCATTCCTTTCTGGCCTGCCAAGTTTCAGTAGAGAGATCGGTCACGAGTCTTATAGGTCTCCCTTTATATGTTAGATCACATTTATCTCTAGCTGCTTTCAGAATTTTCTCTTTATCCTTGTATTTTGCCAGTTTCACTATGATATGTCGTGCCGAAGATCGATTCAAGTTACGTCTGAAGGGAGTTCTCTGTGCCTCTTGGATTTCAATGCCTTTTTCCTTCCCCAGTTCAGGGAAGTTCTCAGCTATTATTTCTTCCAGTACCCCTTCAGCACCTTTCCCTCTCTCTTCCTCCTCTGGGATACCAATTATGCGTATATTATTTCTTTTTAGTGTATCACTTAGTTCTCTAATTTTCCCCTCATACTCCTGGATTTTTTTATCTCTCTTTCTTTCAGCTTCCTCTTTCTCCATAACTTTATCTTCTAGTTCACCTATTCTCTCCTCTGCCTCTTCAAGCCGAGCCATCGTGGATTCCATTTTGTTTTGCATTTCGTTTAAAGCGTTTTTCAACTCCTCGTGACTGTTCCTTAGTCCCTCGATCTTTGTGGCAAGAGATTCTCTGCTGTCCTGTATACTGTTTTCAAGCCCAGCGATTAATTTTATGACTATTATTCTAAATTCACTTTCTGTTATATTATTTAAATCCTTTTTGATCAGTTCATTAGCTGTTGTTATTTCCTGGAGATTCTTCTGAGGGGAATTCTTCCGTTTGGTCATTTTGGAGAGTCCCTGGCGTGGTGAGGACCTGCAGTGCACTTCCCCTGTGCTGTGGTGTATAACTGGAGTTAGTGGGCGGGGCCGCAGTCCGACCCGATGTCTGCCCCCAGCCCACCGCTGGGGCCACAGTCAGACTGGTGTGTGCCTTCTCTTCCCCTCTCCTGGGGGCGGGATTCACTGTGGGGTGGCGTGGCCCGTCTGGGCTACTTGCACACTGCCAGGCTTGTGTTGCTGGGGATCTGGCGTATTAGCTGGGGTGGGTAGGCAAGGTGCACGGGGGCAGGAGGGGCAGGCTTAGCTCGCTTCTCCTTAGGTGATCCACTTCAGGAGGGGCCCTGTGGCAGCGGGAGGGAGTCAGATCCGCTGCCGGAGGTTTGGCTCCGCAGAAGCACAGAGTTGGGTGTTTGCGCGGAGCGAGCAAGTTCCCTGGCAGGAACTGGTTCCCTTTGGGATTTTGGCTGGGGGATGGGCGGGGGAGATGGCGCTGGCGCCTTTGTTCCCCGCCAAGCTGAGCTCTGCCGTCCGGGGGCTCAGCAGCTCTCCCTCCCTTTGTCCTCCAGCCTTCCCGCTTTCCGAGCAGAGCTGTTAACTTATGACCTCCCAGACGCTAAGTCGCGCTTGCTGTGGGAACACAGTCCGTCCGGCCCCTCCGCTTTTGCCAGCCAGACTCGGGGGCTCTGCTTGGCCGGCGAGCCGCCCCTCCGCCCCGGCTCCCTCCCGCCAGTCCGTGGAGCGCGCACCGCCTCGCCGCCCTTCCTACCCTCTTCCGTGGGCCTCTAGTCTGCGCTTGACTCCGGAGACTCCCTTCTGCTAATCCTCTGGCGGTTTTCTGGGTTCTTTAGGCAGGTGTAGGTGGAATCTAAGTGATCGGCTGGACGTGTTGTGAGCCCCGCGTCCTCCTACGCCGCCATCTTCCGGACTCCCTCAAGTATATTCTTATATCTACTTTCAAATCATGTAAATTTGTCACGATCCTTACTGTTTCCATGACTTGGATGGAAATGCCATCTCTTCCTACAATGACCCACCCTTCTTTTTTCTTCTACTCATGCAAACAAAGCCCACGTCAGACTTCCCATTCTCAAAGCAGCCTTTCTCAATACTACCCAAGCCCAAGTTTTTGTCTTTCTGAGTTTAGATGTAAGTTTTCATTGGAGTATTCTGGGAGTGACAGCTGCCAATCACTTGGAGATCTGGTACCTGTGGGGAGCTGACTACAGTATAACTGAACTCTTACGAAAACTGAAGGAGCTTCTAAGTCCAGTTACTGCTTGTTCAGGGAACTAAGAGGCTGAAGGTTTGTAGGGTCAATTTTGAACAATCTTAGAGTTGTACCACAGTACCTAGGTGATGTGGCACATATACATCAATATATAAATAAGTTTCTGAAGGGGTATATTCTTTGTAGGAAGTATATACATTGGGTAACATATTGTCAGTACACTGTATTGTAAACTGTAACTCAACTTTCCTAAAGCACAAATTACTTTTATTTCATTCCCTTATTAACTCTCCCTAATTGTTTCTGGTTTTCTGAGTGTTCAACGCCAAAGTCCTTAACATGGTCCTGCCTTAATTTCAAGCTTCAAGTTCTTATTGTTTCCTTTATATTTTCTGGGCTTTAATTCACATTCTAAAGGAAATGCTACCAATACCATGAATAAGTCATGGTGCTTAATGGTTTATGCTCTTCCTTCTATCTTGACTTTCCTTCAGCTTGCAGACCCCATCTCAAGACTCAGCTCAAAGCTAAACCTCTTAATAAAGTCTTTTACCCTCTCCTGTGAGCCCCCACAGCATCTGGTCCTAGAAACTTCTGCTAAAGTGTCACTGTAGCAATTGTGCTTTTCTTTCCTCTCCAAACTGTTTTCCCTGAAGGATGAAACACTTCTCTTAGATTTCCAGATACCCATAGCTCCAACCACAGTTTTCAGATTTTGGTAACTTTTTTGTTGAATGACCAACAACAACAACAACAACATTTAGTTGAAAGTAAATGAAACAATAGAATTGCTTCTTTATGGCCACATATAAAGCTGTTAATTTTAAAATTTTAGGATATTTTCAGACACTAAAATACAATGTTATAATCTGGACTTTTTGTATTTTAAATTGTACATTCATGCCAGGACTTTTATTAAAGGTTTATTCTGGATATCAAGCAGAGAATGTCCAACTCAGAACATCTCAGCTTCAATCTTACAGAAGGTTTAATTCAAAAACTTAATGCACATACTAGAAAGCATTTGCTCAGCCATTTGTATTACAACCTACTGATAATTAAGTAGAAATGCCTGCATGTGCCATAGAGATAGAGATAATTGTTATAGGAAGTCAAGACAGATAAGATGAGATTCAGTCTTAGGGAAATAGGTTTGTACTTTCAGTGCTATCAGTTGGGCTGAAAGCAACTGTTTTCAGTCTGGTGGAATGGCTCATAAAAGGTAATAAACAAATTCTGCTCTTTTCATATATCTGAGCCTTAAGAAAGGATTCCCAGCATGCAAATTGGTTTTAGATAAATATCTAAACCCAGAGTTTTAAAACAAAACAAAAAGTCCAAACAATAGCTCTAAATGAAGATTCATGTTTCCCTTCTGTAGTTTTATAATAGTGTTAGAATTACCACGTTAATCACTTAAAAGCTAGACATTAAAACCAAAACCCAATTACAGGGGATGAAAAACTGGGTGAGTGTGTGAGAAGCGAAAATGAAGAAAGAGATAGGTGTTAGAAAGAAAGACAAAATAAATATAATTTCCTCAACAGATATTTCCTGCCAAGCACTGTTAACTGGTTTCAGAACACTGGACAGTTTAGGGTAGTGGGAAGAACAGTGGCTTAAATCATGGCTCTGTCCCTCAGTAGCTGTGTAACCATAAGTGGATTACTTAGCTACCTTAACCTCCAGTTACTCATGTATAAAATTAGACTGGTAATAATTTCACTTTTGGGTGGTTAGAATGAAATAATACATGTAAAACACTTAGAAAATAGACATTTTAATAAATCAGGTTTTTAAAAATTCCTATTTTAACTAAAATCTGATCCCATTATTCACTCGCTAAAAGCCCTTTTCTGTTTTTTTCCTATTGTGCTCAAAAACAAATCCAAACTCACACTTGGCTCTGTCATTTCCTCATGTTCCACCTCTCTTGTGATCTCTCCAGCCTCACTCGTATGCTTCTTTGCTTTTAGCCTCCTGTGTTTCTCACCAACACACATTCAGTCCCGTAGGTAATTTCAGAATCTTGTATTTTTTTTTTTTCTGTCAGAGACATTCCTCTGTCAGTAAATTCCATACTTAAGCTAACCTTAGTCCTCGATCCTTTACTGAATGTTACCTCCACAGAGAGGCTTCCCCTGTCACCATACTTATACACTGGTTAGATCTGTCCTAAATACACATATACTCGTAATTCTCTGTGATTGCATGGTGATTCTTTCCATTATTGTGCTTTCAAAATTTTAATTATATTTGTTTACTTGTGCATTATCTGTCTCCTGAGTTACATTTTTAATCACCTTGATAATAGAGACCAAGCATGCTTCTCTAAGTGCCCAAGAAATGTTTGTTGCATGAAGGCAAAGGAAGAGAGATGACAGAGAGGTAAAGTAATATTTTCCAAAATGCCCTAAGGAAAAGTGGAACATTTTTCAGAAAACAAACTAGTCATAGGAAAAGTATGTAAGTAACTGAGAAAGAACATATACTTGCAGTAGGAATTGTGAGTAATTATAGCAAAAAACACTTAGAATAATGTTCTCTTACTACAGAGAAGTAAACATTAGATGAAGAACTCTGTAGCATGTAGAAAAGAAAAAAGATAAATACAAATAATGGACACCAAACAGTACCAAAGCAAGGAAAATATTCTTACGTAAACTTTGATGAGACTTTCACAAACTTCATAGTAAAAGACAGGAATTAAATATGTAGCAGAACTCCACTATGTGCTATTTGCAGATTGTGGCCATTTAAGGAGAAATAGCTAACTTGGCTGTGCATGCTATTATTATTTTAGGCGAGATCTCTCTCTTTTTTTCAAGTTTATTTATTTATTTTGAGAGAGAGAGAGCAAGAGAGAAGGGGAGGGGCAGATAGAGGGAGAGAGAGCAAATCCTAAGAAGACTCCACACCACCAGCATGGAGCCTGATGCGGGGCTCAAACTCATAAACGGTGAAATCATGACCTGAGCAGAAATTAAGAGTCTGATGCTAACTGGCTGAGCCACCCAGGTGTCCCTCAGTTGCTGCTTATACATTATTGGTAGGAGTACAAAGGTTGCAGTCTTTTCAGAAACATTATTTATTGATAACCACAAAATATACATGCCACTTAGCCTAACAATTCTACCCCTGGGACTCTGTCCTTAAATGATAATACAAAATAAAAAATAAGCTTTATGCACAAAGATGTTTATTATCACATTATTTACAACAGTGAAATAGACTAATTATCCTAAAACTACTGACATAATAATAATTGTGTAGAAAATAAAATTCTGTTTCCAAAGAGTTTGTAATGTTTTGCAAAAATGCATGTCATATTTTTAGTGGAAATGAATAAATTTAAATATTTACAATGATAATTTCTATTTATTTCTATTTGGAATTTTCACAATTTTTTAAATGAGTATATATTACCGTACCAGAGTTCAATCACCTAAGCAGAACCTATACTATATATATGTGGCATAGCCAATCATTAAATATATTTAAAATTCCGTATTTAAAGCCTAAAGCTCATAGGATAGGTAGCAAGGAAGGAAGACAAATCAGGCTATAACCCCAAAGGCATGAGCTGAAGCTTGTTTCCACAGGCAGGTAGTCAGGAGGGAAGATCCAGGGAGAAGGGAGGGCAATTGTAGATGCAGCTACTGTTTGGTGTCTATCAACTCAGGGAAGGTCCATGTACTCTTTAAAGAGCTTCCAATAGGTTAAATCAGGCCCGCCCTAAATACTCTCTCTTTTGATAACTTAAAGTGCATTGATTAAGGATTTTAATGATATCTTTAGATCCCATCACAGCAGTATCCAAGTTAGTGTTTGATTGAATAACTGGAGAAGATATGTGTTGGCTACAAAATGTGGCTGCCTCCCTTTCATCTTCTAGCTCTTTTGGAAGAATACACCTGAAGCCAACTTGAAGAGGAAATGTGCCAGAAAAGGTAATCTGTGGATTGTGTTTCAGAGCAGGCAGGTTGACACTTCAGAAAGCTATCACATTCCTTTTATAAAAGGAAAAAGAAAAAGGAGCTGATAAAAATGTTAATACCTGTAATAGTAATAGAAATTAAAAGAAAGATACTATTTATTGAGGCCTATTATGTGCAGTTAGTCGACATGTACAATGCCACTTATCTAATATTATAAAATATTTATAAGTATTGTGTCTGATTTATCAATTTGATGGAGGTTATATGAGAGGAACTTGCTCTATCTTATTCAGTGCTGCCTGTATTTCCAGTGTCCAGAAGAGGATCTGCACTTAATAAGTACTTGCTAAATAAATAAGCAAACTAACCAACAAACAAATAAGTGTTCCTATCAATACTATCAAGTAATTTGTCCTCATTTTATAAGGAAGAAAATAAAAATTTAAATACTTTCCCCTGGATATGAAACAAAATGTTAGAAACAAATTGCAAATCTCTAAGACTTTAGTTCTTAAGTCCAAGTTCTCTGTATAACACTACTCTACCCACTAAATGTGTTTTATTCTTGCATAAAGGCTCTTTATGAACTATAAGATGTCATCCAAATTAAGGAATCATCATCATGCACTTTATTGTCTAAGATAAGAAGGAGGCAGGGGAGGAGGAGGGAAAGCATGAGTGGGTACACTTTCATCCATGGAGGAAGGACTAGGAAAGGAGAGATCATGGGCTGTGGCAGGTGAGGTCAGTGGAAGGCCATCTGGTTTGAAAGAGCCCCTGTGGAGTGAGCCAGGCTCTAAGACAGATAAGATCAATGTGAAAATCAAATGCATTATCTTTGTTTACATCCCAGGTACTGGAGTGTGAGAGTCTTCCGCAAGAAAAGGAGCCAGGCTGTAAGTGATGGATGTCCCACTTAAATGACGCTTTGCAAAGCCTTCATCATGTACTGGCAGAAGAGTCACAAGAGAATAAATGACTTTCTTTTAAGTTCCAAGAACAGGACAGAGGAGACAGACAGTGTGAATGTCACAGTCCCCATTCAATTGATCTCTCAGCCGCAGATGCTAAAGAGCAGTCTCGAGAGGAAAGAGAAGGCTCGCAAATACACCAACTCACGGAAGTTTGAATTGCCTATAATGAAATACAAACCATTTTATTTCTTCTATTTACTTTTAAAGACAATTCTTTACCCATTATACATAAATGGAACTAAATGACCAAAGAAGAAAAAATGGTCATTATTTATTCCTTAACTCTTACAGTCTTGTTTTTCGAGTTTTCCCTTTTAACTTTATTTTTTTTTAATTTTTTTAACGTTTATTTATTTTTGAGACAGAGAGAGACAGAGCATGAACGGGGGAGGGTCAGAGAGAGGGGGACACAGAATCTGAAACAGGCTCCAGGCTCTGAGCCGTCAGCACAGAGCCCGACGCGGGGCTCGAACTCACGGAACGCGAGATCATGACCTGAGCCGAAGTCGGACGCTTAACCGACTGAGCCACCCAGGCGTCCCTTAACTTTATTTTTTAATTTAAATTTTAGTTAGTTAACATACAGTGCAATATTGGTTTCAGGAGTAGAATTCAGTGATTCATCACTTACATACAACACCCAGTGCTCATCACAGCAAGTCTCCTTAAATACCATCGCCATCTAGCCCATCTCCCACCCACCTCCCTCCATCAACCCTCAGTTCCCTATTGTTAAGCTCTTTTACCTTTTAATGGAAATGAGTTTCAGACTTAAACTTACACAGTGACAAACACACTTATTTGTCTCTTTTAGTTAAGCTTTGCATTAATTAAATCAAATATATTAAAAGGCAGATCCATAAGTCATCAAATATAGTGAGAAATTATTTGGAATGTATTCCTCACTTGCTCATCCAATACCTTCTGTAAACATGTGCTTTCCTTATGCATACGAGGACTCATTTACTGACTCTATTTTTTTAATGTTTATTAATTTTGAGAGAGTGTGCACACACGTGCATGAGTGGGGGAGGGGCAGTGAGACAGAGAGAGAGAGAGAGAGAGAGAGAGAGAGAGAGAGAGGATCCTAAGAAGGCTCTGCACTCACAGTGCAGAGCCCAAAGTGGGGCTTGAACTCCCAAACTGTGAGATCATGACCTGAGCTGAAGTCAGACTTAAATGAGAGAGCCTCCCAGGTGCCCCTCATTTACTGACTTTAAAGTTTAGAGAAAAGTAAGGAGTGAGGAGAGCAGCGGCAACATTTCACCAAAATATACAAAGTAATTGGTGATTTTTGAACATTCTTAAATGAAGGTAGTGACATCATACATCTAGGGGAAACTAGAATTCAAATTACACACACAAAAGAATTATTAAAATAAACCTTACCAGCAATGCATCCAGTCTATAAAATGAACAAGTCCTGCCTATGAGAAGCCAATCATCAGTTACAAAGAAGTTCAGTCCCAACATAAGGAGTGGGTGAAATAACTACAATAGCTAGGGAAATGCTTGAAATAGGACTTTTTCTGGGTTCTATTCCTCAATTCATTCATTCACCTCTTCAAATATTTCAGTATATATTGAGCATCTATGCTGAGCCACGTATTGTTTCAGGAGCTGCAGATTAATTGGTTAGAAGACTAAGATTGCTAGTTTCAAGTATTAGTAGACTGGAGAGCCATGTAAAGAGTCTCAATTTCACACAAATAAGTGGTGTCATAAAATAATTGATGAGGTAGTGCTGTGGACTCAGAGGAGAGACACCTCTTCTTCTCAATATTTTATATATTTCAGAAGAGGTGATGCCCAAGGTGAGGCTTGAACAAAACAGCAGGCGTGAGCATGATGAAGATTGCAAAGGCAGAGATGATTAAGCAGGAACAGCAAATACACAGATAGACAAGACACATTATGGATCAATATGTAAAGTTAAAAATAGTTTAATGTGATGAGAGCATAAGATTAGGAAGAAATTGGTTTCAGAGGAGGCTGAAGAAATAAGCAGAAATAAGCATCGTGAAGAAATTTGTAATCCAAAATAAGGCATTTCCTTTTTATTCCAAGAGCCATAGGAAAGGCATTTAATTATTTTAATCAGGGGAGGTGGGTCTCTCAATAACAGAGGGATGTTGTGGTTTCACAGTGCCTAGCCATCAGCTCAGATTACCTCAGACACAGGAGGGATGGGATAGGAAACTTTCCTAAATAAACTCATCCCTCTTCATAATCTTGGGACTTTCCTTTGAGACCCACATAGAGCAGAAGAGAAGTCTGATTCATCATTTGGGGTAGCCCATTGTAATGACTGCTAAGATGCCTCTAGAACACACTCTCACATCGAGTACACAAATACAGATATATTCCCAGGCTTGCAAAAGAAAATTATAAACAGGAGTGCCTGAGTGGTTTAGTTGGTTGAGTGTCTGACTTCAGCTCAGGTCATGATCTCACGGTCTGTGAGTTCGAGCCCCGCGTCGGGCTCTGTGCTGACAGCTCGGAGCCTGGAGCCTGCCTCGGATTCTGTGTCTCCCTCTCTCTCTCTGCCCCTCCCCTGCTCATGCTCTGTCTCTCTCTGTCTCTCTCTCTCTCTCTCCCTGTCAAAAATAAATAAACATTTTTAAAAAATTATAAACATATGTCAGTGCCTCAAGGATTTCAGTGAAGCCAGTTGCAACACCTTTACTTAATAGGCTTTGGAATTCTATTCTAACACACTCTAATTTTTAAATTGTGAACTAAAATATTGGACAATACCATCAGGACATTTTTCTATATACTGTAGGAAGAGCCTACTCAGCAACATATGAAGCCACATTCTCCTGACAGCATCTCTGTTATGTGATTTCTGTATTGAGGTGGATATGTGAGGTCTAAGTAGTCTATATACAGAGTCCTTGAGCTGCACTATTAAATCAAGTTGTCCTTAACTCTAAACATTCTGATCCCTGACAACAGTTAACCCAATCTATCCCTTTTTGTAGCTGATGCTGCCTACACACTCCTTCCTCTTTATATTCGGTCCACCTTTGACTTCTGCCACGCACACTAGACCACACGCTGCTAGATGGCAAAGGTTGCATCGTCTTCAGTGTAGAGGCCTGCAAGTGGCAACTGAGTGTGTCAAAAACGAGCAGGAAGAGTGAGGAAAACAAGCTGCCTAAGTAAGGTCAGACCCATCACAAAAGGCAGACCTCGTACCTCTTTAGTCCCAGCAGTGACATGCTCTTTCTGAGGGCACATGCCAAATCTCTGGTACCCCAAAGCTCTTTATTTCCTCCTGTCCCACTCTGCAGGTAAATTATGATACTCCTCACCACTATTGCTACCTCCCCTGATCCCAGGAATGGTCTCTTTCTGTCCTCAGCCCACTTGTCTCTCCTTTTCTGTTTTGGCTTCATGGTTCAAGGAATCACCTAAAGCTTCAGCAGCCTCCAAGTGTTTTTATCTGATTCTATAATCTGACAACTGCAGATGATATGGACATCAGGTAAGTCAGTGAGAGAAAATATTTGAAAATAACTGTCTCACAAAGTAGGGTTTTTCTATAAAAATAAAGAACTATACAACTCAGTACTAAAAGACGAACAACCAGGGCACCTGGGTGGCCCAGTAGGTTGCATGTCTGACTCTTGACTTTGACTCAGGTCATGATTTTGTGGCTTGTGGGATCAACCCCCATGTCTGACTTCATGCTGACAGTGGAGAGTCTGCTTAGAATTCTCTCTCTCCCCCTCTCTCAAAATACACATTAAAAAAAAAAAAGACAACCCATAAAAGGGACAGGAGTAAATGACTGAAAAAGAGTATGACTTCTAGAGTCCTGATGATCTTCTACTTCTTTATTTGGGTGCTCACTATATGGGTATTTTTCCTTTGTGAAAAGTCACAGAGCTGTTAATATGTGATTTGTTCATTTGGTATTTGTATGTTCAACTGTAACAGAATTGCATAAAATCAAAGGAGAAAAACGTATTTTCAGACAGAAAATTGCCTAGTGAGTCTTGGTCTACAGATATTTGAAAAAAAAAATTAAGATGGAAAAGGTAGATAATTTATCAATAATAAGTACTTAATAAATCTTATCCAAAGTTCTGAAGATACACTAGTATTACCAAGACTTGCACTCATTACTCTTCCCAAGAATTCAATACGTAAAGACAAAAAATAATGTGTTTGTTTCTACTTAATTTACAACAAAGTTTCAAATGTTATTTCTTTTTAAGTTTACACTTAGCAACTTGGTTTTACACAGTTGATTTTATACAGTTAGCTGTTGGATTTAATGTTCAAAATCAGCAAACAATTATGAGCACCAATTAAAGTGGTAATAATTTTTCTATTGAAACCCTTTCTATTTAATTCTAATAGAAAATATGTAAGTGCTACTTTTTGTCCTTTCAGAATGAGAAAATGGAGGATAGTAGTATGTAAGTAACTTGCTGTTAAATTGAGGTTCTCCAATTCTAATAATAATCTCACTTCTACTTCCAAAAATGGGAATAGGCGTGGTAGTGGAAGATTCCTGTCTAAGTGTACCAGTTAGTTTTCATGTCAGTTTTTTTTTTTCAGGACCCAAAGAAGGGCTTATGACCTCTTGCAGTGGGTATACATGACCTCTTATAGTGGGCTGATGACATCTGAAGAAGTGGCCCAAGTTGCTTGAGGAGCATAAGACCTCTTTTGGGTTCAGGAATGGACCTATAAGATTCATTGTTCTTCTATTTTGTAAAATCTGCACTCTATGAAATGACTAAGACTTTTTATGACCTAGCCTCATTTTCTTTTCTCTATCACTATATCTCACACAAAATACTCTTAGGGTATCTGTAGATGTATTTATTGACTTCTAGAAGATTGGTGAACAGATATGCCAGCTTGACTTACAGGCACAGGGTTCAGACAAGCAAGAAGCAGAAGTGATTTAGAAGGAGCATAAATTTAGGAGAAAAGTATAATTAAAGAACCATTATTTAAGGAGTTATTACTCTGTGTAAGGTACTTTAAACGCATTATCTTATTCACACAATATGTTGAATATCTCTACCTTGTACTGTGGCAGCTAATCTTGAGCCAAATGTCTCACAGATTCATGGAATGAAGCCATTCACATAACCTCAAACTTTTTCAGAAAGGTTCTTTTGACACGTTACCTGCCATGTGAAATCTTCCCCAATGACAAACTTTCTTCACTTATTTCCTTATGCATCTCTTCCTTCTCTAGGGACCCTGTAACTAGCCTAAACCTGGGCAGGACTCAATGACTAAAATGTAATTCTGACTTATATCCAAAGAATATTCTTTCTTCTCTTACACCAACACCTCTTCACCTCTTCTTCCTGAACCAGAGCCATTTCTTTCTTCCTCAAATCTGGGTCACAGACTGTCTTTCCTGATTTACTTCCTTCATTATATTTTATTAGTATCCTGTTATAATTAGGAGGGCCGTGCAGAAGATTTATTTGTCAGGAAACAGCAAACCTAATTTGCAATCAGCTCTTCCTCACACCTGCTTAGTCCAACTCTTGTGACTTTTGTCTGTTAACAGTAACTCTGATGGGTTCTTCTAATTCTTGCTAGAGTCTTCACTTCTTTCAGGCTTATTAGCAGTTCTCTTTATTCATCCCTTCAATTTAAACACATAGACAGAAAGTACATATCTATACTTTTAGTAAAATTATATGTAACAACAACTGAAAATAATGAACCTTGACAGACACCGACAAACTACATTCCATATTTCCCACTTTATACATAGAGTAATTGAATACAGGGAAGTAAAGAAAGCTGACTAAGGTCACACAATTAGTATGTGGCAGATTCAGAATTTAAAATTAGGTCTCTATACAGAATGCAAATCCTGGACTTTCAACCCTATCACTTTAGTGACAAATAGACCCTAACGTTATATGTGGACTTGACCTTTGTATTTGTTCTGTTGAGCTTCAATTTCCTAATTTTTTAAAATGAAAATCTTACCATTTCCTTTATATGTTTTACTCCCTTATTGTGAAAATAAAACCTTGGATGTTTTACAACAGCATAATATTGTAAAATTTTGTAAAATATTGTAAAAACAATATCCAAATATTATTTACTATTATTATTCTAACTCTCTTTTTAAACTTAATGTTCATATCACACTATATTGTTCACTTTTTGTTTTAGTCATATCTTTTTTTTTTTTAATCTATACTAGAGTTCCTACCCTAAAAATCTGAACTGGTAGAGAAATTCCTGATGACAAATATTTAAGATATATGAAAAATATCTTTAACTGGAATTACAGTCCCTGGGGATTTTTACAACTATTTTTTTTTTTCTCCTAAAGGATTTTCCTCAGTTCTGGTATGTTAAAAGATGAATGAGGGGATGATTAGTTGATGTACTTTTCTTCTAAAAACTCTTTTAAAAATTATAGCCTGAAAAAAAATCAATGCTTTGAATCTTTGTCAGTTATATATAATATCAAGCAGTAGGTAGCCAGAGTAATTGAAGAAATTATGCACATCTTTCAGTGTCTGTTGGTAAGCTACGTTCGATGTCTTAAAGTTGAAAAAGGCTGAATCTGAAATTATCAGCAGTAGGCCATTATAAATAAAAGAAATTTTGCTTTTTCTTTATCTTGTTTAGTATTCTGTCATACTCATGCCTGGCAGAATAACTCATTATATTTTAATGTCCTACTGAAGTCAAAAAACACACAGAAGTTAAGGAAATGCATATGAAACAGTAATTTTAGAATAAGCATTGGTATTTATTATCTTTACAAAATTAAGATTACTTTCTAATTCAGTTTTAAAAGTTACTTGATGAATATTGTGTTGTGAAATAATAAGAAATATATATATATTTGTCTCTTCCCCTGGTTCCTGCTAATACTTGGCCTTTGACCTCAGTTCCTGGTAGAGTCCTCCTTAAACCATTTTAATTTCCTACATGATAGGAGTGTCTGAAACAGAAATCTTAGGATAGGAACGTCTTTTGTATTATTGAGGTGACTTTTGGTGTTTGGCTCTTGGATGGAAGCTGATCACTAGAAAGACTAAGCCATGATTAGAAACTTGGAACTCTCAGCCTTAACCCTCACTCTGTGGATAGAGAAGGGGTCTAGAAATAGAGTTAATAATCAATCATGCCTATCTGATGAAGCCTCCATAAATATCCCCAAAGTACAGGATTCAGAGAGCTTCCAGGCTGGTGGACAACTTTAGAAACCAGGAGGATGGCAGACCCGAAGACAGAAGCTCTTGGACTTGGGAAACTTCCAGACCTTGCCCTATGTATCTCTTTATCTGGCTATTTACTTGTATCATTTAAAATATCTTTTGTGTTAAATCAAAAATGGTAAATAAACTTTTTTCCCTGCATTCTATGAACCTCTCTAACAAATTATTGAATCTGAGGAGGATTTTGTGGAAATCTCCAATTTGTAACCAAGTTGGACAGAAGTTGTGGGTAACCTGGGAAAACACTACTTGTAACTGGCATTTGAAGTGGGAGGCAGTCTTGTGGGATTGAGCTCTTAATCTTATGGAGTCTGTCCTAACTCTAGGAAGTTAGTATCAGAATAATCTAGTGTATAAAACCCATACATATGGTATCAGAAATGGGAATGTGAGTAGAGAAAAATAGTTAATTTTTCCCAGACACACATAAAAAGAGCTGTGATATTCACTCAATCAGATATGTATTATCTGTACTTCTCTTCCTATACAAATTGTATGTATCTATCAAGGCTTAGCATAGGTGTCACTTCAGAAAATTTCCTAGATTCTGCCAAATAAAAGCAAATGAACTCTTGTGGCATTTTCTCTTTTACTTTTTATTCATTTTTATTCTCTTTACATGGAGATTAAATAACATACTTCGAATATCACACTCATCAAAAAAGAAATCTCAACAAAATCTTTAAAAAATACTTTGAACAAATGAAAATGAAAACACAATTATCAAAATGTGTAGGATGCAGGTAAGATGTGCTCAGAAAGCAATTTATGCATATATTTATGCATATATATATGCATTACATGCATATATTAAAAAATAAAAAGATCTAAGATCAAAAACTAAATTTCCACTTTAGGAAACTAGAAAAAGAAGAGCAAATTGAATTTAAAGCAAACAGAATAAAATAAATCATAAGAATTAGAGTAGAAATCAATGAGGTTTAAATAGGAAATCAATAGAAAATTTCAATGGAAACAAAAGCTGGTTCTTTAAAAGGTCGGTTTCTTGAAAAGATTAATAAAATTGATAAGCCCTTAGTCAGTGCAACAAAGAAAATCAATGAGAGAATACAGTTAGAAATGAAAGAGAGGACATCATTACAGATCCTTTGGACATTAAGAGAATGGTAAAGAAATACTATGCCCACAGCTCTAATAATCTAGATGAAATAAACCAATTCCTTGAATGACAAAAACTGTCAAAACTCACACGTCAAGAAATAAATGATTTAAACAGGCCTATATCTCTTTAAAAAAAAAAAACTGTATCAATAGTTAATAACCTCCCAAAACATTAAGCACCAGTTCCAGATGGGTTCACTGGTGACTTCTTCAAACTTTTAAGAAAGAATTTATACCAATTCCCTATAATATCATTCAGAGGACAGAAGCCAAGAGACTACTTCCTAAGTCATTCCAAGAAGCCAGCATTACCATAATACTGAAACCAGACAAAGGCATCAGAAGAAAACTACAAACCAATATCTCTTGTGAACATAGATACAAAAATCCTTAACAAAATATTAGCAAATTGAATCCAACAAATAATAAAATGAATTATACATTAAGACCAAGTTATATTTAGCCTAGGTATGCAAGACTAGTTTGATATTCAAAAAGTAATTAATTAATCCATCATGTCAACAGAATACAAAGAAAAATATCACATGATCATATCAATAGATTCAGAAAGAGCATTGGACAAAATCCAGTACCCATTAATGATGAAAACTGTCAATAAGTTAGGAATGAAGGGGAACTTCCTCAACTTGATGGGAATATTTACAAAAACCCTACAGCTAATATCATACTTAATGGTGAGGAACTCAAGTATTTCCCACTAAGATTGGGAACAAGGCAAGAATGTTTCCTCTCAACACTACTTTCAACATTGTACTGTAAGTTCTAGCTAAGGCAATAAGACAAGATAAAAAAATAAGAGATATACAATTGAGAAGAAATAAATAAAACTGTTCTTGTTCACAGATGAAATGATTATCTATGTAGAAAATATGAAAGAAGTGACCCACCCAAAAAAGCCCTGAAATTAATAAGCAATTTTAGCACAGTTGTCACATATGCAGTCAGTATGCAAAATACTATGAATAGAAAACATTTCTGCATAACCCAAATTAATATAACCAAAATTATATCAAGAAGTAACTGAAAAGTGATGAAGCTTGGCATATTTCTATTCTACAAAACAAATGACCCTAAAGTTTAGTGTCTTGAACTGGCAATCATACATTTAGTTCACAATTTTGCTTAGCAAGTTTTCTGGTCTAGGTCAGTCTTGGCTGGTCTTTGTTGGGCTTGAGAATAAGTCAATGAGTTGGAAGGGAACTGGCTGGTTCTAGGTCTCACTCACATTTATGACAGTTGGCTGGCTGTCTATTGGAACATGAGTGGTGAGCAGATCAAGTGGCAGTCATCATCTAACACAGAAGCCTTGAACTTTCTAACACTTCTTCAAAATAAACACTTTATTTTTAGGTCACCTCCACAAATAGATGCTACAAAAAATATTTTAGATAGCTTCAACCTTCAAATATAAAAGGATAATAATGTAACATCTCTTTTTCAAGGTAAATTTCACATCATATTCTTAGCAAAACAAAAATCTTGCCTTCAGCCATAGCAAGTGGGCCTTACCCTCTAAAAACAAACAAAAAATCGTACACTGAGACCTATACTTTAATATAGTTTGAGAACTTTGAAGGAATTAAAACCACCCATTGTCATGAAGGTTAACAAGATATTATGGAAAATGGCACGTGGCACATGCTAAGATTTAATAGACCAGTTTAAAATCCTGGCACATGATCAACTCTAAAGTAACAAAATAACAGGTCCATCAGAGTGAAGATATTTTTAGACTATTTATGGCTATAATTTAAATTTTGGCTGCTTCAAAACTAGATTCTAGCCACTTTCTTTCAGTTTCCATCCTGTATTCATATAAATAATAACTATGATGGTGATGACAACTGTTACTACTATCAAAATCACCATGATGTTCATTAAAATAACCATTTTTAAATGACAAAATTATGCCAAACATTATGTTAAACACTGAGGCACAATATGAATAAAGGTAACATTTCACCCAAGAGTTCAGAGTACAGTTGTGCATCTGTGACATTTGCTCATCTCATCTTACCATCAGAAAGGGTCCTTAAGGTAGGTACGCATTTTTCCCATATCTCATTTTTTTTTTTAAATAGAAAAGCAAGACTCAAAGAAGTTAAGCCATTTACCCATATTCACATAGAAAGAAGAGGAAACAGCTGGGATTCAATTTCCTTTCTCTCATGTTCTCATATTCAAAAAAAAAAAAAAAAAAACTCCAAAAAAAACCCAAAAAAAACCAAACTTGTGTTTTGCCACTTTACTTTCTTTCTACATGCCAGAAATTATACTAGAGGTTTTCAACAACTGTAGAGAATTTAATGGAATTAGAGGTTGAAGTAAAATAATACAGCTGGAAAATAAAAAGGGAAAAGTAGTGGTGAAAATCCTATAGAAATATATGAAGGTATGATATAGCCACATATATTACCCCAGAACAACATTAAATGTTTATAGTGATTAAAAATAGAGTTATATTGCACTTGTAGTTGAAGATTTAAGGAACAAATGATAGGATATGACTCTTACGCTAAACCAAAAACTATTGGATGTTTTCAAGCGGGAGAGAAGCATTGTCTAATTTGTATTTAGAAAAATTTCTCTGTCTTCATACTAAGAATGATAATAGAAAATTTAGTAGTTCTGTCTTTGAATCTGAAACTAAACAAAACTTTATATCTTTATCAATTGCTTCAGTACTGTCAGCATCAGTAAATTTTCCAGTGGAAAAATAAATGTTAATAAAACTTGACTTTCTACCTTCCAGCAATACCTAGTTTGATATTTGAGAAACTTGTCATGTTCTAAATTGAAATGATTTTTATCAATATATGTTTGCTTTAGGCATTTTATCATTAGTTGGTGTTCTTGACTATGAACAGACATGTCTTATTAGTACAACCCATAGCACTTATTTTATGATTACTTCTAGTGCCACTATAAATTAATATAATATTGCTGCCTGTAGCATGAATTCCATATTCAGAAGAGCAAATGGAAGACAATGAATGACTTCTCTGAGTATAAAGTTTCCCAAAGTTTATTCTGTGTTATGTGAGACATTAATACATTTTATTTTAATTTACCAAAGAATATCTTAATACCTTTAATATGCTTATATTTCTTATATATCAAAGAAGGGATGCCAAAAACATATTGGTCAAGGGACACTTAATTTTTCTCCTAAGCAACTTGGGATCACACATGAAGGGAATTATATTGTAAAAATGAGGATAACAGTCACCATTTATTAGATATTTACTGTGGTACTGGAATTTTGCTAGGAAATTTACTTAATATAATTCCGCTGAATATAACCCTTCAAATAGAAATATACGGTAGACATGTTATCTCTAACAATGATAAACTGGAGCTCAAAGAAGTTAAATACATACAGTTATTGGCAGAACTGGTATTTGGGAGTTAGTATGTACAACTTCTAAATTTATACTTTTGCCATTATGCTTCAGAGAAGGGAGATGAGGCCAGAATTTGGAAATAGATTGACCAAATGACAGAGTGATAATGCCAACAGCATAGGCCTGGAGAATGTCCAATAAGAACAGAATGTCTATCTCTGAGGGTCTAATAGAACAGTGAGGTCCTGCAAAGCAAGACGTCTGACTAGGTGGTAAAATTCAAAGCATTGGACTACGCCTAGAGGCAAAAGGCCCATCTCTAGGAGGAAAAGAGAGAAGGATATGGAATAATAAAGAAGCCTGTGAAGTTAAGCAAAGGCTGGAGCCTAGGAAGAAACAATTCTAGCCACCAGAACTAAAGAAATGAGAGGACTGGTAAGCATCAGTATCTGGAGCCATGATGATACACTGTTAGGGAGAAGAACTATATAGAGAATACAGTTCTCACTTTGAAGACTTGTTTTCAAACCTGGATCTGTCATTTATAATCTCTAGTTTAACCATGTTGAAATTCAGTTTATGAATCACAAAATGAAAATGGTACTTTTCTAACTCCTGCAGTTGTTAAGAATGGAGATAGGTTTATAAATATGTTGATTATAAGAACTGGTAGTTGAAAATGGAAGGAAATTATAGAAGTAGAATTACAGTAGAAACGAATTAGATGCATTCATACCACCAAAATTGTTGTAGAGAGCACAATCTACTTCCTAGTAACACATTTTTTCTTTAATTTGGAACTGATTGTTTTTCTTTATAAAAACCATTAAAAATGTGTTTTACATCATTATGGACCACATACAGTTGTCATTTATTTTTTTATAATTAACATAGCTGATTTATTATACTTGTACAGAGGATTTTTTAATACTATATTCTGTCACATTTCTGATCTGTGTATTTCCTCTTCACCTTTTGAATGGATTTTTGAAATGTTGTGGAAGAAACAGGCTCTACATGTGTTGGTAAATACATACCCCATGTTGCACACTCCATTCTGCTATTATTTTTCAGTTTTTTCTTAAAATGTCTACACAATAAATGCATAGATTTTAAAGCATATGGTTTGATTAGATTTGACAAATGCATATACCCCATCAACATACTGAATACTTCCATTGCCCTCAAATTTTTCTTGTACCCTTTTTTAGGCAGATTCCCTCAGAGGCAATCACTGATTTCATTTCTGTCACCATAGATAACCTTTGTCTATCCTAGAACTATATGTAAATGGATGTATATATTATATACCTTTTTCTGTGAGATTCATATGTATACACACACACACACACACACACACACACACATATATATATATAAATTATAGGCATCTCTAAATAAAAGGAAACTTAGAGCTTCAAATAGCTTATAACAGAAATGTACAAGCTTGCCAGTGTACAATATGTCCAATATGACAAGTTAATACAGTAGTCCCAGCTTTTCCACAGTTTCCCTTTTCATGGTTTCAATTACTCGTAGTTAACTGTGGTTTGTAAACAGATTATCCTCCTACCCATGATATATCAGAAAGTCAATAGTAGCCTGAAGCTTTGTCACAATGCCCATGCCATTCACTTCACTTTGTCTCATTACATAGACATTTTATCATCTCACATTATCACATGAAAAAGAAAGGTGAATACAGTACAATAGTATATTCTGGGAGAGAACCACATTCACAGAGCTTTTATTACAGTATATTGCTATAATTGCTTTAATTTGTTTTTATTTATTATAACTAATCTCTTACTGTGACTAATTTATAAATTAAACTTCGTCATAGGTATATATGCATAGGAAAAAAGCAGTAGATAAGTTGCAGTACTATCTATAGTTTCAGGCATCCACTAGGGGTCTTGGAATGTATACCTCATGGATGGAGGGGACCACTATTAAGATGGTTTTTAACGTATCAGCAAAAGAAAGACATCATGTGACATCATATATAACTTAAATTCTGGGTTATTATAGTTTTTTTTTTAATTTTCATTTGTGCGTGTATATGCGTACATGTGAGTGTGTTTGCTTTGACACCAACTGACTTTAGTAAGACATTTGATTACCCATGCTGTACCTATTTCTTGCAGTATCCCCTAGATTTGTTTTTTTATCTTACTTCAGCACTTTTCCCAACATTATTTTCAGTTGACTGAGTGGTAAAATCTTCTTAGGACTTTTTAATAACTGCCACTTTTGGTTTTATAGATTTAACTAGCACTGGGTAGATGCTGGTTGCATAGCATGTAACCCAACAGCCTTGAATGTTTGGAAGACTGAGGTAGAAGAGTGAATGACAAGGATGGGTTAACACTTTTCCATTCATTTGTCCTAATTTTTCATCCCAACAGTCCTTCTCTCCTGCCCTTGTCTTATCTTTGTGAATACCAGCATCAGAAGCCTGAACTCTTAGGGAGCTAAGAGTAGTCCAAAGGCAAAAGAGACAGGAAAGAGCTGGGCTCCAACTGCTCTTCTCTCTAAGTTTTTCTCTCACTGTCTTAGGAGGTAGCTATTCCTCCCCACCCTACAAACTCCTGAGCTCAAACAGCCTTCTATCTTACTGGTGTTTTTCAGGTCTGTTTAGCTTTTACTGATGGCTGCTGTTGATGTTGACATTATTTCCTTGATTCAGTGTTTCCTTCTATCATTTCTCCTAAGATTCATTTTACAGGAGGGAAGCCTGCAGCCTGAATTAAATTGAACTCTTTGTAGGCAAATTTTTGCAGACAAATCATTTGCTATATCTGCATCCTTAGCATTTTGCATAGTGCCTGGGTTATAGGGAGTCCTCAAAAACTATTGCATGATGATAATTTGGACAGGCTCTGGCATTTATGAAAGCAAGATATCCCTTAAAGATGAGGCAACTAATTCTTTAGTCCTTTACTTTAATGATAGGTAAAGTAGATATTTCACAAATAATGCTACCAGGTAATATTATACATACTACCTTATTCCCTTCAGTGCCACAGTAAGGTATATTTTGCTCTAATTGGATTGTAGCAGAGAAGCAGAAGAAGCAGAACCCAGATATCCTGCCTCCTGGTTCTGTGCTGTATCTTGTTCTGTCTTGCTGGAAGCATTAGTTTTAGTCCTCTAAATTTTGATGAAAATTTCAGTGTCACTCTATCAAATGAATTTATTTTGTCATATGAGCTCCCAATCCTCAAAATAAATATTTTCCAGATATTGGCTGATCATTACCCTAGAAATCAATTCATAGCCAATGTATATAATTAACTTTATTTTCCATTGATAAATTGACACTATTTTAAAATGTATTTGAGCAAGCAAGGAACCTTCTAAAAACTGAGGCTATCTTCACCACTATACCTTGTTTATCATAATGACAGGTTGTAAGATATTTTAGTGTGTGTGTGGGGGTAATGGATTGAAAACAAGTCTGCAAACCATAACTTTCATAATAATAAATTAAGGAGCCCTAACTGCCAACCTATGAAACCCAATTGAGGGGCAGTAGCCCTGAAACAAAAAATCACAACAATTCAGAAACCATTAACACTAATGTGGTAATAAATCTATCCCATAAAAACCAGGAAGTTGGTTAATACTATATTCAAAAGGCCAACTTTGTGGAAGTGATTGTTAAAGACATTTAAAATAAACACTGGAAGGAAAAGTAACATATTTACCTATTATGCCAAAAAGAGTAACCTGAATTAGCCCTTATCAAACAACATGAATGAATACAGTTATTTTTATATAACCTAAAAGTATGTTAGGACTTACCTGAGGAGTTTATGTCTCTATAGAAATTAAAGAGGCAGAATTTCTTTTGTGATGTGAATGAACCCAAACACTGTTTCTGCACTGGCAGGGTGGGGTGTTTGGGAGTGTGACTGGGGAATGGAGGAAAAGATAAAAGTCATTGAACTGTAATGTCAACTTGGCCTGTTTGTTTGAAGATCAGAGGTAGGTCAGATAAAATCAAATATAGAGATATAGAGATTATAGAAAATAAAAGTATGTATCTTAGGTGTTAAGTTCCATGAATTTTGGTAACCACCCACAGAAGGTATAAAACATTTACATCACTACAGAATAATTGCTTATGCCCTTCAGTCAATCCTTACCCACAAGAAGACTTGTCCTAATTTATATGAAAGGGATCTGTTTTGTCATCCATGCATTTCATAAAAGCAGAATCACACAGACTTCTGTTTCTAGTCAAGAAGTAACCAGGATTGGCTCTACCCTCTCTCTCGAAATAAGTAAAGAGTCAGATAAAATATATGAGGAGAAAAGGGGGCGGGGTTATGACAGTGGACATCTGGCAATGAAGATCACTGATCTCTGAGGCATAGGAAACACATGAGGTAAGCCTTACAATTGACTCAGCTTACGGCCAATGCAGGTGCTGCACAAATCTGGGGAACTTAGGCAGAGGTGTAAAGACTTCTTGAGTGAAGGACATAGTGCTGAGTCCAGAGAGAACAAGGTGACTAGAGTTTGCAGGACATAGTACCAGAAAGGGAAGCATTGCAAAGAAACAGGATTTGGGAGATCTCTACAGGGATCCCCTCATTTATTCATCAGAGTACTACTAATCAGAGCATGTGTGTGAATGGAAAATGTCTAAATAAAAGTCAACAACCACTAAAAATAATTAAAAGGAAGAACACTCAGCACTCACACAGGTCCAGGAAAGGTACCAGGCATTAGCCAGACAGGAAAACTACATGGTGTACAGGACATTGGTTAGAGTACTCAGAAAGGTCTTGCTTCGGTAATACAGTATAATTATCCCTGGACTAATGGCAGTCTTTATCCCACATAACGTGTCTTAAGAACAAAGGATCAAAGCAAAGGATCAAACTGTTTTCAAATAACTGCACTCCAGATTAAAAAAAAATTAGGAACACAAAAGTATCAGGTAGTGAATAATGTAAAAATCCCCAAATCTATTGTCCAATAAAAATAGTATTAGGCATGTAAAGAAACAGATGAATATTATACAAAATAAAGAGAAAAATCAATCAATCAAAATCCACAGATTTAGAAATTTTGTAGCACAAATGTTAGAAATTTTAGATAAGGACATTTAAAAAATAACTTGTAACTGGATTGAATATTCTTTAAGTATATATATATATATGCAGAGAGAGAGAGGGAGAGAGATGAATTACATATAAACTAGAGATGGAAACTACGATGCTTGAGGACAAAGTACCCACATCTCTGCTAAAATTCTCATATATCTGTATACGTGTTACCTGCCTTCTTTTCCACCAGATCCCTTAGGAGTTCTGCAGAAGTGTTTTATTGTTTGGTTCTATCCTCTGATCATTGCAACATCTGGGTCATCTCTTTGTCTATTCTGTTGACTGTTTCCTTTCATGACTGTGGGTTTATTATGTTTCTATGTATTATGATTCTTAATTAAGTACTGGATATTTTTATTACAACTCAGTAGATATTGAAGTAAATAATGTCTATTCTCAGAAAGTGCTATTTCTCTGCTTCTGACAGTTTGCTGGAGTAGGGGCTGAGTTGACACATAGCCGGGCGAAACTGTTTGGGAATTGCTGCAAATTTAGGTTGATTCAGTTTCAAAAGGAACCAAAAATTTCCTTTCAGCAGAGCCTGTGATCTCAGCATTGGCAAGACTTTTGAAGTCTGCATCTATTTCAGATCCCAGCTGCCTAGTCTCTATCCTATGGGAGATCTCTCCTTGCCTTACAGCTAGGGCACAATGTTTTGTAGTTTCTCTCTCTCTCTCTCTCTCTCTCTCTCTCTCTCTCTCTCTCTTATATCTCCAGTTTTCTGTCTTGTTCCTTTGACTGACATTTCTCTACTTTCTGTGAAGACTGAGGTTACTCTGCAGGAATTTCTCTCAGCTCTTCTTCCCTGTCCCAAATCAACAGGAATGGAAAGCCTAAAGGATCTGGTGGGGATAGAGGAGCACTTTATCTCAAGCTAAAAGTCTTGAGTGCACAGAGATTTGTCCTGAACTTTCCTGGTCCTTCCCCATCTTTAGAAGCTGAAATTCTGAGTGAATCCTGTCTTGTTCTTTCTATCACTGCTTCCTAGATATTATTCCCAGGACTTGGTAAACACTGTTGAAGAAAATCCAGGAGAGTAATTCAGTCTTTCTTGATTTCCATTCTTTTGGATGCTAACCTGTCATGTTCTGTCAATAAATAGCTGCTAATACTTGTCACAAGATAAGTTACATTCTCTTTATCTTTGAAGATTCTTCCTCCTCCTTCAGCCAGGGATAATAGCAGGTATGGACTTATCTTTTACAATAGATTTGTCTCTTCCTGGAGCTTAGTTTATTAGTTCCTTCAGGTTACTACCCTGATGTAACAAACAAACAAATATGAAGTATAATTTTGTAGATTATCCACCTTGCCTCAGGTGTTAGGGGAAGATAATTGTTTCTTGTAACCTTTTATATTCATACAGGAGTAAAATAGGATTTTAAAAAGCGGTTTCTTCACCATATGTCTTGTAACTGCATATTTAATCTCTACAAGCCTCCCTTAATGTAGATATTATTATTTACAACATTTTTCAGGCATGGAAAGTGAGGTTTATGGGAGTTAAATGACTTGTTCCATTTTGCTAAGCTAAAAGCTTTGCATCTCTCTTATGAAACTATGCTAAAAGCTGAAGAATTGTATAATAAACTATGAAATTTATATCTCAATATGAATCAGTACATAAGGATTAAAGTAAGCTTTTGTGGAGTATTTAAACTGTACCTCTAAGGAGACACTTATCACTGTCAGTAAGTTTTTGCATTAATTTTAAACTTCAAGCAACCCATTATAACAAAAATGTATATTTGATAATACATTAGTGGATACAATATGCAAGTGTTTTCTATGCACCAGATATGGCATTAGGTTCTTTAAACATGTCTGTTCTAATGTTCACAAAATGCTGTCAAATTGAAATTCCCATTAAGTAATAAGCCAGTAACAAACCCTCCATAACTTTGCCTTGATCACATAGCTAACAAAGACAAAGAGCTGGAAACTGATTCTATGTCTCTCTGATTACAAAGCTAGTCTTTATTCCACTATTCTAACATGGATTTGGCAAATCCAAGGCAAAAATCTATGTAAGATAAAGCAGAGATCCACAGTCCTGCAGCTCACTCATAGAGATTCCTACAGAATCTCTATGATTCTGTGACTGGGCAGTGCACTACAGCTACTTTATAGCAGTTAGCCAAACTGGGAGGAATGGTTTTTACTTTCTGACAAGAAATTAAGACATAATATATGTTTTAGCAGAAAGAACACTGAACCCAGATTTGAAGGCACTCTATCTATCAACAACGAAACCCTAACCTCTTCACAGCTGCCAGTCTGCATACTAGATTTTACAATACCCCCACCATACGGCGGGCATAAAAATCAGTGAGATGGATGTGTAGGCCATCTGGGTGAAACATCTGTCACATCACTGATCGCCTGGGTTGACTCCATTGATCTGGTTGTCTAGGCTCTTGTCCCCTTTCTCCCTTATTCCTCTATATGCATTCCTTCTGAAGCTACATGATTGGTCAAAGAGGATAACCTTCCCAGATAGAATATGGTTCTTTGGCCAAGAGTATATGGGTAGCTGTGCTTCTCTACTAGAACCTCTAAACAAGCTTTCTAAAATCAATGAGGTAACAATCATGAAGTACTTAATAGAGCGCCTGGCCCTTAAAAGATGGGAAGTGAGGAAACAGGATTCTAAATCTAGGCTGTCTGACAGTAATGCCACACTCCTATGATGTTGGAGAAGTCTACAGGTAGAAATGGAGAAATACCCAGATGCTAAAATACATGGAGATTAGAGAAATTTATCAACCTCTTTGGAAGGAAGTAGTCTTTAAGAATTCAAGCCTACAGAGCTAGTAACTTTTACGTTCAATTATCTAAATGCATACCTACTTAAAAATAAATACATAAATATATTGATGTCAAAAAAGGGCTTATGGAAGGCATGTTACTGTGATAGCCAATGAGGAACCTGTTCCATTTGGCACAGCTTTCTTTATGAAAAGAATAAGGAAATTGGATCAGATGGAAAACACCATAGAACTTTACAAAAAAACACTTGAGTAAAACAAGAAAAAAATTGACAAGTTCTTTCAACTTTGTGAGATTTTGAATTTTGATAAATTGTTTAATAATAAAGATATTGTAGGGGCACCTGGGTGGCTCAGTCGGTTAAGCGGCCGACTTCGGCTCAGGTCATGATCTCGGGGTCTGCGAGTTCAAGCCCCGCGTCGGGCTCTGTGCTGACAGCTCAGAGCCTGGAGCCTGTTTCCGATTCTGTGTTTCCCTCTCTCTGACCCTCCCCCGTTCATGCTCTGTCTCTCTCTGTCTCAAAAAAAAATAAGCGTTAAAAAAAATAAAAAAAAATAATAAAGATATTGTAAACACTTGAAACCCACTCTTAAAAAATAAGCTAGTTATATATATAACTTTAAAAAGTGTTTTGTATGTAGTAGGGTCAGTCAAAATTAAACTTTTGAAGTCAAACATTCCTAGATTTCAATCCTCAGCTCTAACACACCCTACCTATGTGGCATTGGACACATGAATTCACATTTCTAAGCTTCAGTTCCCTTATTTATACAGTGAGGATAATAGCAATAATAACTAGGTAAATAGGACAGTGCCATGGTAAGTGATATAATTTATGTAAAATGTGATATATGAGGATATATGCAAATGCTTAATAAATGTTAGATTTTATTATCTAAGTAGTGTAAACCATAATTTGAGATAAGAAAGTATATTTGGAAAGTGTGTGCATGTGTGTGTGTGTGTGTGTGTGTCCCAAGTAAAATTTCATTTAAAAGCTAGATTTTTGACATTAAATATACATTAGAAGAAGTATTTATAAACACTTTTGTATAAGTAGGTCAACTTAATATTAAATAACTAAATGATTTAATTTACATGGCAGTTTTCAAATGAATTAACTATTTACCTTAATTTAGCATTACGCTCTTTATATGTATGTAAACAGAGTCATACCCTAAATTCGCATTTTTGCCAATGGTTAATTATCAAATATGATGATTACTATAAACATGCATTCTTTTCACATAACTTATTTAAAATTATATGTATATTCTTGTTTGTCTAAGTTTCTTGTTTTGCCTAATTTCTAAATTGGGGCCTATAGAGAAACCAAATTCTGAGAAAGACAAATATTTGATATTTTTATATTTCCATGGACTTAAAGAATTATCTCACAGAAATGAAATTTATGCTGTAAGGTAACTCAAAATATGGAAGCATATAATTATATAAGGAGACCAGCTCAGAGTAGGGTAACTCAATATTAGTTCTCATTTTTAAGTTATGGTTTATTTCATTTTAAATGCATTTTTAGACTTCTTGTGATCAACAAGAAGGAGAATTTAAAGAAATATAGAATACAGATCTGAGAAAGTTATCTCACCACACAGGCTGAATATATGTCCTACTCTATCCAGTTTGCTCATGGATTGATTTTTATCGTTGATTTTCCAGAAAGAGTAAACTGTAAGAGTAGATAACAAATGTTATCAGCAATTGTCTTGCTAGGAAAGTAGGATTAGGAGCCAATGAAACAGAAATTTAGATAGAAATTATTTATATAAGTTATATATACATACATATATATATATATATATATATATGAAAAATTTATACATACCATCTCCAGCTCTTGATAGGAGGAATTTTTAAACCTCAGGAACTACATAAACAGCTTTAATCTAATCTTGCCAAGTTTCAGCTTTGACAGCAGAGTTTACAGCATCTGAAAGTTTCTCTTTTTGTCTGTTTAATGATAAGAACTTCAAGGCTTACTTTTACTAAGAAGCAAAAACTTGAGACTTGTCTCATTTTACATGATTATGTTGAAGACCTGGTTGCTTTTGGTCTCTTACTTATTTCACAATTACCCAATAGGAAATATATATTAGGTAACTATTTTATATTTTACATAAAGAATGGTAAGATGTTAATTTTTTGAAAAGGTTACCTAGAATGGAATCTTCATGTACAATATTCATTCTGAAATCACTCACTGGTCATCATATTTTACTAAGTGCTGGAAAAGAAACAACCCATTTCAGATTTGGGAGGGACCATAATAATTCAGTGCATTTTCCTAATGCCCAGAGAATTTGCATGATTTGCCTCAGGTCATACAGCAGTTTAGTGTCAGAACCAGATCTAAAACCAGGACCAACTTGTTTCCTACTGCATCTCTGAAACATACTAAGAGGTAAAATTGGCAAAAGATAATAGAAGTTTAGGGAGTTTCAACTTATCTCACACAGAGTGCAAACTGGCATTCGATAAACAACATACTTCCTTTCAGAATATATTTAAATATCTTAGAATAGGCTACATTCTCATAGTTTTCACTACTCCCTCACTGCCCTGTATATGAATCACTTTACCTAATTGCCAGGTTATTGAAAATACTTGAAACTGTAAAGCCCTAGGTTCCTAGGTATTGTCATATGACTGTCTTCTGCTGAGTCTTCTCACAAGATACTAATTCTAATTTTCCTAGTAGTATATTCCTTTATTACTACTTTGCTCAAAGTTTCCTCCCCACTCACCTCACTGCTATAAGATGGTAAAATCCATGAGGATAATAGTTATGCATTATCTATTTCTGTTTTTATTTTTTTAAATATTTTATTTATTGGGGCACCTGAGTGGTTTAGTTGGTTGACCAGCCAACTTTAGCTCAGGTCATGATCTCTCCCTTAGGGAGTTTGAGCACCGCATGGGGCTTGCTGCTGTCAGCAAAGAGCCCACTTAGGAACCTCTGTGCCCCCGTCTCTCTCTCTCTGCCGAACTCTGGTTCACGGTCTCTCTCTCTCTCTCTCTCTCTCTCTCTCTCTCAGAAAATGTATTTTTGAGAGAGCCAGCAGGGTGGAGTAGAGAGAAGTGAGTACAGAGAATCTGAAGTGGGCTCTGTGCTTACAGCAGTGAGCCCAATGCAGGGCTTGTGTGAGCCAATACAGGGTTGAACTAAGGAACTGGGAGATTATGACTTGAACCGGAGTAAGCCACTGAACCAATGGAACCACCCAGTCGCCCTTCTATTTCTGTATTTGTGTTACTGGACTTCTTTCCTCACATGTAAAAAGAAATATAGTGATATTAAATACCAATTGAATATGATTTTGAGTGTTCAATCTAAGTTCATTTCCAAACCCAAAATAAGAAGAAACAAAAAAGAAGTTATATGAACTATATGAGAATAATCAATTCTTACATTTTCCACAAAAAGCATCTCAGTCGGGCCACTACTGCAGTGAAATTAACAAAAGTTGAGGATATTTTTGGAGATGTCATGCCATAGTGGAAAGGGCACTCACTGGATCTGTGGTTTCTAGTCCTTTTTAAGTTACATTTAGTTAACTTAGTACAATATTATCCTTAATTTTGTTATCATGCCATATTTTTACTGACCCAGTTACTAGATTAACTCTGAATTTTCATTGTTTTCTTTTTCAATTTGTTGAACAGTGCGTCCTTAATAAGGCCTTTCTACTGTTGCTCTTAAAAGGTCATTTGTTAGCAAAATCGCTCTTCTATTGTAAATAATTTGACTTTTCTCCTTTAGCATTCTGCAGTTTCACTATGAATTATGTGTCAATTTATTTTTATTTATCCTGCTCAGAATTTATTGAGCTTTCTAAATCTATGAATTGGTTTCTTCCCAAATCTCTGGAAAGCTCTTACCTGTTTCCTTCTCAAATACTTAGCCTCGGCTTATTCCACTTTCCCATTGTAATTCCAATTAAATATATTTTAGTTTTTTTTATTCTCTCTCCCACCTGTCTTAACATTCATTCACTTCTCAGCAGCTTAAGTAGTTCATTAATTCTCTCTTCAGCTTAGTCTACTCTACTGTTTTGTTCATCTATTTTGTTGTTTCTATATATGTATATGTATGTGTGCTTATGTTTGCATAATATACGTCTTTAAAAAATATCTATTTTGTTTTTTATTAATCTGCTACTTCCATATTATTATTTCTCCGCTTCTCTTTGCTTAATTTAAATGTGTTAAATATTATTATTTATATTTTGTAACATATGAAGTCTTTGCAGGTCAAATTCTGTTTTGTTTCTGCCCCACACTGTTCACTTCACACCCACTCAGAAGGCCTTTGTTGCTTATGTGTTTTGTGATCTTAGACTTGGAACTTTATCTGTGAGAATGTTCTAAGATCTGGATTGAAAGTGTTTTTTCTAGAGATAATTTGTGTTTGCTTTGCAGCACGTTTGACCATTAACAATCTAAAGCCACTTTAAATTGATTCTTTACCGAGAGTTTCTTTTACTACAAGATGATCTTAAATTTATCTGCAGATCTTTATGAAAATTGGCTCAGGATTACAGAGTCTCAGGACATTTTTAATATTTCTTTGTGTGGCATCAAAAATAGTATGTTGAAATTTCCTTGATTTGTTTTTTCTGTATGATGTGTCTACTTCCCGTTTGCCCTTATTCTAGTGGCAGCATCCCATTGGTTCTGGTTTTACAAAGGTCTCCTTGTAAGATGTTTGACTTTGTTTAGGCATTTAGGTATAAAAACATTATGCTTATGATGAATGTAAAATAATCCTAAACTAAAATAATCTTTTTTTTCAGTTATAATATTGGAGACAGAACACTCCTGTCCCTGTAACTACATATATAGGTTATGGTACCTGATGGAAAACACATAGCTGGAGAAAAGAATGAAAAAAGTTTTATATGTGAATATGGAAAGTCTCCAGAATTCATTAGGAAAGAAAAAAAATTTCAGAATATGTATATGAAATGATATCTTTTGTGTAAAATGAAGGAGAACATAAAAATGTAGATTTCAATTTGTTGATATTTACATAAAGTAATAATTTAAAGAATATTTAAGAAAATAACACAAAATTTATATATGGAGATGAGGATGAAAATTACATCAATGTGGTGAAAGAGGGAAATGAGAGTTTTCAAGGTGCATATTTTGCTAAAATTTAAAGATTTTTCAAACATGTTAATATGTAAGTAATTTAAATAAAAAGACATATTTTGGATTTCATGTATTTTTACTTGTCTTCTATGACCATCTAATGCACCAGATGATTAGAAATAGAAATCACCCTGTTTAAATGTTTAAATGCAGTGTATACTTGGGACTCAGTTGGGTGGCTCAGTCGGTTAAGCGGATAATTCTTGATTTCTACTCAGGTCAGGATCTCAGGGTTTGTGAGTTCAAGCCCCACATTGGGCTCAGTGCTGATACAGGGGAAACTCCATGTGATTCTGTCTACCTGTCTCTGCTCCTTCCCTGCTTTTGCTCTCTCAAAATAAATAAAAGTAAACTAAACTTTAAAAAATAAAATAAAATAATAAATGCAATACATACTTACTGCAAAAATAGAAACCTGTAATTGCCCCTCTATGAAAAAAATGTAGATTTAAATTTCTTTATATTTACATATAAAAATAACTAAGGACACATAAAAATAACAAGATTTTTAGGTATGGGGGTGATAATTATGTCAATTGCCCCACCCTAAATGATAAATGTTAATCATACACATAGTACTGCTATTTCTGTCATGTACACATGTATGCATATGCGCATGTGTATATACATAAAACTGTGTATTAAGACAGCAAAAAGAGGCATTATACATATACATGCACGATCTAATGGTTACATATACCTTATTTTTCTCCTGAAATACATTAATATTAGTTATATTGTTTTCATCTCAATTATACTATGGAAATATTTGCATGGCAGTGCAGAGTATTCTAATATCTGGATATAAATTTTTTTCTTATATATTTAAAGTGATTCTTTTTGCTGGGCATCTAAACTGCTAGAGTTTGTTTTGTTTTTAATTACTGAAATGTTTTAATGAACAAAATTACATTTTTGCTCCATTTTCAAATCAACTTACTTTTTTTAAAATTTCTTTAAGTTCCCTCTACTAATGTGAGATAAAAATAAAATATGTGAAATTATAGCCTACCTTAAATAAAACATATTATAATTGTTCACTGGCTTCTATATATGTTTTATTAGTCCATAAGGTCATTAAAAAAAAGAGGTTGTAAAATACCTTTTTTCTGAAATTCTTATTCCCTAAATATATGAAGGGTGTTCAATACAAGTATATTTAATACATGGTCACATTCTAGTTTCTATAAGTAACATGAGCGTCCAATTTTATGTGACCTCTGCCCTAGTAACACACACACGTGCACACACACACACACACACACACAAATGAATATACATGTTACTCTTACTCTCCCTAATATAGAACAAGTACAGTGTTATTTACTGTTTCATTGGATTTCATCAAGATTTGACTCTTCAGTCTAAAATGCTTTGGGCCAGATGTAAAAGATCTGTATGCTGAAAACTATAGAAAGCTTATGAAGGTAATTGAAGAAGATTTAAAGAAATGGAAAGACATTCCCTGCTCATGGATTGGAAGAATAAATATTGTCAAAATGTCAATACTACCCAAAGCTATCTACACATTCAATGCAATCCCAATCAAAATTGCACCAGCATTCTTCTCGAAACTAGAACAAGCAATCCTAAAATTCATATGGAACCACAAAAAGCCCCGAATAGCCAAAGTAATTTTGAAGAAGAAGACCAAAGCAGGAGGCATCACAATCCCAGACTTTAGCCTCTACTACAAAGCTGTCATCATCAAGTCAGCATGGTATTGGCATAAAAACAGACACATAGACCAATGGAATAGAATAGAAACCCCAGAACTAGACCCACAAACGTATGGCCAACTCATCTTTGACAAAGCAGGAAAGAACATCCAATGGAAAAAAGACAGTCTCTTTAACAAATGGTGCTGGGAGAACTGGACAGCAACATGCAGAAGGTTGAAACTAGACCACTTTCTCACACCATTCACAAAAATAAACTCAAAATGGATTAAGTACCTGAATGTGAGACAGGAAACCATCAAAACCTTAGAGGAGAAAGCAGGAAAAGACCTCTCTGACCTCAGCCGTAGCAATCTCTTACTCGGCACATCCCCAAAGGCAAGGGAATTAAAAGCAAAAGTGAACTACTGGGACCTTATGAAGATACAAAGCCTCTGCACAGCAAAGGAAACAACCAACAAAACTAAAAGGCAACCAACAGACTGGGAAAAGATATTTGCAAATGACACATCGGACAAAGGGCTAGTATCCCAAATCTATAAAGAGCTCACCAAACTCCACACCCAAAACACAAATAACCCAGTGAAGAAATGGGCAGAAAACATGAATAGACACTTCTCTAAAGAAGACATCCGGATGGCCAACAGGCACATGAAAAGATGCTCAACGTCGCTCCTCATCAGGGAAATACAAATCAAAACCACACACAGATATCACCTCATGCCAGTCAGAGTGGCAAAAATGAACAAATCAGGAGACTATAGATGCTGGCGAGGATGTGGAGAAACGGGAACCCTCTTGCACTGTTGGTGGGAATGCAAATTGGTGCAGCCACTCTGGAAAACAGTGTGGAGGTTCCTCAAAAAATTAAAAATAGACCTACCCTATGACCCAGCAATAGCACTGCTAGGAATTTATCCAAGGGATACAGGAGTACTGATGCATAGGGGCACTTGTACCCCAATGTTTATAGCAGCACTCTCAACAATAGCCAAAGTATGGAAAGAGCCTAAATGTCCATCAACTGATGAATGGATAAAGAAATTGTGGTTTATATACACAATGGAATACTACGTGGCAATGAGAAAGAATGAAATATGGTCTTTTGTAGCAACGTGGATGGAACTGGAGAGTGTGATGCTAAGTGAAATAAGCCATACAGAGAAAGACAGATACCATATGGTTTCACTCTTATGTGGATCCTGAGAAACTTAACAGAAACCCATGGGGGAGGGGAAGGAAAAAAAAAAAAAGAGGTTAGAGTGGGAGAGAGCCAAAGCATAAGAGACTGTCAAAAACTGAGAACAAACTGAGGGTTGATGGGGGGTGGGAGGGAGGGGAGGGTGGGTGATGGGTATTGAGGAGGGCACCTTTTGGGATGAGCACTGGGTGTTGTATGGAAACCAATTTGACAATAAATTTCATATATTAAAAAAAAACGCTTTGGGCCTTTTGGGTGTAAAGTCACTTTAATACCAGTCATATTTATTCAAATATAATAAATCAGGCTACATTTCACTTTAACTCTTTGTCCCAAAGGAAGTTCCCTTTTGAAAATATTTTTCTTTTCTCCTTATAATGAAAATTGTATTACCTTTACACTTATAAGTATTAATACTTTCTTTTTCTTCAGACACCTTTGCTTAACTATGAAAAACTGTATTAATGAAATTTCTTTTAGCACAACTACAAAGTCTAGGTAGCCTAGTCTAGCCATAATTACATGACTAAAGATCAATATCTGAGCAAAACAACCATTCTTTGAAAGTCTGAAATTATACCTTCTTTGGACAAAAGGGGAATTGGTTTTAACCTCAAACCAAATTATTGTTTGTCAGAAGAAATTTATTGCATTTTGAAGCACCATAAGATAAGCATATTTTGATATAGGCTGCAATTTCTTTTTTGCAAGCCAGTATTTATTTAAGAGTATTTTGTTTTCGCTATGCATATTTCTGGCTTTCCCTCCCAAGCTGTTTGCCGTTTTATAGCAAATGAAAATATGTTTGCGGAAATTGCATATAAAACTGTTTATTGAGACTTAAATCTTTTCTGGTTGTATTTTTTCCCCTCCAAACCTCATAGTTGCAGTTCCTTCCCTCCCTCCCTTCCTCTCTCCCCCCCCCCTTTCCTCCCTCTCTGCCCTTTCTCCTTTCAACCTCTCTCTTTCTCTAAAGAGCCTTTATATAATTAAATCCTGTATCATATATACCCTTGGTCTGTCATTCAATCCAAGAGTTTGGCTAGGCCACTGTGAGGTAAACCTCAGCTATTTAATGCTGCGGAACAGATGAGTAAAGAAAGAATGGTTGCATGCCCTGGATCTAAGAACAGTTATATTTTGCATATAAATATAAGAAGGAAGTTTTTGTATATTATATTGCTTAGAATTTAGGTTTGGCTACATACAGAAACTCATAGCAGCTTAACCAAAATAGAAGTGTTATTATTTTCTGAAAGTTAGTCCAAGTGCAAGCAGCTTAGGACTACTACTGTAGTCCTAGCAGTGTAGCACCATAGTGATCCATAAGTGGGTTGCTTCCAGTTTCCTGCTATATAAACTTGGGGTGCAGTCCATGAAGCTGGATAGAGGAAATGGGAAGAAGAGCTTGACCCTACCATTTAGACAATAATACCAAAATAATTCACCTCTCTTCCCTCTTACATGTTTTTTGACCAGAATTGGTTAAAAGGGCTTACCTGGCTATAAGAGAGACATGAAAAGGTGATATCTATACTGGATGGCCACAAGCCTACCCTAATATTTAGAAATTCCATTGCTGAAGAGGAAAGGACATAAATTAGCAGTATCTGGAGATTCATTAAATAGTTTTAGGTGGAAATAGAAAGATAATTTCAATAAAATGCAGAGAAATAGTGTAGTAACAAAAAAAAAAGATGTGGAGTGAAAAAAATGTTTAAGTGTCATCAATATTCATTATTTTTATGCTGATGGTACTATTCTATTAGGGAGATCTGTTGATGTCAGATAGGAAAAGGTAATCACAGGAGTAAAGTTCTTGAAGGTGTCATATGAAATGGAGGGAAATAAGTCAGACAGAGAAAGACAAATCCCATACGCCCTGTCAATGTTAGCGTATTTCATAGAAACATATTCAGCAGCTCTGAGGTAGACAGAGAGTTGAAAGTTGAAAGTTGTAACAATTGGATATTTGCCAGACAAGTTCTTCAAACAGAAGAAAGCAACAATAAAGAAGTTGGTGATATTTAGAATCAAAACCATATGATGCTTGCTGGGTATGAAAGGAAGTGAGGCATAAGGGAAATGAAAGATAGGAAAAGTGGTCAAGTCGATGCACTGACAGTTATGATGGGGCTGAAGAACACTGGAGTGAGGGTAGAGCTCATGTGAGATGGAAAATTAAGAAGTGGTGATCAAAATGAGATGTAGACCTTGAGTATGGCTATGGAAATGCATGGTTGAGATGGGTAAAGTCATTGAAAACAAGGAGGTTTTTACAAGTTAGATGGCCATGAATAATCTACTATATTGTTAAATGTATTATGAATAATAATGAGAGTAAAGGAAGGGCAAGCAAGATAGTATGTGCTAAAATCTTCAGTGACCATGACGAGGGGACCAGAATGGCAGAGGTGACTGAAACAAGGAAGAGGAGAAGTTGACATAGTTTGATGGTATTTGCTTCATAGAATCTGTGGAGATTTATGGAGTAGGAAGGAAAAAACATTTGAAAGTGAGAACGAGAATCAAGGAAAGCACCTACTTAACTTCCAGAGGTCATGACATTTAAATAGCTTGTATGGGAACCTGACTTCTCAGAGAACAACTGGCTTGCCACTAGAGCAATACATTGAGAGATATTCAGAGAAGAAAATGGGGATTGAGAGAATGTTCATGATGACAGACCATGAGTTACAGACAGCAGAGGAGAAGAGTTTGGTAGCTATGATATCTGAGTTAGAGTAAGGGAATATAAAGCATTGTAGAGACTAGGGTTGACCTCAAAGACTTCAACTCCTCGTGGTAAAAGAATTAACAAGATTGTAGGGCATTATAAAATCAGTCCCCATGGTCACCCAAGGCAAGATGGTAATAAGTTCTAATTATACTCATTGGGCAATAGGAGGTTGCACTCCTAAACAGTTTTCTGTGATGCAGCAAGGATCATGTAGATGGGTGGTATGGCAATCTCAACAGAAGACACCTGTTTAATTCTGTATATACCTGTTTAAATGTCTTGGCACAAAGTAAAGGCCAGGCAAAGAGAGGGCTTATCAGGACACAGATGACTTGACACATTTAAGATGTGGAAATATCTACTACATGATACGACGCTGGCTAGGTGGTTCTGGAGATACAGATGAATCTTAAAGATCTTTGTAAAGTATACATTGTTAGGCTTCTATGTCATTTTGCTCACTATATATTCACTGCCTGGTACAGGGTTACTCACTTAAAGGGTATTAACTGTACACATTGCTGAAAGGGACCACTTACTCTTCACTAAGCTACACCTCATTTAATTCTCATGATCACTTAATGAAGGAGTAATGTAATTAGATATACCTATATTTTATAGATGAATAAACCAGCATTTAAACAGAAAGAAAGATATTATTCTCAAGTCATATAGCTGGTAAGTGGCAGAGTCTGGATTCAAACTCAAAACACCTGACTTAACACCTGTGTTCTTATAACAAAAAGATGAAAATGATACAGCCCACATTATTATAGAGAACCTCATATTATATCCAAAAGAAAGGGGGATAAACTGCCAACATCGCACAGTATGATGCACAAATGGGCAAGTAGAGAATCATAGAATAGACATCATTTTATATAAATCTTGAAGAAAAGGTAAAAATTCTTCAAATGAGAAGAAGGAGAAGGAGAGATCTTTCCAATCAGGGATATTAAAGGTGTGAAGGACACAGTGAGACTTTGGAACAAGTGATTAAAAGGTAGGCGTGTGTGTGTGTGTGTGTGTGTGTGTGTGTGTGTGTGTTTGTATACAAGTTCTGGAAGTTAAAAAGAACTGGATGTAGATAGTAATGAGACTTGATTTTGATTCTAAGTAAGTTGGACATTATTCTTAAGATATTAAGGACATATTAAACCCTTTTTTACGGTAAGGGACATATTTGAATTTGTTTAGAATTATCCCTTTGGAAAGAGTGCGTAGGATAGATTGGAAAAGGTTCAGGTTGAAAGCAGGGACTACCAAAGTATGCAACATTCCCTGTTTTGTATGTTATTTCTCCATAAATTTAATGAAGTATGAAGTCAGAACAACTTTTTTTTCATTTCCCAGACAATTGATTTGCTAAATACTTCTTCCCTCTCAACCTACCAGATAAATTTGCTCACTGTGGAGTATCATAGTAACTTGATTGTATCTAGGTAAAGGTCATCTCAAAATAAGACTTCATAGGACACAAATAGTACCATAACAAGATTTAGATATGCTGCATAATGCAACTGGCATTTGATGTGTGTGTGTATGTATGTGTATAAACTTTAGTTGCATGTGCATATGTACATATTGGTGTGAGAGAAAGAAGTGTGAAAAGGCTCAGCGGAATTAGTTAGGGGCATATGCCAGTCTGAGAAAAGTAAGGTTTATGTCACACTACAGCTTTTCAGCTAATCTGTGGGGCTGCTGAACAACCATTCTGTGACTCTCCTGTCACTTCAGTAGGAGACATATGTCGTATATCACCAAATATTACACCCCAAATATTACAGACACTGTGAAACAATGGCTCTCACTTCTTTTTCTTAACTCATACAGCAGTCCACTTGAAAGGATCTCAGTGATTTGAAATGAAAAGGAGTTCAGTGTTGCATAAAGAAAGATACAAAATCTAGGGGAATAGAAAGCATCTTCTTATGCTGCTCTGAGGTGACTATATAACATCTAGTACCAGAAGTGACATCTTTAATCACATTCCTTTATTCAACAAATATTAAAATCATGCTGTGAACCAGGTACTGTGAATACAGAGATGAATAATGTAGAGCTCTGCACTGGAAACTCTCTAGTAAAGGGTACAGAGTAAAGATCCATGTAAAAGAAAATAATTGCAATATAGTGTCTCTAATAGAGATATGAACAGAGAACCATGAGGACTTCATAAAGGAAGTGACTAGTTGTGCTTTGGGGCAAAAAGAAATATTATAGGGACTATATTCCAGACACTAAAGTAGGCAATTTACACAGGCTAAATATCAGGCTCCAGGTCAAACAGCTATTATTTAGATTTTGATTTCAAACACAGCCTCTAATCCCATGCTACTTTATGATACCACACTACTTCCATTAACTATGGTATGTTGAGATATAGGATTCCACATGAGGAGAGATTAATCTTACATAAAAGAAACCCCAGAAGCACTTGATTTCCAAGTTTTCGTGCTCTATGAAGAGCCTTCATGCAGATAGAGCAGGTGTAGAAACATAGTTGGAATGATACCTGGATCCCTACGAAAAAGTACTTTCTCACAGTCAGATTATCAATAATTGAAACATCTTTCTCACATAGGAATAAGTATTCCTGCTACTGAGAATATTCAAACAGATATATGATGAGTGGTGAGACAAAATAAGCAAACAGCTTCCAAATTCTCTTCAAATTATATTCTGCTGGTCCATAAAAGAATGAAAAGGTAGGGGCGCCTGGGTGGCTCAGTCGGTTAAGCGTCCGACTTCGGCTCAGGTCATGATCTTGTGGTCCGTGAGTTCAAGCCCCACATCAGGGTCCGTGCTGACAGCTCAGAGCCTGGAGCCTGTTTCAGATTCTGTGTCTCCCTCTCTGTCTGACCCTCCTCCGTTCATGCTCTGTCTCTCTCTGTCTCAAAAATAAACATTTAAAAAAATTTAAAGAAAGAATGAACAGGTGTATGAGAAAACCATTGAGGCAAGCTCCAAAGTGGTGTTATGGAGGCACAGCAATAACTAAATGAAATAAATCTTTCCTATATCACCAGCTTCAACTCCATCTTTCACATACAGATGAAAGAGCAAGAAGTAATATAAGTGCTATTATATATGCCAGGGCCAACTCTGCTCTATTAGCATTATCTTAAGCAGGGTCGGGGCATATGGGATGTAAAGTTTCTAGGAATTCACAAGAAAAAATAAATAAATGCAGAGCTAGAGGAATCTGCTGTAGGAAGGTCTGGGATGGAATATAGGTGTCACGGTAACAATGAAGAATTCTGGACAGGTAGGTTTAGTGGAACGGTAGTTGGTACCTGAGAATTAAAGAAAAGAAGGAAAGGACAATCAAAGGGGTATCATATTTTATCTTTAACATCTTTAAAAATTAGCTAACCCTTACTAAGTCATGCTGACCAAGCAGTGTTTGCATTTAAAATTCAGTGTACCAATGTGAAGGCAGACAAAAGTGATGCCTTAATTTATGTGCCATGTAAAGCTCTCTATTAAAGTAGCCAAGGGGTATGGGGTGCCTGGGTTGCTCAGTCAGTTAAGTGTCCAACTCTTGATTTCAGCTCAGGTCCTAATCTTGTGGTTCGTGGGATGGAGCCCCCGGGTTGGGGTCTGTGCCAACAATGCAGAGCCTGCTTGGGATTCTCTCTTCCTCTCTCTCTGCCCCTCCCCTGGTCACACTCTTTCTCTCTCTCAAAATAAATAAATAAACATTTAAAGTAGCCATGGGAGTATTCATGTATTAAATAAATGCATGAACAACTCTGCCAAAGACTAATGAATCCTTTAATGTGAAATGTTCTTGGTCCAAAGCCAGGGATATCCATGCATATCATAGCTCATTGGTAGCATTTTATACAAAGTCAACATTTGCATTTGAATGCAAACCTAAGAACTAGAATATCTGTATATATATTTATTTCATCCACTAATTGAATTATTCACGATTAGATGAATCCTAATGTAAGTAGAAAAACATACTAACCCAATTTGAACAGTTTATTCGCAATTAGATTGACTTAATATAATAAACACTTTATCATTGATTGCTATCTCTTTAACCTAAAACATATTGTTTAATCTCTTTGAATTTTTGTTTTTATCTCAGTAACACAGAGATTTTTTTTTTGCATAATATGGTTGCTGAAATCAATCAATAAGATACATTTTTATTATTCTTTAATGTATTTGTTTACTATTTATTGAGCAGTTGCATAAATACTATGTTCTGGAAGAGACATTTGAGACATAAAAATGAATAATATACGTTACCTGAGTAAATGACCCCAGCAAAGTGTAAAGGAGATATTGAGTCTTCCTAAGATTTTAGTTACATGGTTTATATAACAGCTTCTGAGTAATATTTGCCAGTTGAACCATGAATTTGCATAAAATATATTATTATAAGTTATATTATTATAAGTTATTATTATATATAATATATTATTATTATATTATTATATATTATAATATTATATTATTATAAGTTATTATAAGTTCAGTTATTACAAAATATTTGAGATCAGGAGAGTTGCAGATCAATAACTACTGTTTTTGTTTTTTGTTTTTGTTTTTTTTTTTAATATACAGCCTTACCATTCATTGAGTACTGTTACTTACATTATTACATTTTCTACTCACAGCCATCTTTTGGGGTCAATGATTGGGCATTACTATATTTCCTATTATTTAGACAAAGAAACCTAAACTCAGAGAAATTAGTGGATGTTATCTGAATTCAAAATTCAATTGTTTCTTGATGACCCAGGCTGTCTCCATATAAGCTGTGCTATACTCAGAAAGACTGGATCTAAGAAGAAGGACTGAAGTGTTTGTTATTTGGTAAGGAATGGGAGACAGAATCAAAAAGATTATTTCAGTTTATGTAATAACTAGAAAGAATAATGGAATAATAACTACTTATTATCTGATGTTACTATGGTTGTATTGTCCATTTGTCTTTAAAACTAAGTGAAATTTTGTCATTGGTGGGTTTTACCCATTTGTCTTAATTATCCTTAAGGGAGTAACCGTGTAATTGGAGATGATAAAATGTTTGCTTTAATTTTACTCATTTTAAGTAATCCAATCTGGCACCAAATGCATTTGTAAGTCTTTTTTTAATTATCCCCACCAGAGAAGATCTCCATTTCCCTCGATCTCTTTTTGTTAAGAGCATTAAGGTGTTAAGTGCAAAGTTACTGCTTGATGGAACAAGGCTCCAGACAGTCTGAGTTGAGAAAAATCAGCACTGGGACTTAGTTGCCACAAGATACTGTTGATCAAACATTAGGTAACTTGGGAAAGTATTAGATTTTTTTTTTTGTCAATAAAGGAAGAATAGTAAGTAGTTCAGAAAGGATGTTCCAATACAAAGTTTCAATAAAGTTGTTGACATGCTCTTCAAGGGCCTAGGATGCCATAATTTTGAAAAAGGTTGTAGGAAAAAGAAAAAGAAACATTGTCTTAGGTCATATGAATAAAAAAAATAAAGTTATCTGTGTTTCCTTTTAGAAAGGAGTTGTCTCATTTAAAAGTACATATGCAAAAATAAAATCTTACATAACACATTGACTTTATATGAAAATTTTTATCACTAAATATGCTCAAAGTGTTCATGGAAAAATATCTTCTTAGAAACAGTATTTAACATTAAATATAAATTAATATTAGTTTTTAAAAAGTCCTTATTTGATCAATTTTATTTTCTATAGTTCTCTTGGAATTTAGAGGTCTTTATGCTACCTGTAGAAAACCTCTTTTACCTTATTTGTAATTTAAAAAGAAGTAGGTATACCTATTTCCTTATTATTTGTAATTCAGAGGAAACACTTCCATTCTACCCAAAAATTTGTTTGAGAACTCTATTCTGGAGTTTTTCTTGGGCAGATATAAAGCTTCATGTTTTTTACACCTTTATACTTTCCACCCAAGAGAAAAGTCATCCTAGAAAAGAGCTCTGAAAAGAATTTTGAGATCAGCTGGACAGAGAAATTTAAAAAATTTCCCCAACTCTTTGCTTTTATAAGAAAATCCTATAATTTGCAAAGACAAATCTTTTACTCTTAGACAACTGCCTGTGGCTGTGAACAATATTGGTATCAAGAACTTATTTTAAAAAAGCTAAATAACTTGGGGATAAATCAATTGTTGCAATGAAGTTCAGCCTTTTTCTTTAGACTCAACTGTAAAAGCTGAGTTTAAAAAAAAAAAAAAAAGCTGAGTTTAAGAAGTGAAAACTAGATCTAAGTTAATGAAGACTGAACTGATTCCACAATCTGTGAAAGTCCAAAACTCTGTAATTTCTTCAAATTTCTTATATTTACTTTCTTATGGATCTTCTTCAGAAGTCTGTATTTACAGGTATTTATCATGTTCCTCCACAACAACCCTGGTACAGAATTAAGCCTATTACCCAATTTATACCACTAATTCTTTCTTACCATGTGCATCATAAGAACTATATTTCATAGACATTTGAAAGGATTGTGGAGAGGCACCAGATCAACATTCTACCTGTGGTCTTGCTGGCTTCCCTTCTCTTATAGCAGCTCTTCATCTCTTTCTTGGGTTTGTACCCCAATAAGACAAAAAAAAAATGAAAAGAAAAGAAAAAAGAAAAAGAAACAAAAACCCAACCAACCAACCAACCTAACAAATCTCTCACTTATCTACTTAATCAAGGATTTCAGGTTCTTGCCAGTTTAGGAACAAAACTGGTGATGCATACTGAAGAACACAGAACTTGTCATTAAGTAGTCTATCAGTATTTCCCAAATGTCTTCCCATTTTGGAGCACACAGAAAATCATAATATTTATTCAGTGCTGTGAGATCAACCAAGAAGGCACTAGGATTCTAATTTAAATGCCTTGAAGCCTCCATGTACCAGACCCCAGAGAGGACCAGCTTTCCAGTACACCTGTAGGTCTTTTAAGGTTCAGTAGTGGGCTCAGGCAGGTTGCCTATTAATATTTGGGGGTACTGTCTCCACAGGAGACTAGTGTGATTATTGAAGAAAGAGACATAGAAGGAGGATGGCCTCATCTGCAGGGTGAAAGAGGGTATTAGGAAAGATTAGGGAATATCTCCAGATAAGGGAATATCTCCACTTATGCAGAAAAAAATCAGTGATTACACAATCTTGGTGCTGAAATAAGGCCATATTACAATACTATATTCCTAAACATGTATCTCTAATTTAGCCTCTTATCCTGGACTCCAATTTCCTGTGGCTCCAACTAGATTTTATTTGTATTTTTCAAACTCAAACTATACTAAACTGTATCATCATCTTCCTCACAGAAGTACTTTTCCTACGTTTACTACCATCTAGTTCTGCTGGGCTTTTATTCACTTCCTCAACTATGCCACACTTTCACTTCTGACAAAGGTTGACAGGACCAAGATTCAGTATCTAGGGGAATAAAAAAACCTGGGTGTTTTGCTTTCTCTAGTAATGAGAGTTATTTTGCTCAGGCATTGCTTCTCTGAGCAGAGCTGTTTGCTGATACTATATAGGGTTTTAAAACTGTATAGAGTTCGGGGATTGATAGATTTCAGGGAACTATATTGTACCTAACCAGTTTATTGGTTTTCAGAGACCTATATTGAAATTTTAAATAGTTGGTTGAAGATATTTTTGACTGATTGGCACTTAGAAGAGTTATTATTGGTGGGTTTTCATTCCTAATTGGCTGACTCTTAAATGTGAGGAACTGTCATGGATTCATCAGCTTTTAAGAATTTGTTTGCTGAGGTGAGCTGTCCTCATTGATTGACTGACAGAGTTTAAATGTGTTTCTGGTGGCTACTTGTTACCATGGCTGTAGAAAAATTAGTCTTTTTTTCTAAAAGAGTGGGGATTTGTTTTATTTTTCTCTGCCCACTACTTATCCTTATTTGCCTAGCATCTGTTTATCTTTAGGATTCAGCTTACTTGTCACCCTCAGGGATGGTGTTCTCCATGTACTAAGCCTCCCTGCTAGAAATCACCATTTTCTCCTACCCTTCCTTCTGTTGCTAACACACATCAAAGTATTAACTATTACTTCTCTATCTATCTTACCAGCTAGACTCTAATCTCCATAATGAAAGGAGCCACATCTTTGTTTACCAATGTATATTTTTATTACCTATGGGAAATGGAGGCTGGAAAGAGACTACATTTAGCCTACAATTATGTCTCAAAACACACACACCATAAGAGACAGAGCCCTCTTTCAATCCTACATCTTCTTCTTCTTCTTCTTCTTCTTTTTTTTTAATATTTTCATTCATTTATGAGAGAGTGCAAGCGGGGAAGAGCAGAGAGAGGGGACAGAGGATCTGAAGCGGGCTCTGCACTGACAGCAGCAAGCCTAATGTGGGTCTTGAACTCATGAACTGTCAGATCATGACCTGAGCCAAAGTCGGACACTCAACTGACTGAGCCACCCAGGCTCATCTTCTAACACCAAATCCAGTGCTCCTTCCACCAAACTCTAGGTGTCTTATACAAGCAGTATTAGGAAGGAAATGACAGAAGTCCCTGAAATGTGTTTAAAAAAGCCATCTTCATTTTTCTAAAGAATCTTGGGTGATTTTTGTTAATACTATAACAAACCTTCTTTGGAGCCAGAGAAAAGTACCCCTTGTAAAACTTTCAGCAGCAAGTAGCTACTATATCTCTCTAATATACTGTGCTGTTAAATTATTATCACATTATTATGGCAACAGTGAGATATGCCAGGGAATGATGGAGTGCCACCCAGCTTCTACAAACAAGAAATATATACTTATATGCTGTGAAAGAAGTCAGTCAAGCAGAAACTTAAATAAGTGGCAGTGTACCAACTCTTACTGAAAGCAGACTGACAGTATGGTGATATTTAGAGGGGACTCTCTACATTTTCACCTAATAAAGGTGAAATTTTCATCTTGGGTGGGAGAATTTGGATCTAAAAGATGTAGTCTCATCATGTGTTATTTGAACATCTACTAAGCGTCTTCATCTATTATTACCAGCACAGATAACAAAGTAAAGGCTCTGTCCAGGGTGGGCTTGTTTTTTATTAAATATAACTTTGTTTTCTTTTTTTTTTAATACAAAGATCTATTTTATTTCATTTATTACAAATGGCTTAATACTTCATCCAGAACTACGCAAAAGCACCTTATCTGAACTTTTCTGATTTCAGGATGGAGGCCTCAGTGTCTCAAAAAAACAGGTTTTGGAGGATCCTGAGAAGATGGCGGTGTAGGAGGACGCTGGGCTCACAGCGCATCCTGCTGATCACTTAGATTCCACCTACACCTGCCTAAATAACCCAGAAAACTGCCAGAAGACTAGCAGAATGGATTCTCCGGAGCCAAGCACAGATGAGAGGCCCACGGGAGAGGGTAGGAAGGGCGGACAGGCGGTGCGCGCTACACAGACTGGCAGGAGGGAGCAGGGGCGGAGGGGTGGCCTGCCAGCCAAGCAGAGCCCCCGAGTCTGGCTTCCAAAAGTGGAGGGGCCGGACAGAGTGTGTTCTGACAGCAAGCGGGACTTAACATCTGGAAGGTTATAAGCTAACAGCTCTGTTCGGAGAGCGGGAGTGCTAGAGGACAACGGGAGGGAGAGTTGTTGAGCCCCAGTCAACAGAGCTCAGCTTGGCGGGGAACAAAGGTGCTTGCCAGCGCCATCTCCCTCACCCATCCCCCAGCCAAAATCCCAAAGGGAACCAGTTTCTGCCAGGGAACTTGCTTGCACTGTACAAACACCCAACACTGTCCTTCTGCGGATCCATCCCTCCTGTGGGTCTGACTCCCTCCCAGTGCCACAGGGCCGCTCCCGAAGCGGATCTCGAAAGGAAAAGCAAGCTGAGCCTGCCCCTCCCGTGCCTGTGCACCTTGCTGATCCACCCCAGCTAATGCACCAGATCCCCAGCATCACAAGCCTGGCACTGTGCAAGTAGCCCAGATGGGCCATGCCACCCCACAGTGAATCCCGCCCCTAGGAGAGGGAAAGAGAAGGCACACACCAGTCTGACTGTGGCCCCAGCGGTGGGCTGGGGGCAGACATCAGGTCGGACTGCGGCCCCGCCCACCAATGCAAGTTATTCAAGACAGCACAGGGGAAGTGCCCCACAGTTCTGCACCACTCCAGGGACTATCCAAAATGACAACACGGAAGAACTACCCTCAAAAAACCGTTCAGGAAATAACAACAGCTAACGAACTGATCAAAAACGATTTAAACAATATAACAGAAGGTGAATTTAGAATAACAGTCATAATTAATTGCTGGGCTTGAAAACAGTATAAAGGACAGCAGAGAATCTATTGCTACAGAGATCAAGGGACTAAAGAACAGCCAGGAGGAGGTAAAAAATGCTATCAATGAGCTGCAAAATAAAATGGAGACAACCACGGCTCGGAATGAAGAGGCAGAGGAGAGAATAGGTGAACTAGGAGATAAAATTATGGAAAAAGAAGGAGCTGAGAAAAAGAGAGATAAAAAAAATCTAGGAGTATGAGGGGGAAAATTAGAGAATTAAGTGATGCACTAAAGAAAAATAATCTACGCATAATTCGTATCCCAGAGGAGGAAGAGAGAGGGAAAGGTGCTGAAGGGGTACTGGAAGAAATAATAGCTGAGAACTTCCCTGATCTGGGGAAGGAAAAAGACATTGAAATCCAAGAGGCACACAGAACTCCCTTCAGACGTAACTTGAATCGATCTTCTGCATGACATATCATAGTGAAACTGGCAAAATACAAGGATAAAAAGAAAATTCTGAAAGCAGCAAGGGATAAACGTGCTCTAATATATAAAGGGAGACCTATAAGACTCCTGACCGATCTCTCTACTGAAACTTGGCAGGCCAGAAAGGAATGGCAGGAGATCTTCAATGTGATGAACAGAAAATATATGCAGCCAAGAATCCTTTATCCAGCAAGTCTGTCATTTAGAATAGGAGAGATAAAGGTCTTCCCAAACAAACAAAAACTGAAGGAATTTGTCACCACTAAACCACTCTACAAGAGATCCTAAGGGGAATCCTGTGACACAAAGTACCAGGGACATCACTACAAGCATGAAACCTACAGACATCACAATGACTCTAAACCCGTATCTTTCTATAATAACACTGAACGTAAATGGACTAAATGCGCCAACCAAAAGACATAGGGTATCAGAATAGATAAAAAAACAAGACCCATCTATTTGCTGTCTATAAGAGACTCATTTTAGACCTGAGGACACCTTCAGATTGAGAGCGAGGGGATGGAGAACTATTTATCATGCCACTAGAAGTCAAAAGAAAGCTGGAGTAGCCATACTTATATCAGACAAACTAGACTTTAAATTAAAGGCTGTAACAAGAGATGAAGAAGGGCATTATATAATAATCATAGGGTCTATCCATCAGGAAGAGTTAACAATTATAAATGTCTATGTGCTGAATACAGGAGCCCCCAAATATATAAAACAATTGCTCACAAACATAAGCAACCTTATTGATAAGAATGTGGTAATTGCAGGGGACTTTAACACTCCACTTACAGAAATGGATAGATCATCTAGACACACGGTCAATAAAGAAACAAGGACCCTGAATGATACATTGGATCAGATGGACTTGACAGATATATTTAGAACTCTGCATCCCAAAGCAACAGAATATACTTTCTTCTCGAGTGCACATGGAACATTCTCCAAGATAGATAACATACTGAGTCACAAAATAGCCCTTCATAAGTATACAAGAATTGAGATCATACCATGCATACTTTCAGACCACAATGCTATGAAGCTTGAAATCAACCACAGGAAAAAGTCTGGAAAACCTCCAAAAGCATGGAGGTTAAAGAACACCCTACTCACGAATGAGTGGGTCAACCAGGCAATTAGAGAAGAAATTAAAAAATATATGGTCACAAACGAAAATGAAAATACAACAATCCAAACTCTTTGGGACGCAGCGAAGGCAGTCCTGAGAGGAAAATACATTGCAATCCAGGCCTATCTCAAGAAACAAGAAAAATCCCAAATACAAAATCTAACAGCACACCTAAAGGAAATAGAAGCTGAACAGCAAAGGCAGCCTAAACCCAGCAGAAGAGAAATAATAAAGATCAGAGCAGAAATAAACAATATAGAATCTAAAAAAACTGTAGAGCAGATCAATGAAACCAAGAGTTGGCTTTTTGAAAAAATAAACAAAATTGACAAACCTCTAGCCAGGCTTCTCAAAAAGAAAAGGGAGATGACTCAAATAGATAATATCATGAATGAAAATGGAATTATTACAACCAATCCCTCAGAGATACAAACAATTATCAGGGAATACTATGAAAAATTATATGCCAACAAATTGGACAACCTGGAAGAAATGGACAAATTCCTAAACACCCACACTCTTCCAAAACTCAATCAGGAGGAAATAGAAAGCTTGAACAGACCCATAACCAGCGAAGAAATTGAATCAGTCATCAAAAATCTCTCAACAAATAAGAGTCCAGGACGAGATGGCTTCCCAGGGGAGTTCTACCAGACGTTTAAAGCAGAGATAATACCTATCCTTCTCAAGCTATTCCAAGAAATAGAAAGGGAAGGAAAACTTCCAGACTCATTCTATGAAGCCAGTATTACTTTGATTCCTAAACCAGACAGAGACCCAGTAAAAAAAAGAGAACTACAGACTAATATCCCTGATGAATATGGATGCAAAAATTCTCAATAAGATACTAGCAAATCGAATTCAACAGCATATAAAAAGAATTATTCACCATGATCAAGTGGGATTCATTCCTGGGCTGCAGGGCTGGTTCAACATTCACAAATCAATCAACGTGATACATCACATTAATAAAAGAAAAGAACCATATGATCCTGTCGATCGATGATGAAAAGGCCTGTGACAAAATTCAGCAACTTTCTTAATAAAAACCCTCGAGAAAGTCGGGATAGAAGGAATATACTTAAAGATCATAAAAGCCATTTATGAAAAGCCCACAGCTAACATCATCCTCAACGGGGAAAAACTGAGAGCTTTTTCCCTGAGATCAGGAACACGACAGGGATGTCCACTCTCACTGCTGTTGTTTAACATAGTGTTGGAAGTTCTAGCATCAGCAATCAGACAACAAAAGGAAGTCAAAGGCATCAAAATTGGCAAAGATGAAGTTAAGCTTTCACTTTTTGCAGATGACATGATACTATACATGGAAAATCCGATAGACTCCACCAAAAGTCTGTTAGAACTGATACATGAATTTAGCAAAGTTGCAGGATACAAAATCAATGTACAGAAATCAGTTGCATTCTTATACACTAACAATGAAGCAACAGAAAGACAAATAAAGAAACTGATCCCATTCACAATTGCACCAAGAAGCATAAAATACCTAGGGATAAATCTAACCAAAGATGTAAAAGATCTGTATGCTGAAAACTATAGAAAGCTTATGAAGGAAATTGAAGAAGATATAAAGAAATGGAAAAACGCTCCGTGCTCATGGATTCAAAGAATAAATATTGTCAAAATGTCAATACTACCCAAAGCTATCTACACATTCAATGCAATCCCAATCAAAATTGCACCAGCATTCTTCTCGAAACTAGAACAAGCAATTCTAAAATTCATATGGAACCACAAAAGGCCCCGAATAGCCAAAGTAATTTTGAAGAAGAAGACCAAAGCAGGAGGCATCACAATCCCAGACTTTAGCCTCTACTACAAAGCTGTCATCATCAAGACAGCATGGTATTGGCACAAAAACAGACACATAGACCAATGGAATAGAATAGAAACCCCAGAACTAGACCCACAAATGTATGGCCAACTCATCTTTGACAAAGCAGGTAAGAACATCCAATGGAAAAAAAGACTGTCTCTTTAACAAATGGTGCTGAGAGAACTAGACAGCAACATGCAGAAGGTTGAAACTAGACCACTTTCTCACACCATTCACAAAAATAAACTCAAAATGGATAAAGGACCTGAATGTGAGACAGGAAACCATCAAAACCCCAGAGGAGAAAGCAGGAAAAGACCTCTCTGACCTCAGCCGTAGCAATTTCTTACTTGACACATCCCCAAAGGCAAGGGAATTAAAAGCAAAAATGAACTACTGGGACCTTATGAAGATAAAAAGCTTCTGCACAGCAAAGGAAACAACCAACAAAACTAAACGGCAACCAACGGAATGGGAAAAGATATTTGCAAATGACACATCGGACAAAGGGCTAGTATCCCAAATCTATAAAGAGCTCACCAAACTCCACACCCAAAACACAAATAACCCAGTGAAGAAATGAGCAGAAAACATGAATAGACACTTCTCTAAAGAAGACATCCAGATGGCCAACAGGCACATGAAAAGATGTTCAATGTCGCTCCTTATCAGGGAAATACAAACCAAAACCACATTCAGATATCACCTCACGCCAGTCAGAGTGGCCAAAATGAACAAATCAGGAGACTATAGATGCTGGAGAGGATGTGGAGAAACGGGAACCCTCTTGCACTGTTGGTGGGAATGCAAACGGTGCAGCCACTCTGGAAAACAGTGTGGAGGTTCCTCAAAAAATTAAAAATAGACCTACCCTATGACCCAGCAATAGCACTGCTAGGAATTTATCCAAGGGATACAGGAGTACTGATGCATAGGGGCACTTGTACCCCAATGTTTATAGCGGCACTCTCAACAATAGCCAAATTGTGGAAAAAGACTAAATATCCATCAACTGATGACTGGGTAAAGAAATTGTGGTTTATATACACAATGGAATACTACATTGCAATGAGAAAGAATGAAATATGGCCCTTTGTAGCAACATGGATGGAACTGGAGAGTGTGATGCTAAGTGAAATAAGCCATACAGAGAAAGACAGATACCATATGGTTTCACTCTTATGTGGATCCCGAGAAACTTAACAGAAACCCATGGGGGGGGGAAGGGAAAAAAAAAAGAGGTTAGAGTGGGAGAGAACCAAAGCATAAGAGACTCTTAAAAACTGAGAACAAACTGAGGGTCGATGGGGGAGTGGGAGGGAGGGGAGGTTGGGTGATGGGTATTGAGGAGGGCACCTTTTGGGATGAGCACTGGGTGTTGTATGGAAACCAATTTGACAATAAACCTCATATATTGAAAAAACAAAACAAAACAGGTTTTGATACATTGAGGCTCAAGTTGAATGATATAGTTACAAACTTGCAAAGTAGCCCAAGACATTTCTTCAAGGAAGTCAATCCTTGCAGAATAGAGAACCAAGAAAATAGGCTTAGAATAAAAACAAGTTTTGCTGTTGAAGGGGAAGGAGATTTTTTAAGTATATATATGGAGCCATTGGTGACAGTGTGAAAAAACTATGAAATTATATAATAAAAATGGTTTGTGTTATAGAAGCTTCAATTTCATCCAATGATAGGTAATTTAAAGAAAATTATTTTTATATTAAAACAACATAAACACTACTAAAATAAAACTGAAAAAATAAGCATGTCAAATAACATACAATATCTTATAAATGTTTGCTTCAGGATGTGCTTTAACATTTCTCTACTATATTAGTGGGCCAAAGCACTTTGAAAGCACTGGATTATAGACTGATGTTTGCTCCTTTTTTTTTTTTTTTTTTCTTTCCTCCAGCCATCTTCTCTCTGATCTCAATTTTTTTTTAATTTTTTTAATGTTTATTTATTTTTGACAGAGAGAGAGACAGAGACAGAGCATGAACTGGGGAAGGGCAGAGAGAGAGGAAGACACGGAATCCTAAACAGGCTCCAGGCTCTGAGCTGTCAGCACAGAGCCGGACCCGGGGCTTGAACTCACAGACCAGGAGATCATGACCTGAGTCGAAGTCGGACGCTCAACCGACTGAGCCACCCAGGTGCCCCCGATTTCAATTTTTAAGTGGAAAGATCTATATTCCTGAAGTCAAGAGACACAAGAAAATATTTTCTTAGATTGGCAATGGGTAGAATTTTTGATATTAAGCTCTGTTAGAATCTGTTGGAACACATTTTGAAATATCTGGCACTGAACAATAAAAAGATAGTACCACAGAAGTTGCAAATGAAAGAAAGCAGTTCACAAATGGTTGTTAAAAGAATAACAGATGTCAATAATGGTCAGATACAATTTTGGCCACAGTGAATGAGACATTTTGTACAGATTTTCTGAGTTGACTGTGGGGAGATCTTAAGCTTCCCCAAATCTGTAGTTGAAGAAAATGTCAGCGAAAAACTTCTCTTTTTTTGCCTATATTGAGGTATAATTGAGACACAAAATTATAAGATATTTAAAGCATATATCATAATGATTTGATATCATTTTACATTGTGAAAGGATTTTCCCATCTAGTTAATTAACACATCCATCACCTCACATATTTATTTATTTTTTGGTGAAACATTTTGTTTTAATGTTTTTATTGATTTGCATGTAGTTGACACACTACATTACATTAGTTTCAGATGTACAACATACTGATTCAACTTCTCTGTGTTATGCTATGTTCACCACAAATGTAGCTACCATCTGTCTTGGTGAGAATATTTAAGTTCTATTCTTTTAGCAAACTTCTGTTAAACAATACAGAGTTACCAACTATAGTCACTATGTTTTATGTTAAGTCCTTAGACCATATTAATTTTATAACTGAAAGTTTGTACCCTTTTACCAAACTCCCTATTTCTTCCCCATGGCAGCCTCTGCCAATCACTTTTCACTCCTTTTTTTGTTTGTTTGTTTGTTTGTTTGTTTGTTTGACTTTTTTTCTAGAGTAAAACTTCTTTGTTAAAGTGCTCTTAGGACAGTATGTCCAGAGGGGTGAAGGGAATACTATACATATAGACTGAAGTGTCATTTCTATATTGTTGGAAACTGAACACAAAAGTATGACTGTTAGATACAGTTACTTGTTTCTATGAAAACATGAATGATAATGGGTGTTTTTTTTCTTCTTTTGAAGTTTTTATTTAAATTCCAGTTCATTGACATACAGTGTAATACTAGTTTCAGGTATAGAATTTAGTGATTCACCACTTACATATGACACCTGGTGCTTATCACGGCATGTGCCCTCCTTAATTAATGCCCATCACCTATTTAACCCATCCTCTCCTGCCCACCTCCCCTCTAGCAACTCTCAGTTTGTTCTCTATATTTAAAAGTCTATTTCCTGGTTTGCCTCTCTCTTTTTCCTCCCTATATTCATGTGTTTAGTTTTATAAATTCCACCGAGGAGTGAAACAGATGGTATTTCTTTTTCTCTGAGTAACTTACTTTGCTTAGCATAATACCCTCGAGCTCCATCCATGTAGTTGCAATGGCAAGATTTCATTCTTTTTTATGGCTGAGTAATATTACACTGTATATATGCCACATCTTCTTTATCATTCAAATGATGGCTGTTTAAACCAGATTGGTGAAATCATGAACTTTACAAAAAAGGACAGTAGTTGAGTTTGAAAAAGAGAATGTGTGTCAGATATTTGAAAGAGAGAGGATGGTTCATGCCAAAAAGATAATATTTAAGAGATTACAAAGGCTTAAATGTATAGAAAATATTTGGGGGGTTACAGATAGTTTAGTAGGACTGCTGTTTGTAAAATATTAGTAAAGAATGAAAATAATAAAAAAAGGTCAAGTCAGACCTTAGAACTGCTTTTACTGCATCTGCCAAATTTGGACCACTGTATTTTCATGTTCATTTGTTTCCATGTAATTTTTGATTATGTTTTTGATTTCTTGGTTGACCCATTCATTGCTTAGTAGTATGTTTTTTAACTGCCATGTATTTTTGCCCTTTCCAGATTTTTTCTTGTGGTTGATTTCCTCATGCCTATCATGACAGTAAGAAAAATCTCAAACAACCTAACCTTACACCTAAAGGACCTAGAAAAAAGAGAACAAACAAAATCCCAAAGCGTGAGAAGGAAGAAAATAATAAAGATTATAGTAGAAGTAGATGATATAGAAACTAAAAATAAAATAGAACACATCAATGAAATCAGGAGCTGGTTCTTTGGAAAGATCAACTAAACTGATGAAACTACAGCCAGACTCAAAAAAAAAAAAAAAAAAAAAAGGTGTGTGTGAGAGAGAGAACTCAAATGAACAAAACCACAAATGAAGGAGGAGGAATAACCAACACCCAACACCACAGAAATAAAAACAATTGTAAAAGAATATTATGAAAAATTATATGCCAATAAATTGGACAACCTACCACAAGTGTATAAATTCCTACTCACATATAACCTTTCAAAATTGAAGCAGGAAGAAATAGGAAATTTGAACAGACTGATTACCAGCAATGAAATTGAATCAGTAATTTAAAAACTCCCTAGGGGCCCCTGGGTGGTTTAGTTGGTTAAGCGTCTGACTTTGGCTCAGGTCATGATCTCACAGTTCATGAGTTCGAGCCCTGCCTTGGGGTCTGTGCTGGCAGCTCAAAGCCTGGAGCCTACTTCGTATTCTGTGTCTCCCTCTCTCTCTCTTGCCCTCCTCCACTCATGCTCTGTCTCTGTCTCTCAAAAATGAATAAGCTTTAAAAAAATTTTTTTTAAATAAAAATAAAAAAATTAAAATTAAAACTCCCAATAAACAAAAGTCGAGGACTAGATGTCTTCACAGACAAATTCTACCAAACATTAAAAGTTAATACCTAATTTTCTCAAACCATTCCAAGAAAAAGAAGAGGAACAAAAATTCCAAATTCATTTTAAGAGGCCAGCATTACCCTGATACCAAAACCAGATAAATATCACACACACACACACACACACACACACAGAAAGAAAGAGTGTGTGTGTGTGTGTGTGTGTGTGAGAGAGAGAGAGAGAGAGAGAGAGGGAACTACAGGCCAATATCTCTGATGAACATAGATACAAAAGTTATCAACAAAACAGTAGCAAACCCAATCCAACAATACATTAAAAAAATCATTCACCATGATCAAGTGGGATTTATTCTTGGGATGCAACAAAAGTGGTTTAATATTTGCAAATCAAACAATGTAACATATCACATCAATATGAAAAGGATAAAAACCATATAATCATTTCAATAAATGCAGAAAAAGCATTTGACAAAGTACAACACCCATTCATGATATAAAACCATGAACAAAGTAGGTCTACAGGGAATATACCTCAACCTAATAAAGGCTTTATATGAAAAACAGCAAATATCTCACTTAATTGTGAGACACTGAGCACTTTTGCCCTAAGGTCAGGAATAAGACAAGGATTTCCACTCTTGCCACTTTTATCAACTTAGCACTGGAAGTCCTAGCCAGGGCAATCAGACAACAACAACAACAAAATAGAAAAGGCATCAAAATTGATAAGAAAGAAGTAAAACTTTCACTATTTGTAGATAATGTGATACTATATATACTATATTATATATAGAAAACCCTAAAGACTCCACCATAAAACTACTAGAACTTATAAATGAATTCAATAAAGTTGCAGCATACAAAATCAATGTACAGAAATCTGATGTATTTCTATACACTAATAGTGAAGCAGCAGAAAGAGAAATTATGAAAACAATCCCATTTACAGTTGCACCAAAAATAACAAAATACCTGGAAATAAACTTAACCAACTAGGTGAAAAAGTTATACTCTGAAAACTATATAAGCATTGGGGAAGAAATTGAAGATGACACAAGGAAATGGAAAGACAGTCCATGCTCACGGATTGGAAGAACCAATAGTGTTAAAATATCTACACTACTAAAGCAATCTACAGATTTAATGCAATTCTTATCAAAATACCAAAAACATTTTTCACAGAACTAGAACAAAGAATCCCAAATTTTGTATGGAACAACAAAAGACCCTGAATAGCCAATGCAGTCTTTGAAGGTAAAGCAAAGCTGGAGGTATTACAATTCTAGACTTCAAGTTATATTACAAAGCTATAGTAATCAAAACAGCATGTTACTGGTGCAAAAACAGACACACAGATCAATGAAACAGAATAGAAAACACAGACATAAGCCCACAATTATATGGTCAATTAATCTGTGACAGAGCAGGAAAGAATATCCAATATGTCTGTCCAATGGACAGACACATGCAAAAGAAAAAAAAAACTGGACCACTTTCTTAAACCATACACACACACAAAAAAACTCAAAATGGATGAAAGACCTATATGTGAGACCTGAAAACATAAAAATCCTAGAAGAGAACACTGGCAGTAACTTCTCTGACATCAGCTATAGCAAATATTTTTCTAGATAGGTCCACTGAGGCAAGGGAAACAAAAGCAAAAATAAACTGTTTCAACAACATCAAAATAAAAAGCATCTGCCCAGCAAAGGAAACAATCAACAAAACTAAAAAGTAACCTATGGAACGGGGTAAAGTTCTGCCAATGACACATCTGGTAAAAGATTAGTATCCAAAATATGTAAAGAACTTCTATAACTCAACACCCAAAATCAAATAATCCAATTCAAAAATGGGCAGAAGCAATAAACACACATTTCTCACATGTCTCAAGAAGACACTCAGGTGGCTTATAGACACATAAAAATATGCTCAACATCACTTATCATCAGGGAAATGCAAATCAAATCTACAATGATATATCACTTCACACTGGTCAGAATGACTGAAATCAACAACACAAGTAACAGGTGTGGAGAAAAAGGAACAATTTTGCACTCTTGTTGGGAATGCAAACTGGTTCAACCACTGTGGAAAACAGTATAGAGATTCCTCAGAAAGTTAAAAATATGACTACTCTGGGATCCAGCAATGGCAGTACTGGGTATTTACCCAAAGAATACAAAAACACTCATTCAAAGGGATACATGCATCCCTATGTTTACCATATTTATTTACCATATTTACCATATGGCATTATTTACCATAACCAAAATATGGAAGCAGTCCAAGTGTCGGTTGATTGATGAACACTTGAGTGATGAACACATCGATTGATGAATACACACACACACACACACACACACACACACAGAAATGTTATTCATTCATGAAAAGAATGAAATCTTACCATTTGCAATGACATGGATGGAGCTAGAGAATAAATGCTAGGAGAAATAAGCCAGAGAAAGACAAATACCATATGATTTCATGCATGTGGAATTTAAGAAACAAAACAAATAAGAAAGGGGGGGGAGAAAGAGAGAGTCAACCAAAAAAAAAACCAAAAAATAAAAAAAAAAAAAAACAACAAGTTGATGGTTACCAGAGGGGAAGTGGCTGGGAGGATGGGACTAAAGAGTTCACTTAACATGATGGAAAAAAAAAAAGGAAATAGTAGGAAAGGTGTATTAGCTCTTTATGACTGAGTAACAGTTTACCCTCAAACTTAGTGGTTTAAAACAACAGACATTTATTTTCTCATGGTTTCTGAGGATAAGTAACCTGGGAGAAATTTAGCTGAGTAATTCAGACTTAAGGCCTTTAATAAGTTTGCAATAAAGCTGCATCATTTGATTCTTGGACTGGGGTAGGAGGATTTACTTCCAAGAAGACTCACTCATGGCTGTTATCTGGAGTCCTCCTTTCCTTATTGGCTGTAATTGGATGCCTCAGTTTCTCACCACGTGGTCCTTTACAAAGGGCTAAGAGTGACAGAAAGAACCCAAGATGGAAGCATGGAAGCTTCAATCTTTTATACCCTAATCTCAGAAGTGACTTTTCCTCATGTCTGCTATAGTCACACAGACCAATCCTGCTATTATGTGGATGGAGACAAAGATTGGGGATCATTGGAAGTCACCTTTGAGGCTACCTATCACAGAGAGTAACAGATAATAAAAGAAAAGACAGGAAAAACAATTTTGGGGCACTTGAGTGGCTCATTCAAACGTCCAACTCTTGATTTCAGTTCAGGTCATGATCTCATAGATCATGAGATTGAGCCTCACATCAGGCTCTGTGCCTGCTTGGGAGTCTCTCTCTCCATTCTCTTTCTCTGCCCCTCCCCCACTCATGCGCGCGCGCGCGCGCTCTCTCTCTCTCTCTCTGTCAAAGTAAATAAATAAACTTAAAAAAAGAGACAATTTCAAAATTAGTTATATGTAAATTAATAGTTTGAAAATAAACAGCTTCCACCAAATTATACTTTAGCCTTCCAATTTTCAGCCTATCTAAAATATGGCTTTCATATCTCAAATTCACACCTAGAACAATTTAAAATTAAGAACAGAGTAATTTCATAACAGAGTTAGTAAAACAATAAGTAGAATAGCCATTTTTTTCAATGCTATTTTATTTAGTTGAACTGTGACAGATCATTTTTATTTCTGTAGATATATGAAGCTTAATGGCCAATCAGTTCATACATGTGAAAACACCAAGGTCAACATGTGAAACTGATTTCTCCAAGGTTTTAGCTATGTTGACAATGAGATTCCATCCCCATACCACACCCTATTTTATCTCAGCTGTCCCCTGTTGATCCCTCACAGCTATATACCACAGTATTGTCCAACGGAATCTGCATATTCTCATGGTCTACAGGGATCTCCAATATGGAAGCCACTAGCATGTACAATTTTATTTTAAATTTGTATTTAAATTAATTACTATTTAAATTTTTTAACCTTAAAAATAACTTTCTAAGTTGTACCAGGTACATTTCAAGAGCTCAATAGCAACGTACTAGAAGTGACCATATTAGACGGTAACTACATAGAACATTTCATCATCACCCAAAATTTTGTTGTATAGCACTAGTCTGTAGTATATCTCAGATTTCCCTATGAGATATGAATATAGGCTGGGTACTATGGTCCACCCAAATCCAAATATTATTTTTCCTACTTACACCTAAATAGCTATGCTATAGTTTAGTCTGTGGTATTTAATGGCTAATTAATTTTGAAAGGCCACAATGAAAATTTTAATTGGTTGTTCCACATCCTTTACAAAGATGCCCACAACTATTTAATTAAATATCTATCACAGAACAATTAATTAATTAGGCTACAGATGTAGGGAAAAACCTCATCTGTCACAGAGCTCTGTTCTTTTCCATGTTTTTTTCCCTTTTTTTTAAAGTTAAAAGCCTAATTACTAAGAGAAAATAAACCCTACATTTTCCTTACTCTAGGCTCTTATATACACCACCTAAGCTTTTACAAAAGCAACTCATTTGATTTTCCTACTTTCAGTTCACCTCATTACCATTCACCCTTATAACACTATCATATTCTTCAAAACGCTATTCTGATAAAGTTCCTCCCCTTCTTTGAGACATTTTTAATCTTTAATAAATTCCATTTCCTTAACATACTACACTAATGCAAGTATAATCTGGAGTCAACCCACTTGTCTATATTTGTCTCCTGCAACACCTTTGAACTCACTATCCTTAGTTTTTCTCATTGTATATGTTATTTTTTCCTCCCTTCTCTTCTTTGACACTCCTATATATCCTTTAAGGCTCAGCTCAAGTATTACACCAATAAAGACTTTATTGGGCATAATTAATAAGCTGCCCTTTGTGTTCCCACAGCTGTAATGCATATGCCAAGAAATCATTATAGCACTTTCTAGCTTGTATCAACATTTCTATACCCCCTCTGTAAGCTTCTAAATGACTAAGCTATATCTTAATGGTAAGAGATAGCATTCATGATGGTGCCAGCTATCAAACATAGTTTGAGAGTGAATGAATAGATGGATAGATGATTGGATGGATGAGTAAATAAATGAGTGAGTGAATTAATGAATACATGGATGAATACATAAATGTTTACAAAACAGCAATCCAAGAGAAATTATCTGGAGTTTTTCATGCCTCTTTCTAGGTTTAACAGTGCATATCAATTTGGATTTTCTTTGCCCCTCACATTTTCTATAAATAGCACCTACCTTAAATTTCATGGTTACAGTCATTAACTCTTGGAAGAAATATTCTAAAAACATGATTGAGCCTCACTGGTCTAGCTAAATGAACACAACTGGATATCTGGTTTACATTGGCCAAATTGACTCTTCCCAATAAATTTGAATCTGAAATTAAGAGATCCTATCCTTGGTCTGGCTGTTCTTTTGAAAAAACAAGATAGATAAATTATCACATGAAGCTAGAATTGGTTTTTATTTTAAGTAATCAAAATAGTCCCAAGTAATATGGCAACCATTTAAATAGATCTATTTAAATAGATTCATTTAAGGGATGAAGCACTACCATAAAAAAGCTTCTGCTGGTACTTTAATTAAAAGATCCCCAAGAATAGTCTGTAAGACATTCCCTGCATTGTTTTACACAAGCAATCTTAAATTCAATCTCCTATCCTGCATTTTCTTCTTTTAAAACTATGTTATTTCTGTCTAATTATTTTCATTCAATCTTTCATCTCTTGGTAGCTTTCTTATCCCCAGCTTCTCTGTAAGAAATCTATAATTCTATTCAAAAAACTTATCTACTTATTCCTATATTAATATAACAATTCCTGCTCTTTATTTATATGCCTGTATGTATCTAACATACTGTTACAAAATTAATCACCAAAAAGTGCTGAGTTATTATAATGCCATGTATTTAACAATAATTATATATTGCCTGCTTGAACATGCCTTGCATCTAATATTCTTTCAACCTGCTACTATCCCGGTCAAGATTAAGTTTATGAAATAATACTGCTGGGAATTTTTTTGTGAGCTCCTCTTGGCCTGTCAACTTCCCCAAAATATCAGTATAGTTTATTTCAGTTTAATGAGCATTTATTGAGGGAGTATTATTTGTTAATACCTCTGTTAGTTGTCTTTTCTCAAGTAGGTCAAAATTTACAAAGATAGATGTACATAAAAACAGGCAATTGCAAAAAAAATCTGTCCCTGAGATATGAAATACAGGCAGACCAATCAGCATAATCAAAAACATCAAGCAATCCAAATATTAATGCTATTAATAAGATCAATAGGAACTATGATCATTCTCTATGCCTTGGAAATATGCAACAAGATGGATAATGGCAGAACATACTGGCCAGGTAGATAGTTCTATAATTTATGGAAGTTCTGGGCTTTCTCCTGTAGGTAATGGCTATTAATTAAAGAGTTGTCAGTAGTACTATAGACTAAATGTTTGTGTCCTCCTAAAATTTATATATTAAATCCTAATATTCCACATGTTAGTATTTGGATGTGGGGCCTTTGGGGTGATTAGATCATGAAGCACCCTCATGAGTGGCATTAGTGCCCTTATTTAAAAAAAAGACCCCAGAGAGACCTCTTACTCTTTCCATCATGTGAGGATACAGCAAAATCATAACTGTGAACCAGGAATCAGAACCTGATTACCAGACCAAATCTACCAACACCCTGGTCCTGGACTTCCCAGCCTCTATAACTGTAAGAACAGATATCTGATGTTTATAAGCCACCCAATCTAGGGAATTTTGCTATAGCAGCCTGAAAGGATTAAAACAAGTAGAAATACTATATTATCAGATATGTGTTCGTTGATATTTTTGCTATACAAGTACTATTTTTTATTTAAAAAATTACATATATCTGATAATTAAGTGAAATATTCTGTAATCCCACTCTAAAAATTATTTAAATGTTCATTTGTTTTTTGTGAGGGGGGCAGTGAGGAGCACAAAGAGAGTGACAGTAGATTCAAAACAGGCTCTGTGGTGACAGCAGAGAGCCTGATGCGGGCTTGAATTTATAAACCATGGGATCATGACCTGATCCTAATCAGGAGTCAGATGTCTAACCAATTGAGTCAGCCAGGTTCCCTTATAATCCCACTCTTTAAATACAATCACTGGTTAATAGTTTAGTGTTGGTTTTCAACATTTCCCTATATACTTAATATATAATGAAAATATTGAATGTTGATGCATATACACTTCCGCAATTTCTCAATTAACATATGGAATATATAGAATGTCAGTATAGCACTATCTTCATTCTTTTGTAACAGCTTATATCTTCTTATATAAGCTTATATAAGCTTATATAACAGCTTATATAATCTACAGATTATATCTTTCATTACTTGTATACAAAATAATTTATTTCAGCAGGTCTAGTTTAATAAACATTTAAAGTGTTCCTGTTTATTTATTCAAATAATACTGAGGCACACAACTCCCTACACATATCTGCTCTTTTTGCACTTTTTTCATAAGATGAATTCTTGAAATTCTGAGTCAGAGGCAAAGTACCATATGAATGATTCTAGAAAACAACATTCCCATGATCTCCGGGAAAAATATCCTTGAAATTGTGTCGTGTATACAACCCACACTCTTTAACCCTACATTATACTGCCCCTTGGTATGTGTCAGGCACTATTCTAAGTGCTTCACATGCAAAAACTAATTTCTTCCTAACGACAACCTCATGAAGATGAAGTACGCAGTTTATTGCCATTTTACAGATGAGAAAATAAATGCTTACAGAAGTTAAATGATTTGTACATGGTTATCTAAACCTTTAGTGAATGACATGTGAACTTGGGTAGATAAACAATGGAATTTTTTTTTTAATATCAGGAAGTATTAAATGGCCTTCAAAACCTAGGTTTAAAGTCCTTTTCTAAAGGCAAAGAAGTCAACATTGAGTCTGCAAAACTTTACTGTATAGAAAAAACAAAATCCTTCCGATGAAATTCCCTTCTGTAACTCCTCTGAATTCACTGTATCAGAGCCATAGAATGGAACTCTTGGGCCAACAGTGGAAGCTGTAAATCTGGGGCTTGTGTCACAGCATTAAATTATAGTGTCAGAAATAAGGATCTAAAGCCCGTCAGTGGTATAAATAACTGAAAAGAGATTACAGTCTAAAACGGGTTGCATACATATTTAAAAAGTGCTGTGTATACCGCTTGGGAAAATATATGATGCTAAATCTAATAGCCCTATCTTGCTTGCTAGCTCTTGAGCAGTAATTTAAAGTCCCAGCATTTTGAAGGAGGAAGAAAAGGACTATGAATACCATGAACACATGCAAGTTGAAATGCACTAATGACTGCTGTGCTATAAATGAAAGGCCATCTCTTAGAGCCATGTTATTTTTTTAATTCTGTAATAAATGATATTTGCTAAATTAAATAAACAAAATGGTCCTGCAGTTCTCAGATTTTAAGAATGATGTAGTTGTGGTTGTGTGTGTGTTTCCACCTCACTTCTGTATTTTTCTGGGTGGTGGAAGGGGGATGGAGGAGACCCTTAAAATTCATTTCAGGCTCAAGTGGATTATATATACACATAGACTACATAGTCTACATAGACTGCATAAGTCTACAGAGACCAAAAAATTACAGTAAAAAAACCAGTAGATTAATGTTATTGGTGGAATATTTGCCCATAATAAGATCATATTTTATTATAGAGGAAAAAATACAAATTTTAATTAGTTTCTTTTGGCATAAAGGTGATAAAGATGCCCTTTTTAATGTTTAAAAAATTGTCAAAATTGTGAAGTAGTCATTTCATTTTGCTTATTTGTATTCATCAAAGATCTCTGTAAGCACATTTTTTAAGAGAAATTGAGAGAAACCAGATCAGTAAAAAAGATCACTTTAAAAGTTCTTTATTTCTCATGTGAAGTATGACATTTTTATCAGCAGCTGAATTTTAAATGCGCTTATTTGATGAGTTATAAGCTTCTAAATGTCACCTTTATACATTCAAAAAATTATTTAGTTATTTTATCATAAGTAGGTTTATTGCTCAGTACTTTGGGGAAAATTATGTTAGATGGGAGAGTTCTGAATCTTCTGAAAACATCACGTCCCTAGTATCTTCCTTTTATTGAGAATTTAAAATGGTTCCTTGTGTCTATCAAAGTATGTTCAGGATCCTCATTTCATCATTGGAAGACATTCAAACAAATATGTAAGCCTTATCAAGAGGCTAGGAGAAATTGAAATATGGGCAGGTATTGGATTCCAGCAAGTAGAGGGAAGTGGATAATTTATGCCAGTCAGCTCAGAGGATAGGTATATGTGTAGAACTTTATTCACTAGAACTTCAGTACAAATGGTTAAGAACAGATACATGTTGAAATCAAAATCTTAACCCAGGTCTTTTCTTCCACTATACTGTGCTTGCCTTCTCTACTGGTAGTTCTGATATTACAACAACGTGTTCTTTCTCAATACTTCTCTAAAAATAAACCCCTATTGAATCAGGATCCAAGAAAGAAAAAGATGTGTTTTTTAAAAACTCACTTAAGAAAGTTTTGCTTCAAAATTAATTGAAAAGGTTTAAAGATGGGAATATTTACAAAGATCATGGAGAGAGATAATGAGACCAATAAAAGATGATTAAATATCCAGGCACTAGCTACATTAGGGAGTCATTTTCACTCAACTGGATGACCAAATGTATAGTGAAATGGAACCTGATGATAGTTGTTACCTTGAGAATGTAAGCAACTGATAGAAACTGGTCTTTTGTAAAAGAACACAGTCATTGTCTTTGTAAACTCACTCCTCTCCTATGGCCAAACAGGGAGGGCGTGGGGGAAGTATAGATCCTAATTTCTCTCATCCTCTCATCAGGAAACTCTGATTTCCTATGCTTGCCTTCCCTGAGCCAAACCAAGGTAAGAGCAATATTAAGAATAATGGAGAGTTCACAATGAGGTAACATCTCAAACCTATTTGAATGGCTATTTGTGTGCAGCAGCATGCTAAATCCTTCACATGTATTATCTTGATTCTCAAACAACCTTTTTGCACAAGTACTACTTTTATCATATTTTACTTGAGTAAACCAGCCTAAGGTACTCAGTTAATAATTGAAAGTATCTAAATTTAAATCTAGTAGTCAACCACAAAAGGTTTTAGAATGAAAATGAATCTCCCATTCTCGGCCAGAAGGTGGGAAAGAATTGATGAGTCAGCAGTCTTAGAGTTCATTAAGATGTTCAAAATGTTATTACAAATAGTAGACTATTCAACCACATTAAAAGAATCAAATGAGAAATGAGTCTGGCCTCTGCTGAAACTGACCTGGGCTCCTCTTTTCCACCTGTCTACTGTAAAACAAACAATATATGCTAGAAAATTTCCCTGTTGTGCATTTCATATCACATACAACAAATCTATAGAATAGTAATCACTAGCTGTGTTTTACATACAAACAACATAAGCTTATAGAAAGTTAATAACCTCCCCTAATTCTTAATTACTAGGAATTCCTAATTCCTAGTAAATTCTGGATTCACAGTTCTTTATGTAGTCTAATCCAATTTCAAAGCCTATATTTGTGAATACTGGATTTTCCTGCATTCTTGGACACTGTATTCAACTGGTTTACCATTGTAGAGAAGCTAAGCTATGCCTTTTTAAATTCAGAGCTCACTTGTAAGCAGGGTTGGAGTGATTCTTGCAAACATCTTCATCCTGGACTTACAATGTCAAGCCCCTTCCTTAGCCACATCTGGGTTGAAGTATTTCATACTGTTGTGCTGGTGATTTGACAACTACTCTAAAATATTCCAAATCCCTTTATTTTCCAGTTATCTTAAAGGATCACAATCCAGACTGGAGGTTGCAAAAATGTTCTTCATATAGCTTGTATTTACTCATAGAAACATCCCCATGCTTTTGAAGTAAACATGGTTACTGTCTTTTCAGTGAAATGCCATTTCCAAATCTTGTACATTTTGGCATAGTACCTTAGTATGTTCTGGGAAAAGTCTGAGCTTGACCATTCACTGATTACATGACTTAGTTAAGGCACTTAAGCTTTCTGTACTTCATTTTCCCCATCTGTAAGACGTGGGTAATGACTGTATCTGACAAGATGTTTTAATGTCAAGTACATCTATTTATGTAAATGTTTAGCATAGTGCCTGGTATGTAGCAGATGCTAGGTAAATGATAATTCTTGTTAAGGGTGAGCAGTTTGTCTTGCCTTTGAAAAATAATTTGTTCTTTTCTTGGCAAGGTTAACATTGTATGACCTCATTCAATAAGTCTTGTGAAGTATCTCATTTTTCATATGTGGAAACTGAGGCACAAAGAGATTAAATAACTTATTTGAGGTCACAACTCTTAATATTAATGATCTAATAAGAAACCAGGTCTTCTGACTATTGGCTGAATGCAACATCATCTCCTAATTTCTAAAACTTTAAAGAATTCCATGCAGAGTGCAAGTTAATACTTTACTTGGAAAAAAACATCTTGTAGATTCACTCATTCATGAGACTCACAGATCACGCAAATGTACCTCAGCCTTCAACACGCACAGGGGAACTTCAAATAATTAGAAGTATGAATTTATTTCCTAGTAAGGTATCTGAGTAATTTCCTATACTCAAACTTCTTGGTATGGTAATACATCCAGATACATTTCTAAATACATCTATAATTACCTACAAACACAGGTGACATACTTTCTGCTTTCCTACCTGATTTACAAATCAAAGTATCAGCTCAACTTGGAAATCAAAGATGTAATTTAACCTTTCAAACATTATTTTTCATTCTTAAATAAAAGAGAAACCTGATAAAAATCAGTTTCTCAATTACCTCATTATGAAATTACATTAAGTTTTTGCAACAGAATTTATTATTTTTTTTTAATGCAGTCGCTTGGCTGAGCAGCTTAATGGGCATGTTCTGCCTGCAGATGTTTGGGAAATTAGTGAGAATACAATATTATGCAAATCGGCTTAAACATTCAGTTAGGTCTTTTGAGTGCAATGACACACTGACCTACTCCTCTAACGGATCCATCCCCTCCCTGATTCCCATGGAAATGATCAAAGGATTCTAAGAACCAAGGACAAGGACAATTGAATTCACTTAAGAAATGTGGTTTATTCAATAAATGGTGTCATGACCATTGGTTCACCATTATTCAAATAAAAAAAGCTGGATCCCTACCTCATACCATAAAACAATAAATTACAGAAAAACTTAAGAATTAAATCTATAATAAAATGATAAATAATAAATCAAGTAATTATATATTGATGTGGCCATTACTAAGCCTTAAAGGAAAAGAAATTTGTGAAGAAAAATTGAAAAATAAATTAGCAAATAAAATGTAAGCCTTCTGTGAGCCAACAAAATACTGTAAATTTAAAGATGAAGAACAATATAAACACACACATACACAAACAAATGTTTCTAAATATGTGGTGAAATGCAATAAAAGTAAAAGAAAGCAAAAAAAAAAAATTGCCCCCCGTAAAAATAAACAAACAAACAAAAAACACCTAAGACAGCTAAATAAAGTGGGCAAAAAGAAAATAAATACAAATTACCAATAGGGATATGAAAAAAGTTTATCTTCATTCATACCAAATGAATACAATTGTAAAACAATATTGAGAAATATTTTTATCTACCATGATTTTAAGTGGAATTAAGGCAGCATGAAAATGGAACTATACTTTGTTATTATATTTGGAAAAGAATAAGGGTATGATCTCAAGGTAGTGATATTATTGGTGATTTTAATTCTTTTTCCAGATTATCCTTTTTTTAAAATTTTCAAATAGTAAATATATTTGACTTTGCTTCAGGTTTATTCCTAATTTTATTGGATTATTTTTTAACTTTTATTTTAATTCCAGTTAGTGAAAATAGTGTTATATTAGCTTCAGGTGTACAATAGAGTGATTCAGCAATTCCATATGTCACCTAGTGCTCATCAAAACATGTGCACTCCTTAATCCCCATCACTTATTTAACCCACTCCCCCACCTGCCTCCCCTTTGGTAACCAACCATCAACTTGTTCTCCATAGTTAAGAACCTGTTTTTTGATTTGCCGCCCCCTCTCTCTTTTTTTTCTCTAGCTCTTTTTGTTTCTTAAATTCCACATATAAGTAAAATTATGTAGTATTTGTCTTTCTCTAACTTATTTTGCTTAACATTATAGTCTCTAGCTCCATCCATGTTGGATTGCAAATGTCAAGATTTCATTCTTTTTATGACTGAATAATATTCCATTGTGGATATATATATATATATATATCACTTCTTATTTAGCCATTCATAAATCAATGGACATCTGGGCATTCCATATGGACATTCCAATATGGACATCCCATAATTTGACTATTGTAAATAATGATGCTATAAACATAGAGATGCATGTATCCCTTTGAAATAATGTTTTTGTTCTTTGTGTAAATACCCAGTACTTCCATTGCTGGGTCCTATGGTACTTATATTTTTAACTTTTTGAGGAACCTCCATACTCTTTCCACAGTGGCTGCACCAGTTTGCATTCCCACTAACAGTGAAGGAGTATTTCTTTTTATCCACATCCTTGCCAACACCTGTTTGTTGTGTTGTTGAGTTTAGCCATTCTGACAGGTGTGAGGTGATATTTCATTGTAGTTTTGATTTGCTTTTCGCTGATGGTAAGTGGTAATGAACATCTTTTCATGTGTCTATTGATCTTTTGTATGTTTTCTTTTGAGAAATGTCTGTTCATGTCTTCTGCCCATTTTTAATTGGATTATTTGTTCATTGGGGTGTTGAATTGTATAAGTTTTTTGTCTATTTTTAATACTGGGCCTTTATCAGATATGTTATCTGCAAATATCTTCTCACATTCCAAGTGTTGGCTTTTAGTTTTGTTGATTGTTTCCTTCACTGCAGAGAATTTTTTAAAAAATTTAATGTAGTCCTAATAGTTCATTTTTGCTATTTTTGCTTTTATTTCCCTTGTATCAGGAAACATAGCTAGAAAAAAGTTGCTATAGCCAGTGTCAAAGAAGTTACTGCTTGTGTTATCTTCTAGGATTTTTAGAATTTCAGGTCTCCCATTTAGGTCTTTAATCCATTTTGAGTTTATTCTTGTGTATGGTGTAAAAAAGTGGTCCAATTTCTTTCTTTTGCATGTGTCAGTCCGGTTTTCCCAACATCATTTATTGAAGAGACTTATTTCCCCACTGTATGTTCATTCCTCATTTGTTGAAGATTAACTGACCATATAATTGTGAGTCTATTTCTGTGTTGCAAGGGTGATTCAATATTTGCAAATCAATCAAGGTGATACATCACATCAATAAGATAAAGGATAAGAACCATATGATCATTTCAATAGATGCAGAAAAAGCATTTGACAAAGTACAACATGCATTCATTAAAAAACTCTCAACTATGTAGCTTTAGAGGGAACTAAGTCAACATAATAAGGACCATCTACAAAAAACCCACAGCTAACATCATCCTCACTGGGGAAAAACAAAGATTTTCCCCTAAGGTCAAGAATAAGATAAGGATGTCCACTCTTACCACTTTTATTCAACATAGTACTGCAATCAGACAACAAAAAAGAAGTAAAAGGCATCCAAGCTGGTAAGGAAGAAGTAAAACTTTCACAATTTGCAGATGACATGACACTTTACATAGAAACCTGAAAGACTCCACCAAAAAACTGCTAGAACCAATAAATAAATTCAGTAAAGTCACAGGAAAAAAAATGTACAGAAATTTGTTGCATTTGTATACACCCATAATGAAGCAGAAGAGGGGCACGTGGGTGGCTCAGTCAGTTGAGCCTCAGACTTTGGCTCAGGTCATGATCTCACAGCTTGTGTTGGAGCCCTGCATGGAGCTTTGTGCTGACAGCTCAGAGCCTGAAGCCTGCTTCAGGTTCTGTGTCTCCTTCTCTCTCTGCTGCTTCCCTGCTCACGCTCTGTGTCTCTCTCAAAATAAATAAGCATTGGAAAAATTTAAAAAAAAATAATGAAGGAGCAGAAAGAGAAATTAAGAAAACAATGCCATTTATAATTGCAGGAAAAATAATAAGATATGCAGAAGATTTAAAATTTCTTTTCTTTATTTTTTAAGTTTATTTATTTATTTTGAGAGGAGAGACAGAACGCATGAGCAAGCAGGAGACAAGAAGAGAGAGAGGAGAGAGAATCCCAAGCCAGCTTCAAGCTGTGAGTGCAGAGCCTGGTGCGGGGCTCGAACTCACAAACAGTGGGGTAATGACCTGAGCCAAAATCAAGAGTCAGATGCTCAACCAACTGAGCCAACCAGGTGCCCCAATTTCCTTTTTTTTTAATTCAAATTTTTATTTATATTCTAGTTAGTTAAAATATAAGGTAAAATTGGTTTCAGGTATAGATTTTAGTGATTCATCACTTGTATATAACACCCAGTACTCATCACAACAAGTGCCCTCCTTAATACCCATCACCCATTTAGTCCATCTCTGGCCCACCTTCCTCCATTAGCCCTCAGTTAGTTCTCTATAGTTAAGAGTTTCTTATGGTTTGCTTTACCCCCATCTTTTTTTCCTTTCCCTATTGTTCATCTGTTTTGTTTCTGAAATTCCACATATGAATGAAATCATATGGTATTTGTCTTTCTCTTACTGACTTACTTTGCTTAGCATAATACACTCTAGCTCCATCCATATCATTGCAAATGGCAAGATTTCATATTTTTGATGGCTGAGTAATATTCCATTGTATATAAACATATCTTCTTTATCCAGTCATCTGTCCATGGACATTTGAGCTCTTTCCACAGTTTGGATATTATTAATAATGCTGCTATAAACATGGGGGTGCATATACCCCTTCAAATCAGTATTTTTGTATCTGTTGGGTAAATACCTAATAGTGCAATCACTGTGTTTTGGGTAGTTCTATTTTTAACTTTTTGAAGAACCTCCATACTGTTCTCCAGAGTGACTGCAATAGTTTGCATTGCCACCAACAGTGTAAGAGTGTTCCCCTTTCTCTGAATCCTCTCCAATATCTGTTGTTTTCTGTGTTGTTAATTGACAGATATTTTAATAATCAGAAAAAAACATCCATAATGAAAATTTTCACACAGATAACACTGTTTTCAGAGGTTGAATGCCTGTGTTCTGATAATCATGGTGATCCCCAACACTCCTATCCATCTGGAACTTACAATTTGATGAGCCATTGGTAAGCACATATCCTGTGTTGGATACCCAGATAGAAAAGTTCTTAACCTATGTGTATATGGAACCAACATTTTCTGTCATAAAATTTTGAGACATTTTACATATTATGGACCCTTTGGGTATATTATCTAATTTAATACTTTCAATAGCCCTGCTATCAAGGGCAACAGCATCATGCAGAAGAGAACAAGAAATGGAAAGTTCTTTGCCTAAAGCAATCCAACAAAGGGGTTGAGTCTAGCTTCAGGGCTACCTGTACGTATCACCAGAGGAAATGCTTTTTCTGTATTGAAAAAAAAAATTAATGTTTATTATTTTTGAGAGAGAGAGGAGAGAGAGCAGGGATGGGGCAGAAAGAAAAGGAGACACAGAATCTGAAGCGGGCTCCAGGCTCCAGCTGTCAGCACAGAGTGGGGCTCAAATCCACAAACCACGAGATCATGACCTGAGCCCAAGTCAGATGTTTAACTGACTGAGCCACCTAGGTGCCCTGAAAATTCTTTTTATATGGCTTCTAAAAGTTTACTTACTACCTCTGAGCCCCTCTGGGATCATTTAATCATAGACATTGCATTTGACCAGGTGGTTTTCTGTAAGACATTTTAGCATAGGCTATATGAGTTCAACTAGCTCAAGCCACAACTGTTTAAGGAAACTCTCCTGGCTACTACATCTCTATGTTGGGTTAAATGATCCTCCTCTTGGCTCACAGGGCACAGTGTTTATCCCTCTATTCTAGCACATATGGCATAATCTTGTTCATCATACATCTCTTGTCCTATGAAATGGTTATCACTTTGAATATAAAATTGTATTTCATTGTCTTATTTATCATTATATACTTAATATATAAAGGGTATGAGATCTATAGTAAATTATTGTTTATTTTTCTAAGAATAAGTTATAATATTAAAGAAATCTCAAAAAGCTTTTGTCTATAAACTATAGATACCTTAAAAAGGCGTAACATTTATTTGGGTAAATATTCAGCCAGGTTCTCAGAGTTCTCTCTCTCTCTCTCTCTCTCTCTCTCTCTCTCTCTCATTTAAAATTATATTCTTAAAGTCTCAAAGGTTCTACTTCATATTTATTGGAAATTACTGATAGATTGTCAGGGGATAGTCTAATCAAAAGCATCATATACAGAGGGAAGTCATAATTGTGTGTATATGGGGATTGAGAAAACTGGGTGATGAGAATGCTAGAAGATGGAAACATTAGCAAATTAATAGATAAACAGTAAATATTTGCTATTAGGTGGGAATATATGCTAGAAAAAAATAAATCAGAAAATGAGCACAGCAGTACAGAAGGCAGAGGGTGACTTGTTTATTTAGGGTTATTACATTTTCTATTGGATTTACTATTTTGAGGTATATCAGGGAAAGCCCTACAATACATTGGCATTGAGTGGAGGACTGAAGGAAAGAAAGAACAGTCACTGAGGTATCATGTAGATGTTTCACAACGAGGCTCCTTGCACCTAATATACTTGAAAAGTCTTTTGTCTATTTAAGAAAAGGGACATTTCAGCACTTCAAAAAGGCTTCTTGAAGTGAAAAGCTATTTTTGCTCATTTCATCAAGGCCTACATCCATCCTAGGCTCTATGCCAGTCATGAGCTTTTATCTCTCAGTGCACCCATGGTCTTAGTTACTTATTTTGGCCCTGAGCTACATGCACCATCTTCTGGTACATCAGCCCTAAGCATCATCTCTGGGTGGCCTTGGAGGGCAAGGGCCAAAGCACTTTACCCTTAAGACTACCTGAGAGCCATCTGTGGGAAACAGAACCTCAAATTCTCATCTGTACTCGTACTCCTGGCCCTGAACTTAGCCTGAACCAGATGGCCTATTTCTGAACTTTGCCTCTGGAGGCAACTTGTCAGAGTGGAAAAATTGTGAATTGAGGAGTCAGGCAGATGTGACACAGGATCCCATTTTCATCATCGGTCGCATGGGATTTCAGGCAGTGACTAAATCCTGATTTTCTTCAGTTGATAATAATGACTCTGATATTTACTTTTAGAGTTTCAGAATCATCTGGAGGACTGGTTACAATGCAGATTGCTTGACCCATTCCCAAGGCTTTCTGATTCAGTAGGTCTGAGAGTGGAGCCCAATAATTTGCATTGATAACAATCTGCTAGATGATGCTGCTGGCTGCTCAGGGCACCACACTTTGAAAACTGGTGATAAAGACTTTGATATTAAAATAGATATTATATTTATTTTTACTATGTGTAATTCACAGTTCTACAGACTTTATATAAGTAGAATGCCTGTTAAAGTGGCTTTCCTCCTACTACCAGTACCTGGCTGTGACGACTCAACATCCAAGTCTTTGACCTTCACTTGGGCCTTTTATCCAGCTTCCTTACAACTTTGTTAATGCTCACAGTTCAAAGGGATCACCAAACACTAAACTGGGACATGGATTGGTTATGTGAGCCTCTGAACTATTAACAGGCTGGCTCCTTGGGCTCTTATTAATGCTTTTGTATCCTTTGGCCTTCGGTTATCATCTGTTTTCCTTATAAGATAGATGTTTTTTTAAATAGACTTTGCTCCTGATGAAATTACCTTTCCTAAAGGACAGCAAGCTACACACCTATCACGCTTATCTATTGTTTTCAAGCAGTTGGCATTGTTTTATATTAAATTGCTAATTGTTATTAATTACCTTGGCATTTCTGGGAAGAGCATTAATCTTGGCACAGTCATTTTGTATTTCGATAGAAGCATCATTTGCCTCCCATCAGAAGGAATTTCTTTCTTGAGAGCTATTCATAAATATGTCATTTATTGTAAATCACCACTTAGGGGAACAAAATCCAACATCTGGATGAACACTGGTAAGGTCAAAGGTGTCAGGGCTAATTTAATCCTCCTTATATTTAGATCAATCATTCTGTTCCCATGCAGCACCACTAAAGAAAGAGAGTTGTTAGAGAGAGTAAAGTATTTCAATGCTAGAGAGATAAATAGGTATCGATGCTATCAGTAATAACAGTAACAGCAACTACTAAAAACATTGGCTCTTAATATACCCCTGGTAATATCATTAGTGATCCGCATGCACAAGCTCTTTTAACCTTGAAAATACTTTAGTGAACTGAGTACTACTATTATTCCCATTTTACAGATGAGGAAATTGAGGTTTAGAGTAAATAACTGGCTCAGCACAGACCAAGTGCTAAATGAAGAGGCTGGGACTTGAATCCAGATTACCTTGATGACAAAATTTGAGGTATTAACCACAAATAAGGCATGGTCCCTGCCTTTGGAAAACTTAGAGTTTCAATTAAGGAAGTGATGGACACATATGGTAAAGTACAAAGCCAGTGGCAAAACTGATGTAGTATTCAAAAATAAGGAATAATTAAAACCGGAAGAGAGAGAATAATTAATTACATAAGAAAATTCTGAAAAACAGTAGAATTTGAGCAGAGGCAGTTGTGCGTAATTTTTACAGCACATTTTGTCATGATGATTTTAGCCCTCACTTGCTAATTGCCATAAAAATGGTATTTAATTGTGCCTAGATTTTTGACTAAAAATGTGCATGGATGATATTTTATGCTGTATGGTGAGACTTCAATTATATCAGAAAGATGTTTTTAGAACAATGGTTAATTGTTAAAAATGATAACAATGGTTATCATGAGAGTTGTATAAATGGTGGCTATTTGAATGGAATTTCAGTTGATGGTATAAATTTGATATATAGCAGTGAGAAAATTCAAGAGGGTATAGCTTAGAACAACATGATTGAGGAAAGACTACCATGCCTGTTTGAGAAGGACTGCCCAGAGTGAATGGAGCCTAGTGCAATGTGGTATATGGGAAGAGGTATGCAGAAAGAAACATAGTGACCACCTTTGAAGGAACCTGTATGCCAAGTAAGAGAACTTGGATTTTATTCCATACTTAAAAGTGATCAAAGATTTCCTCGGAATAATATGCCATGATTAGAGCTGCACCTTCAGGATGTGGGGCCAAATGTTATGCATAGACCAGTACAGAGAAACCTCAGGGAGAGAAATTAAGGTACTGTACCAGTCACACACAGTAGTGAGGAAACAGAGTCATCAATGAAATAAAAATGAAGACAGTGGTAGTAGCAGCAAAAAGCCTGGAAGAGGTGCTGGAATATTTGGTGAACTGACTGGATGTGAAACACTGGGGACAGGAAAGAGTCAAAGATAACTGAGGTATGGTATCTGAGTACTGAGCTTTGATTAGAGAAGAACATATTCTTTTTTAATGGAACTGTGCCCACATAGCTTCTTTAATGGAATAGTAATAACATTTTAGAATAACTTCTCTTGAATGCTTCCCATGTACCAGTTCGCCACATATTTTATCATATTTTCTCCTTACAAAAACCCGACAAAGGTAATATTACTCTTCTCATTATAGATAATAGAAAACTGTGTGGTATAATAATTTCCTCAAGAAGACATAGTAGTGAAGTCTGAGTGTAGTCTAGAATGATTTGATTTTAGAGCCCAATACTATTATTCCATTGTACATCCCAAAGAATAAAGTGTAGCATTTTACAGGTAAGTGATTCTCCAAGAGGTCTGAGTGAATGTGTCACAAAGATAATCCCAGGGGGAAAAAATGCGATGTGTAATTTTTTATGGCCTTTCAAGTTGAAGTTTCCCAAAAGCATAATGGACATAGTTATAGTAACTCCCATATTGTTATAATATTTTACAATTAAAAAGACTGCTTACTTTATAAACTCAGTGCATTCTTATACTCATTCTATAAGGTGAACAAGTAAGTGCCATTGTCAACATTTTACAGGTGATGACAATGGGGCTTGTAGACAGATGACAAATGACATCCAAGGACATTCAGACAGTGGTAACGCTGGATCTAGACACCAGTCTCACACCACTCCCAGCATTGTTTCCTGTACTTCAAATAGTTTTAAGTAAAAGACAATAACTTACTCTAAATTAAAAATTTGGCTATAAAAATAGAATTAATGTCAGAAAGCAGAGATATTTTGTAAAGAACATTTTAATACTAGGTTGAAGGAGAGGATATAATTTGAGACATTCTCCCTTTCTGTATTTCAGTGTCAGACTTCCACACAAAACATTCTTGGTACCACTATTCACTCCCCTTATATAAATACACAATTTGGGAAGATTTCTGCTTCCAATCAAGATAAGGTAACAAGACTGGGTTTATACTTCTGCTTGAAACAACCAAAACATTTGCAAAACACTAGACATCAGACAAAGAAGGATAGTGATATCTGAGAACCAGAGACAAATGACATGAGCCATTTGATTATCCCAGGGTAAAGGCTTGAGATAATTTTCAGGCTGCAGAGCAGGGAAAGGGAACTCAGGTACAGTCAAGAAGACTCCCTGAGTTGAGGAGATGGAAATGAGAGTGCAACTTCAGAAGACAGAGTACAAAACAGGAGAAAGCTGTACAGAGAGAAATCTACATATCTCAGAGGGTAACTCTCAAGAATTCAGTTGGGTTCTGATTAGTGCATAAATTGAGAGAAAAATACATGAATCTGGGGAAAATCATCCAAAGGATTAACAAGAGCAGGACCTGGCCAGAAATCATGCCAGTTCCCACCAGATTCATTGAGCATTGGATAGAGTATACAAAAAGGACTGGGCTCAGTAGGAGAAAATAATTAGTCATACTATTACCAGCATTCCAGTCCTACCTAAAAAACTATAACAGTAATGTGTAAAAGGACAAAACTATTTACAAGTTAATCAATTGTATTCCAGAACAAAGTTCAAGAATATTTATGTGAATATAAAAAATATCCAATGGCATAAAGGTAAAATATTTGGCATCCAATTAAACATTACCAGTCATACAAAGAAACAGGAAAATACAACCCTTTATAAGTAACTGAATCAATCAGAACTGACATAGCTGTTAGAATTAAGAGCCAAGGGTATTCAAAGTGATATATAATTATATTCCATATGTTAAAAAAAGTAAGAAGACATGAAAGATAAAAATGACCAACTTTGAATTTCTGGTGATGAAAATTACTGTCTGAGATACAAAATTCTATGTATTTGAATAACAGCAGAATAAATATTACAGACAAAAAGATTAGTGAACTTGAAGACAAAGCAATAAAACTATCCAAAATAAAACACAAAAAGAAGGGAAAGTAATCACTTTAGTTACCACTTAGTTGTAGGACAACATCAAGTAGCCAAATGTATGTATAAATGTGGAATAGAAGTTCCTGAAGGGGGTGTAAAAAGATATTTCAAGATATTATGGATTTCTTTCCTATTTAAACTTTTAAATTACAAATATATTTTTAAACAAAATAATAAGATAATGTGAGGTTTATAAAACATGTACAAGTAAAATGTATAAGAATAATAAAACAAAGGTCAGATGTTTAGAAGTCAAAGATTGCTATTGCAAAGCTCTTATACTGTATATTAAGGGGTATAATTTCACTTGAAGGTAGATTGTGAAAGTTACAGATGAATAATATAAAACCTAAAGCAACTACAAAAACAATAAACAATTATAGCTAATATGCCAATATCCTAATATTAGTGCACTTAATAACAACTTCGAAATACACAAATCAAGAACTTATAGAATTTCAAAGCAGTACACAAAAATGCACAGTTATAGACAGAAATTTAAATAACTCCCCCTCAACAGAACAAATAGAAAATCAGTAAGGATATTAAAAATTGGAACACTGTAATTGTTCCAATTGACATTTACAGAACATAACATTCAGTGAAAACAGAAAACATATTATTTCAGGTAGATGGAGGCAATGGAGAACATTTACCAAAATAGATCATATCCAGGTATCAAAATTTTGTCAATAAATTTGAAATGTTCATGTCAGAAAAGATCATGTTATCTGGCCATGACGGAATTAAATTGGTATTCAATAATAAATAGATCTCTGGAAAATCTTTTAGTATTTGGAAAGTAACCCTTGATTATGTAATCCATGGATCAAAGAAAAAACAAGAAATAGGAAAGTGTTTGAAACTAAATAAAAATAAAACATCCATATCACAATTTGTGGGAGGTGCTAAGGTACCACTTAGAGCAGTATACACATATCAGAAAAGAAGGAAAGATCTCAAATAAATGACCTCAGCCTCAAGAAGCAAGTAAAGAAGATCTATTAAACCCTAAGTAAATAGGGGAGAATAAAAAAGAAAGAGCAGAGTAGAAATCAATGAAATAGAAAACAGAAGGCATTAATTAAATCCAAAGCTGCTTCTTTCAGAAAATCTATAAAGTTGTTTAAGTTCTAGTCAGACTAATAAAGAAAAGAGAGATAAACAAATTACTAAAATTAGGAAAGAAAGAAGATATATGTGAAGATATATATACACATATATATGTATACGTATAAATATATATGTATATATATACATATACATATATATATATACATACATACACACACATATAAAGAGATACATATAATAAGGGAAATTGTACATAACTTTTTACCAATAATTTAAATAACTTAGGTGAAATGGACAAATTCCTTGAAATATACAACCTATTAAATCTCGTTCAAGAAGTCGGAACATGAAAAGTTCAACATCTATTAAAGAAATGGAATTTATAGTTAAAATCCTTCCTACAATGAGAACTCCAGACACAGAGAGCCTCATTGGTGAATTTTACTCAAGATTTAAGAAAGACATCATACCAAGTCTACATAATATTTACTGAAAATTGGAAAAAAAGTAAAATCTCAAAACATTCTGTGACATCTCTATTGTTCCATTACCAAAATCAAAGACTTTATAATATAGGAAAACTAGACAATAACAATGTTAGCAAATTGATTCTAACACTGCATGAAAAGGTTGTTACACCATGACAAAGTAGTTCTATGTCTAGAATTCAGGGTTGGTTTAATATCTTAATATCTAATAATTTACCATATTAGTAATATAAAAATGAATAATTATATACTCAACATAATAGATACAGAAAAATAGTTTGACAGGATCCAACATCAATTCCTGGTAAAACTCTTGCCTAACTAAGAATCAAAGGGCAATTAAGGTCACCTTCAAAAACCTACAGTTGACAATGCAGTAAATGAAGAAAAACTGAATGTTTTCCCCTCAAGATCAGCTACACGAGAAGGATGTTTGCTCTGACTATTTCTATTCAACATTTTACTGGAAATGCTAGCCATTCTAATAAGAATATTTTTTTTACAGGCATCCAAAGTAAAAAGGAAGAAGTAAACACTGTCTTTATTTACAGATAACATGATTATCTATGTAGAAAATCTGATATAATCTACAAAAATCTTCTAGACCTAAAAAGTGAGTTTAGCAAGGTTGTATGACACAAAAACAGTATTAAAAACTTAGGCATATATCTATATATAGTAGCGAAGAACAATTAGAAACTGAAAAAATTTTAAATGCCATTTGCAATAACATTGAAAATATAAAATGGTATAGATGAATGGAACAAAATTTATGAAAACCTGCATGTTGAACTCCATAAAACTGCTTAGAGAAGTTGAATAAGATATAAGTTAGAGAGACATATTATTTTCACAGTTTTAAAGAATCAGTATTGTTAAATGTCAATTTTCTCCCAAACTGATCTAAAGATTCTATGCAAACCAAAAATCAAAATTTTATACTTTTAGAAATTTTCAAACCAGTTCTAAAATTCATGGGAGATGCACAAGTCTTATAATACTCAAAACAATGTTTTAAAACAAGAACTAGTACTACCTTATTTCAATGCTTATTACTAAGCTCCAGTAGTCAAGATACTGCAGTACTGGTGTAAAGACAGACACATAGAAGAGAGTCCAGAAATGGGGCCTCATCTATCTGGATAACTTATTTTTGAGAAAACTTTTGGCGGTGGTAATATGTTCACCACACTGGTTGTGATCAGGTTTTGGTGTTACATTTATCAAATTATACTTGAATGATGCACAACTTACTTTATGTTAATTATAATTCAATAAAACTGTTAAAAGTACATCTCTGTACATAAGGAGCTAACATATATGTTAGCTTCATCTCTGCCCCTTTACTTTTTTCATTGCTTCTTCTTCCATGCTTCCTTTCTTCTCCTCTTCAATCCTTCCCCCTCCACATATTTCTGCCTTCCTGCCTAAAACATTTTAATTCCATAATATAAGTTCTGAAAAACTGAGGAAAAATCAAAATTTCATTTGATGTCTGCCTGTTGTCACTGCAGGTAGTTGTATCTAGAGCCAACATGGCCAAATGCGATGAACACAGGCTTTGGGGTTAGACAGTAATAAGTTCAAGTCCTTGCTTTATCTCTTTCAACTTGTGTGATCTGAAGCAAGTCACTCTGAATTTACCTCAATTTCCTCATCTGCAAAATAAGAATAATTATAGCTATTCTTTAACGATAATATGTAGATTAAATTTAGAGATCATTTGAAGCAAGACTTTATCTCCTTGAGTTTTAATTTCCTAATGTAAAAAAAATAGGGAAAATTGTAACTATTCTCTTAAGGATAATATAAGGATTAAACTTAGATGATGTGTGCTAACATTTCTGGTCCTTACTTCTAAACATGATAATTTCTCTTCCTCTTTTTAGGAAAGAGCCTCCCTCCAAGAAGATAATGTACTAATGCTCTCCTTTGTGCAAAAGGTAGAATTATACTTCTAATAATGTTAGAGTTTAAAGACATTGTAGAGATAATTTCATTTAAAAGCTTGTATTTCCATAATGGTAGAATGCTGATGTCTAAAACCCCCAATAGAAAATTGGATAAGTCAAGCCTGCCTAGAAATTTGTGAGTCTCTCAAACCTCTGTTCTTCATGCCATGAATTGTATAAGATTGAGTAGAAACCTCCTTAGGCTTCCAACAGTTCAACTGTCCTGATTCTTTAGGAAAGCTGGTGATCACTAATTGTAGGCTCACTTCATCATTGCTTGCCTTATGAAGCCAATTCTGTCTCCCCCGCTGCTCTTTTCCAGTCTGAATGCTCAGAGTAATGAGGTCTAACTGGAAGCCCCAAGTTTTTCCTCAGCCATTGTAACTTTTTATTTATGCCTTTGCCTGAACTGCCTTCTGTCAATAGAAATCAAATTGAGAGCCATCGTTTGCAAGCAGCTCAGCCAGGCTCTGCATTTTTAACAATATCATTTCGCCAGACATCGAACAGATCTCTGGTTGGGCTGATAAATTGTCAGAATAGAGTTGAAATATGTCACAAGCTGATAAAACCAGCTGGGACACTCACAAGGGGAGAAGAGTGAGTCTGAATCCAAGTAGGTCTATAGAAGGGCAGGCATCTGCCCTTGGTCTCCCATCTCCTTGAGGTAGGATATGCACAACCCACTGGGACCTCTCGTCAATTACAGCCTCCCAGGCATCTTCACCTCTGCTGAGTCCAAAGGAAGCATATTATCTTCCCCTTCAAACTTGTTTTCCTAGGATGTCTTATCACCACTATCTCAAGTCCTGGAACAGGGAAAGGAGAGCTATCAAAATCCCGCTGGACGTGTGTGAGGGGGAGAAATGATGGGGAGAAAAGTTAAAAGTAAAGTGTCTTCTCCAAATTAAGACTGGCCTAGGGGCTTGAATTTTGGGTTGCTTTACCCATCAAACATTCCTTTGAGGTATCCTTCTCTCTATTTCACAGATAAGGAAGTTGAGGCTTAGAGAAATTGTGGTGACTCACTGAAAGGCACAGACCAGGTAAAATGAAAATAATAGACTTGACATCTCATGAATAACAGCATAAATTTATTTCCATTGCAAATATATATTTATTAAATGTATGTTAGGAAAAACTATTAAATACCATAAAGGACAAATATTAGCATAAGGCCATTCTATATTTAAATTATTTCTAGATATGATTACTGTAATGTATTTAATACATTCCAAACTTGACTGACTTTTACCAAGTTATTAGTCCAGAAACTCTGTTTAGGAATTTTCACATCCCTTCACTCTCCACAGCTTTAGACTTCTGGTTGCTTAAAAACATCAAAACAGTAGTAAGTAAACATGACCACAGGGCCTAGGGGAGAGGATGTTAATTCATGATTTAGAATTAAAGTCCCTATTAATTGAAATAACTAACATTTATATCATACTTTAGAGATTATCAAGCCTATCCTTCTGGATGACTTCATTCATCCTTACAAAAAATATGAAAGAATATGTTTAGGCTTTTATACAGCTGAAACTGAAGCATTATAAAAGGAAAAGTGCTTTGTGACACAGATACTAACCCTCACTTTTAACAAATTGGGAATAGAAGGTTAGAGAATTTAAGCAATCTTAGTCACTCAACCAATAGGTGTTGGGGATGAGACACTTATGTGTCTTTGTCTGTGTCTACCCATGTCCTTTCTGTTAAAATAGTTTGCCTCCCTCAGGGTTATCAATGGACTCATCCACCACTATTACTTTGTAGGCTTTCTAAGAAAACATGGGCTACATTCAACTTGATTTCTTTCATCAGTGGAATTATCTTAATGTAGCTAATATCAGTAGCTGATCCATTTCAATTATAATAAACATTAGTGATAAGGATATAGTAAGAATGCAAAAACGGCCACATATTATTCCTTACCCTTCATGACCTTTGGATATGTCCTCTCACAGTGACACTGGGGTGGCCTTGTGACCTGCTTTATCTAGTGGTACATTAGTAAAGTGAGCAAACATAGGCTTAACTAGCATTCGTGTATAGACTTGTTGCTGTTGGGATGCCTGCCACTGCCACAATATGAAGAAGATGGCTAGTCTGGTGAATTATGAAACAAGATGTGTCCCAGGAGCCTCTTTCATCCTGGTGGAATCTCAATGCCAGACTTGAGTGAGGTTGTTCTTGATTGTGTAGCCATCAGCCAATGACAGCTGACTTGAATAAAATAAGCCCAGAAGAGATCTGCCAAGTCAGACCAGACCGGAAGAACTGCCCACATGTCTCACAGATCATGAGCTGCTTAAGTGGGAGTTATTTTAAGCTGCTAAATTTCAGTGTGTTTGTTACACATCAAAGGTCTCTACTTATATTCCAGCAGATATTAACTACTAAAAAAAGGCACCTGCATTTTGAAGTCTTCTAGAGCTTGAAGCACAAGTTAAATGGGCCTACTGGTCTCCTTCCTCTAACAAATTCTTCCTCACATTCCTCAAATAAAATAAAAAGTTGCCAATTCCAGCCCTCATCCATTTTCAATGTCATAGCATCCTAGACTAGACCACATTGAGTTAAATCTTACCATGGTGCTCTTAGCTGTTTATTTTGCAGTTGTATGGTGTGTTTCTTTGTAGATCACCTTAAAGCCTTTGACTTCAAAGTAGACCATAAATAATATATATTAATTCTGCTATATGAATAAATTGTTTTTTATTCATGTGTCATGTGAAAAAATATGAACATGTTTGGTGAGGTTTGTTTGAGATATTGTCTTAAAACTTTACATTTTTGGTCTCTCATCCATTCATTTACATGGGGCCTGAAGGGTACTTCAAACAAACAAAAAGTCAACTTTTAGAAAAGTCACTATGAAGCTTTTTTACTTAGGTAACTCTATATAGTTTGCACCAGGATGAGTTTCAGCAGTTATTTACATTTTCCTCAGCCAATGAATATGTTCTGTGTCTACATCCAACTCCATACTAAGATCTTCACTTTCAAAGCTCCAAAAATTTAGCAAGAAACATACCATTGGCAGCATAGCACCGTGGCTAAGACTATAAGGCTTTCCAGTATGCCTCAGATCAAGCTAGCACTACCACTCTGCTGGAGATTGACATATTACCTATAACTACCTTACAGGATTCTTATGAATGTTACATAAGGCAACAATTATAAGGTACTTAGTGTATACCTAGTACAGAGTAAATTCTCAGTGATACATAGTTAGATTCACTTATTTACTCTAGTTGAAGATGGTGGAAGAAAGTAAATCAATGGAAATGATATTCTGAAGCTCTTGTTCACCAACAGTCTCAAGTCCCTTTGGTTTCACCTATTAGACAAAACTCCAGTGTTCACTCAAATTTTAGTTTTGTAGTCTCTGCCCAATATCTAGCCTTTGATGTGGACTGATCATTGTAGGATAGAGATTAATACTACAAGTTCTGAAGTCAGATGGCTTGGGCTTAAATTTTGATTCAAGCATTTACTTATTATACAACTTTGGGTAAATTAATTTAAATATCTGTAACACAGTTTCTTTACCCATAAAATGGAGGTAGTAACAGTATATTTTTCATGCTATTATGTTGAAAATTAAGTAAAAATATAAATGTTAAGTGCGTGCTAAAATTTGTGCTTGACACATGGTAAACACTGATACGCTTCTATGAATATGTTTACACCCAGGTTACTGTGTGCCACTGATAAATTCAACTTAAATATATACTGGAACTAGTACAAAGCCATGTCTTCCAAATTCAGCTGAATTTCATGATTCTTCTAATTGTATTTAACTCTCCAATTTTATAAAGATTAATACAAATAGCATCATGAAAGTATGTGGATTTAGTGAGATACATATAAGTTGACATACAAGTTCTCTCATTTGCTGGTTTTGTAAATCTGAACAATATAACTTCCTTGTGTCTTAGTTCATTCACCTGTAAAACAGAGTAATAAAATATAACTCTTAGAATTGACATTAGGGATTAAATGAAAAAGCATATGTAAAGTGTCTGGCACAGATACTCTCAATAAATTTGATGTGTTCAACTTTAATTATATATTTTTGTGATACTCAATAATTTAAAACATAAGACATGAGTAGAAAAATGGATCGAGCTTTATTTTAGTAATGAGACTCTTCACAAATTGGTGGGAAATGGCTTCCTATTAGTAGGAATCAAATTGATAGTATTAGTGACTATTGTCATAGTAACCATACCTTAGCAACAAGGAAGAGATGAGCATACCTGGTGTGCCTTCATGATGATGCTACATTTACATTTTCATCCAGTATTATTTCAAGATCTCTACTTACTGGCTAGACCAAAATGATGGTTGGAATTAATATTGCTTGTTAGTCATATTGAATTGTTCTATTGATTATAACCCTCTACTTGCCCTGACTTTATTTAGTAATAGCTCTGCTATAGTACTAAAGTGTTCAACAGCTCCTTTCCAGAAACAACCAAATGTTCTGTATCACATTAAGAGTGCTGACCTCTGGGGACAAGTGGCATTTTCTTTACATGTAAATAACAGAGTAGCAAAGGCCAAAGGTAACTATAAAGACTATGAGATCTTTTGATCAGCAAAGGAAGAATAGCATGTTACTATCTAAAGATTATAAAGAGACATAAAAGACACACTTCTGCTTGGAATATATCCATTTTCATCCTTGCCAACCTTTGTTACATGAGCTCCAGTATCATGCAGAGTCTTTGATCTTAGCCATTCATTTATTCATTCTTTCCAGAATCTACTGTTTTGTAGGCTCTTGGGCTTTTGTTAAATAGTGATGGAGAAAAATATTTAAATTTCAATTCTATCATTCTTTAAAAAAGAAATAATCAAGAAACTAGGAAAATTTTTTTTCAATTGTGAAAAGAGCATGTATCACTATGAAGATTCAAATATGCAAACAAATATAATAGCCAATATTTATTAAGCATGCTCATATGAAAAGTACTCTCCCCAGGACCTCATGAATTGACTCATTAATCCTCCTTAAAATATTATGAGATGGGTACTAATTATTCCAACTTTATAAAATAATTAGTATTATAACAATCCCCATTTTATAGTCAAAGAAACTAAAAGATAAAAAAATTACATAACTTGTCTAGAGTCACACATTTAGTAAAATAATGAAGACAGTGGTCTGACCACAGGAGTCACATGCTTTTTGATAGTCAATAAGGTATATTAAGCAGAATTGAAAACAAAGGAAATACTCAATGAGCAGCCCCCCTCTACTAATAATCCACTCTTGATTACCTCTAGTTACACAAGAGCATTTGATTTTCAAGCTGGAAAAAGCCCAGAGAACATCTAGTTCTACCTTATTATTTCACAGAGGAAGCAACTGAGACACTAGTATACATGGTTTGTTCAAAGTCACAGCATGGTGGCAGAGCTATCACCCAAATTCTGGTCTCCAGACTTCCAGACTGTATTGTTTCCCTTATATGATACCCCACAGCTATTCCTCATCATACAATTTGATTTCTAATGTAAAATGCAGCAAAATTCATGAGCCCAGAAGAAAAGATAGAATATCAGCTTTCTTATTTTCAGCATATATTTATCCTGACAAATGCATCAAATAATAAATCTCAGCTGCCAAGTACATTGGTTTGAGTGGTGCCAATTTCAATGTGAATCAAATTTTAATAGCATTATTTGCAATCCAAGAAAATGAATTATATGGAAGAGAAAGAACACTGTATCCTTAACTACCACACAACCTCCAAATACCCCTTCATGACAGCCTTCTGAGTACACCCTGAATTCAATTTCTCCATCAGTGGAGAGCAAACTGGTCAGAAATGCCGTTATATGGTTCTTTATTACACTGCTGTTTTTCCTGTGTTTTTTTTTTTATTTTAATTTGACAGGATGCTTTATTCCTTCTCTCATTCTGCGTCTGCAAGATCTTCACCTTCTGTGCTCCCAGCTCACAACTAGAAATCCCCACAGTCTTTATTTGCCCTCCCTCCTAGGATAAAAATAAAATCTCCATCTGGGTTGAAAAAATTAATATATTGTTGTGCAGATTGAGGATAAAAATGTTTCTAGGCAAGTTTCAAATAAGTCTTGGTGATTCCATTAAATCTTTTTAATAGCTGCCCCTGTCAAGCCAAACCCCATGTTCTCAGAGAAAATGACTCGCAATATTTCTTCCAAATAAGTATTTGATTTTTTTTCAGGAAATAGCCTAAAGCTCAAATGATAGACAATTAGTTTTCTTAAGACCAAATTAATTAAAACTCACTGGCTAAGTGTCTTTGTGTAGCATTTAATAGATGTTAATGTTTTAACAGAACAAAAATATCTAACTTTGGAGATTTGTTCTTCAAATTATTGGACCCACAAGAGAATTCTGTGTTTCCTGGCTCCAGTATGATTTTAAAAGCTGCAAATCTGGAAAGAAGTGACAATTTGGAGTTGGAACTCTGCTGTTCTGTGATGGTAATCAGAATCCTCTAATAAAATTGTCAATAATCTATAGCTATCCGGTTGTCTAAGAATGTTCATGGATTTATTCACTGTTTTCCCATGATGGGTACATCTAATCAATAGATGAATTCAGCCTTCCTTTTCTAGGTTTTAGCGTGTGGAATATTTTTGATATATTCTCGCAAAAATGTTTTTTAGTAATTCACCCAAATAAGGTGAGCTGATAAATATCAAGCAAGTTTTGCCCAGTGGATATTTTAGACTAATATGTAAAGATAGACCCAGAAACAAGATATGATCACTGAAAAAAAGATTTCAGATTCACTCTAAGAGTTTCTGGCTCTCCTTTCATGAGAATACAAAGGATTTTTTTTTAATAGAAGCAGAATCATGGAAATAATGCATCCAAAAGATGGAGGGGGGAAATGAGTAAATAAAGAAAAAATATAAGTTAAGATGGAGAAGGTTGAGTATAGATTAGCTCAGGAAAAATATACTTGGCATTTATTTTGCATCAGGCATACTACTCAGTGCTAGCCAGTGTGTATAGGTAGTGAGGGCAATAGTCATGTGAATAATTAATTACTAGCCAGTGTGAAAAGTACTACGATAAAGAAGATGTATAGATAGTGCTGAGGGAACACGTAAATAAAGAACTCACTCTGCCATGATAGGGCTCATGAGAAGAAGTCATATTTTAGCTCCTCTTTAAAAATATATTTTTACTTTTAGTAAAGTCCCCTAGTCACCATCTGAACTTTGAAGTCCCATTTCCTAGAGGCTTTTAAATATTTCAACTCTTTCCTCTCTTGCTAAGATCATTGTTCCAAATTCTGCTAATACAGTTTTTGTGTATTTTTATTTTTCACATTATCAATTGAAAGCTTGATGTTAACAATTCTTTCCCTTTTTATTTTTTTCCATTACAATTAAACCACATTTTTGTGATTCTGTAAACGTCTGAAAGATATTGATGAATTAAGCTACAACTATGATTATGTTTCTTTTGTTCCTTTTCTGGTTCAGTTTCTGTCAACAAACATTATTCTAGACTCTATGTTTCTTCCTTTGTTTATTTTGCATTTATCAATTCATTGTCAAATTATTTGAAATGCACTGTAAGAACCATAAAACATCTATTAATATTATTTCTAAATGCTCAAATTCCTCAGATAAATGATCAGTTTCTTTTTTGCTTGTTGTTTTTTTGGGTTGTGTTTCTCTATTTATTTGCTACCGAGAGCCAGTTCTCCCAGAATTCTCCATCCCAGTGCCCCAGGGTGGACTTCCTACTCTGCAGGCCCTAGGGCTCTTTTCACCCTAGGGCTCTTTTTCTCTGTTTTTAATATTAGTTCCCATGTGTAGGGGACATTTGTGATTTTATTTGCCCAGTGGCTAAACCCTTCCTATGAGCCAGACTCCCACTATACGAGCTCTTACAATAAGAATATGACACCTGATCTGGTTTTCATGAATCGGATCCATCTACTCTGGACTTTACATCAGAAGCTGTTGGCACAAACAAAAATCAGGCAGCTCAATCCAGTTGTGGCAGTAGTAGTAGTGGCAGCAGTCTGTTGCTGATGGTACTGGCAGTACAATCTGAGTGTTTATGCCCAACTGGCAGTGGCATCTGAGCTTAGAAGACTAATCATAGGTATTAGTTTTGGCTCATGCTTACCCTTCTGGAACTTCTACTAGTATAATAGTAGATTGCCTAATTTTTTTTCTTCTTTCTATCCTATCTTTTAGTTGCTTTTTTTTTTAATGATGAGGGGAGCAGTGTTCTTCTTTCAGAAAAAGAACTTCAACTTTCAACCCTACTATGATTTCTTCCTTAAATTTCATCATTTATATTTTTATTTTCAAGCAATGTTTTATTCATCTCCAGTTACTCCTTTAATGCCTTGGTATTGGTACCATGTTATTATTGGTTTATGGATATGACATCTTCCCTTAACTCTTTAAGCATCTTATTTACAGATTTTTTTTCATTAAAATTTTTTCCATTCCTCTTTACATTATTTTTGTTTCCTCTGAGTGCCTATTCTCTATGATCTCTTCCTCTTTCATGGTAGAGGTTTCTTTTATATAGGATTCTTGTATTCTCCTTTGTAATTATGAATGAGGTTCTGATTTATAGTAAGTATGTGCAGGCAGGGATTTAGCTAATGGTTCATAGAATTACTGAGTGATGAACTATATTGCCTTACTAAATATTAGATCTCTAGGTCTTTCTAGAGCTGTTCAGTTATTCTAAAAAGAATCTTCCCAGTATCCTCCATGGAGGAGTATTCCTGACTACTGACGTCTCCTGTCTGGAAGAGAGATGGAGCTGCAGAGTCTACCTTTCACTGTGTGGTCGTTCTCTCATTTTTGGTCCCTTGACTCTCCCTGACCTCTGGTATGCTGTTTTCTCCAAGGTAGGAGATTTTATGAGTTAATTAACCAAAGAATAAATCTTGCATCTGGAACAACACCCACAAATTAATCAATATGATACACCACATTAACAAAATGAAGGATAGAAATCATAGGACCATCTCAGAAAAAGCCCTTGAAAAAATTCAACATCCACTCTTGATTTTAGCTCAGGTCGTGATCTCATGGTTTGTGAGATTGAGCCCCGCAAGATTGAGCCCCGCGTCAGGCTCTGCTGTGACAGCAAGGAGTCTGTGTGGGATTCTCTCTCTCTCTTTCTCTCTCTCTCTGCCTCTCCTCCACTTGTGCACTCTCTCTCTCACAATAAATAAACTTTAAAAACAAAACCTCTAAACCAACTGGGCATAGAGGGAACTTGAGCATAATAAAAACTATATATGGCAAATGCACAGCTAATGTCATACTCAACATTAAAAAGCTAAAAATGTTCCTTCTAGATAAGGAACAAGACAAGTATGCCCACTTTCATCACTTTTATTCAACATAGTACTGGAAGTCCTAGCCACCACAATTAGGCAAGAAAAAGATATAAAAGCCATCTAGATCAGAAAAGGAAGTAACACTATCTTTATTCATATACAGCATGATGTTTTATAAAGAAAACCCTGGAGACTCCAGCAAAACCTATTTGAACTAATAAATGAATTCCGTAAAATTGCAGAATATAAAATCAATACACAAAAAGCAGTTTCACTTCTATACATTAACAATGAATTATCAGAAATAAAAATTAAGAGAACAATCCCATTTACAGTTGCATCAAGAAGAATAAACTTAACTAAGGAGATTGAAGATCTTTACACTAAAAACTATAAGACACAGATGAAAAAAATTAAGAAGATACCAATAAATGGAAAGATATTTCATGCTCATGAATGGAAGAATTAACACTATTTAAATGACCACACTACCCAAAGCAATCTTTGGATTCAATGAATCCTTATCAAAATACCAATGGAATTTTTCATAGAAATAGAAAAAAACTATCATAAAATGTATATGGAACCACATGAGACAGTGGATAGTCAAAGTAATCTTGAGAAACAACACAGCTGGAGGCATCATACTTTCTGATTTCAAACTGTATATATAATATTGTATTACTATAATACACAATTATATTACATAAATTATACAACATGGTATTGGCAATTATATTATATAAATTATAAAACAGATACATATATCAAGATAACAGAATAGAGATCCTAGAACTAAACCCATGAATATATGGCCTATCAATTTATAACAAAAGAGTCAAGAATGTACAATAGGGAAAGGACAATCTCTTCAATAAATGCTGCTGATAGAACTAGACTGCTCTATCAAAAAGAATAAAACTCAAGCACTAACTTAAAACATACAAAAAGAAAAAGAAACTCAAGTGGATTAAAGACTTGAACATAGTCCCGGAAACCATAAAACTCCTAGAAGAAAAAGGGGGTTAAGCTACTGGACATTGGTTTTGACAACTGGTCTCTTTTTTTATTATTTAACACCAAAAGCAAAGGAAACAAAAGCAAAAATAAAGTGGGGCTACATCAAACCAAAAATCTTCTGCACAGCAAAGCAAACATCAACAAACTAAAAAGGCAACATACCAAAAGGAAGAAAATATTGCAAATCACATATCTGATAGAGAACTGATATCTAAAATATATAAAGGACTCATACACACAAAGAAAGAACTTATACAAGTCAATAGCAAATGCAGAAGAAGAAGGAGGAGGAAGTGAGGGAGGAGATGGTGAAGGAGAAGGAAGAAGAAGAAGAAAAGAAACAATTCAATTAAAGAATGGCCTGAGGAAGTGAATAGACATTTTCCAAAGAATACATACTAATGGCCTACTGGTATATGAAAAGATGTTTAGTATAATTAATTATCAGAGGAATGCACATGAGGTATCACCTCACACTTATTAGGATGGCTGTTATCGAAAAGACAAGAGATAAGCATTGAGAATGTGGAGAAAAGGGACCAATGTAAGTGCAAGTGTAAACTGATGCAGCCACTACAGAGAACATTATGGGAGGTCTTTAAAAAATTAAAAACAGAATTGCCATATGAGCCAGCAATTCCACTTCTGGGTACATATCAAAGAAAACAAAACCACTGTCAAAGAGACATTGTACGCTCATGATCACTGCAGCATTATTTACAATAGCCAAGACATGGAAGCAACATATGTAGCTGTCAACAGATGAAAGGATAAAGAAATATGATATATAATTAATATAAAATAAATAAAATAATAAAATAATATGTATAATAAATATTAGTTAGTCATTAAAAAAAGGAGGGGCACCTAGTGGCTCAGTAAGCTGAGTGTCCAACTCTTGATTTCAGCTCAGTTCATGATCCCAGGGCTGTGAGACTGAGCCCTGTGTTGGGCTATATGCTGAATGTGGAGCCTGCTTAAGATTGGTTCTCTCTCTCCCTCTGCCCGTCTTCAATGCTCTCTCCCAAATAAAAATAAAATAAAATAATTAAAACAAAGGAAATCTTGACATTTGTGACAATATGGCACTTACGGGCATTATGATAAGTGAAATAGGTCAGACAAAGATAAATACTGTATGATCTCACATATATGTGGAATCTACAAGAAAAAAATTAAAAAAACCCCAAATTCATAGAAACAGAGAAAAGACTGGTGGCTGCCAGAGATAGGCATGGGGATGACAAAATTGGGTGAAGATGGCCAAAAATACAAAATTCCAGTTCTAAGACAAATAAACTCTAGAGATGTAATGTACGGTATGGTGACTATGGTTAACAGTACTCTATTGTGTATTTGAAAGCTACTAAGAGAATAAATCTTAAAAGTTCTCATCACAAGAAAAATAATTTGCAACTATGTGAAGTGATGGATGTTAATTAAACTTATTGTGATAATCATTTCATAATGTATGCATATATCAAATCATGTCATAAACCTTAAATTTATACAATGTTATATGTTTATTACATCTCAATAAAACTGGAAAAAAATTGTACATAATTAATGTATACAGTTTGATGAGTTTGGAGATAAATATGCACTCATGACACCATCACCACAATCTATGCCATAAACCTATCCATCACTTCTAAAAGTATCCTCCTGCCCTCTTATTTATTATTATATTTTTTGTGATAACAACACTTAATATAAAATTTACCTTCTTAGCAAATTTTCAATATACAACATAGTATCATTAACTATAGGCACTATACAGTAGATCTCTAGGATTCATCATCTTATATAAATGAAACTTTGTACATTTTGACTAATACCACCCCAGTGGTATTTGACTGTTTGCCTCCAGCTCCTGGCAACTGCTATTTCACTCCCCAAATCTATGAGTTGAACAACTTTAGATTTATCATATAAGTGATTCATGTAGTACTTGTCCTTCTTCCTGGCTTATTATCACTTAGCATAATATCCTCCAAGTCCATCCATACTGTTGAAAATAGGAGGACTTCCTTCTTTATAAAGGCTGAATAATATTCCATTGTTTATACTACATTTTCCCTTAGTCTTTTCTTCCCCAACATACACTTTCCTTCACACAATTTTTTATGTGTTCCTTTTGTTAAGTATTCCCAAATGAATTTTGTTAATAGCAACATTTTTACAATAGCCAAGATATTGAAGCATCCCAAGTATCCATTAATAGATGAATGGCTAAAGGAAAAGTGGAATATATATATATATATACATATATACATATATATATACATATATACATATATATGTATATATATGTATATATATATGTATATATGTATATATATATATCAACAACATGGTTGGAGCTAGAGAGAATAATGTTGAGAGGTAAGTCAGTCATAGACAGACAAATACCATACGATTTCATTCATATGTGGAAGTTAAGAAACAAAACAAACAAGTGAAGGGAAAGAGAGAGAGAGAGAGAGAGAAATACAGAATGGAACTAAGAAACAGACCCATAACTTTAGAGAACAAACTGATGGTTACCAAAGGGGGAGGGTGGGAGGGAGATGTGTTAAATAGGTGATGGGGATTAAGGAGTATACTTGTCATGATGCACACAGGATGATGTATGGAAGTGTTGAATTACTATATTATACACTTGAAACTAATTTAACAGTGTATGTTAACTAACTGGAATTAAAACAAAAACGTTAAAAAATCAAAAATGAAAAAGAATCTTATTTCCTTTCCATCTTTCCTATGTCTCTTTTAGGAGTTGTAAAAGCAAATACAGTAAAATGTTGGTTTGCGAACATAATTCTTTCCAGAAACATGTTTGCAACCCAAAGCACTTGTTTATCAAAGCAAATTTCAAGAACCATTGGCTCAGTTGTGATCATGTGACATTCGTCATCACATACTACTATACTACTCATATTGGAAGACATTGTTCGTTTATCAAGTTAAAATTTCTTAGAAATATTTGCTCATCTTGCAGAACACTCACAGAACAAGTTACTCACAATCCAAGGTTTTACTTGTACTCTTCAACCTCCCATGCTTCTAGAGACGTAGGAAAGGCATGATGTCATGGTTTCGGCCAATGAAAGAAATCTAATTTGTACTTTTCCCCTTCCCTCTTTCTTCCTGCATTGTCAGTGGGTCATGGCTGGAGCCAAGGCCATCATTTTATATTTATGAAGAAAGAATAATTCATAGAGCTGAAGCCAAGAGTTATTTACCTGCAGACTTTTGTTATATGAGAAATATGTCACTCTTCAAATACTGTTATTTTGTTTTCTGTTGCTTAATGTAAAGAATATTTCCAATGGATACTCCAGCCAAATATTCTGTAGAGTAATATATATTTCCACAAAATCTATTCTCTTCCTCAATCCTACTACCTACAAACATTTCCCTATACCACTCAGCAAACTCCAATCATAAAACCTATTCACTGTCTCTGTCCTCTCTGGGATATAGGCTCTATTAGGTCACAAACCTGGCCTGATTTCACTGTCACTACATATTCAATGTCTAGAAAAATACCTGCCATATAGTCAGTATTCAATAAATATATATTTAATAAAAACTAAATCATATGCATATTTGACTTAGGATAGAGAATAAATATAGACATGAAGACTGTGAGGAATACAAATAGTGAAATGAATTGAGGTGATGAGTAACCTAACTAAATCCATTTCAAAGAAAATAGGAATGCCCTATCTCTTTTTGGCTGGAAGTTGGGAGTTGTACCTACAGAGAGGAAAGTTAAGACAGAGACCTCTTCTATGCCTTTGTAAATTCTAGGAGGTGTGCTTTTTTAAAAATTAATTTTACTTAACTGTACAGTGGGAATAATAGAGGCTAATCTGATAATGATAATGTCTAATACAATCCCTGGTATATAAGTACCCCATCTCTACCTGCCATAACATTTTAAATACGATTAAAACATTAATTTTCCTCATTTCATAAACAAACTGAAGTGTGGAGAATTTGTACTATTTATGCAATATTCACAGCCTCTTAGAGGCTGTGTCAATTCTGGGACAAATCATTGCCCAGAAGATGCAGTTTTATTAGTTTCATGACATCAAAATGTGCATTACAAATCGTTCTTTATGACTCCAGTAAATTCACATCTTCCCTCAGATGCCAGAATCTTTTGAAGATCAGTGTTAGATACCCAGTTGGAAATGTTTGTCCTGTTGTACTCTGAGTTATTGTAAATTATTACAGTTTGCTAGGTAGTCATAATTTTGCAATTTGTATAACATAGTGAAACTATTTAGTTCTGTGTTAGAGAACTGATCTATTGCTAAATGTTAGCCGTCACCTGAGTTCCACAGTTTATCAGTCATTATTAGTCAAACTGTTTATGTTGATACAAGGCTCAAAATAGTCTAGTACACACAAAAATTCAAAATACTTCCTACATAGCAATCTTATCATGTATTACATTTGAATGTATGACATGTACCTTTTTATCCACTTACTTGTTTGTCAAGATAGGAAGAAATGAAATTTGATGGAAATACAATTAATTTGGCACTTACCATGTGCAAGACACTCTACTAAATGTTGTAAGGGGAAATAAAGATGAACAAAATATTCTGTACCATCAAAACCCTCCAATTCTAGCAGGAGGAATTATCTACATACCACAAACAAAAATATGCTATAATGTAGAATTCTGTACCCACATAAATATAATAGTTTATTTCAGTGTATGATATAGTAATATATATGATTTCTTCTCCATAAAACCTTTTTATCTTTCATGAAAACTTGGGCAGTTTCTCTTCCATGAAACCCAGATAGAATATAAATAAATAAATATATAATATATAATATACATATATAAATAATAATATGTATTATAATTATGCAATTATATATAATATATTACATATAGTATTATATATAATATATAATGTTTTATATAATAAAGTATATAAATATATAAAATAAAAATATACATAGTGTCTGTCTTATATATAGTGTTCTAGGAACTTGTTTCAAAGGTTTGGAAGAAAAGTCATAAAGAGTAGGTATTAAAAGAAATGGTACATCAAACTGTGACAAACTGAACTAACCTTGAAAGGTATAGCTCTTGTAGGTATACATCTCTGAATTTAAATATAAGTTCTATCTCTTACTGATTGGGCAGTCTTGGGTACAATACTTAATCCCTGTGATGTTCAGTTTATTGACCTTGCAAAATGGGAAACAGTACTTACCAGAGTAGCAAATATGTTAAATTATGAGAAATATGTAACACAGCTCATGGTACTATTTAGGTCTTCAGTATAGAGTACATACTGAACAGAGTAATAAAATTTAGGGAAACACCGGATGCCATCTTATTCAAGTTTGTTAAATCTACAGGTATATATTAGATAAAATTAAGAAATGTGGACACCAATTGTTACTGTCCTTGAGAAAGATGGAAGGGGGTGTATACATATTTTAGTGAGCAATGGGAAGTCTTAAAATTTTACAGTGACAGAATTAAAAGGGAGGAAAGTGGTTTTGGAGTTGGTGCACAAAGGAGGCAAGGAAAAAACTGAAGAGAGTTACACCATTTCACACATGAAGTAAGAGTACATACAATGTAGGCGAGGGCGTTGGGCCTGGGGAATAGGAGGACAGAGAGGCACAGAAGTGTTCAAAGCCTATGGTCTTAGGATAAGTTGAATGTGGTCTGGGTGTATGGAGGGGGATAGATATAAGTTAAAGTGAATGGAGTTTTGATGAGCAATAAAAAAAAAATAAATAAAAGGCACTGCATTTATAGGAGATTACACATTAAGTTTCTTAAAAAATACACACATTTGACCATTTTTATTTACAAATAAAGCACAGGTAAAATGGAAGTGACCATATGATCATGTTTTAAAGTAAGTGCAATTTAATAAATATTGTAATACAAAAATTGATATATAATATACAAAAATAAAGGAAAGCTAACATCTGTGTACACATTACCTGTTATAATAATGAGAACATCACCAATATGATTTTACTACATGAGATACTTTATTCTGGATGCTTGGGATTCAGCAATATAACAGAGCCATGCTTTCAAGGAAGCTATAGTCAAATAAGGGAATGGAAGTATACAAAACGTTTGAACTTTACATAGATTCTTTCCTCTGAATGTGTTCTTCTATAACTTGTGTATTTCATTTAGCATTAATTATTCAAGATGCATCCCTGCTAATGCATTTAGTTAATTTATTTTACTTCTGTAGAATGTTTCATTATGTAAGTAAAATTCAAATTATCTATTTCCACTTGGGTTGTTTATAGCTTTCTGCTATTCCAAACACTGGTGCTCTGAATATCCGTGGGCTTCTGGTGCACATATCCCAGCATTTTTCCAGGGGTACAATTGCAAAGTCACCGGAAATGAATAGCTTCAACTTCACAAGATAATGCTGAATTGTGTTCTAAAGTGGCTTAATGATTTGTATTCCCATCATTAGTGTCTAAAGCTTTTCCCGTGTCTTATTTTCACAAGTATTTAGTTTTTGTCCTGATTTTTAGCTTTGGCCAATGAGGAAGGTATGAAGTATGATCACATTTGGCTTTCATTTTTATTTTGTTGATTACAATTAAATAAAAAATATGTTGTTTGTTAGATATTCAGACTTATCCTTCATTGGAAAAACCTGTACATGACTTTTGGCCATTTTTCTATGAGGTTACTTTGCTATTTTTTAAATTGACAGAAGACAGGTATATTTCCAGATGCTAATCCTCTGATGGTTATATTTCCATGGAATAAATATTTGTGTCCCTCCCCCTGCCAAATTCATATGTTGAAACCTAATCCCCAGTGCAATGGTGATTGGAAATGGGACCACTGGGAGGTGATTAGGCCACAAGGATGCTGCCCTCATAAATGGGATTAGTACCTTTATAAAAAGACTCTGGGGAAGTCTTTATAAAAAAGACTTTCCCTACTGCCAGTGAGAATAGAGCGGAAAGACAGTCATCTATGAACCAGAAAGTATGCTTGTATCAGACACAAAATCTGCAGGTGCCTTGATTTCCTAGCCTCTGGAGCTTGGGAAATAAATTTCTGTTGTTTATAAGCCACTTAGTCTATCATATTTTTCTATAGCAGCCTAAATGTGCTAACACATGTATATAGCAAAAATCTAACTAGAAAATATACTCAACAAAGGCAAAAAAAAAAATTGTTTGTTTTGTTCACTGATGTATCTTTAGCCCCTAGCAGAATGCATGGTGCAAGTGTTCAATGAAAATTTGTTGAATTAATAAAGAGAATTTTTACATTTAATGCTTTACTTTATAGTTGCTCATTTGAAGTCTTATAATGAGAAGTCCATTAGCCTGAGGTGATAGAAATATTTTCCTATATACTCTTCTAAAATATTTAGTTTTCCTCTTCACATAAACTTTTTTTTCTTTAATTCACTTAGCGTTGAAACCTGAATATGATGTGGCAATTAATTATCCAAGCATAATTGATTCATTAGCTTATCTTTACCCAGTGATTGGCAAAACAGACATTTTTATACATCAATTTTCCATATAACAGTGAAAATATTACTGTATTCTCTTCTGTTTTGCCTCTTTTCTGTTCCCAAGACAATTATTGCTAATTCCTGAATAAATGTTTTATTAGTATAATTTTTAAATAATTCTTAATACTATGTAGTATATACCCTACCACACTCCTCTTCATTTCCTTCAGAAGTGGGTTTTCATTCTTGTCTCATTGTTATTATATAATTAAAAATTTTTTTTAACGTTTATTTATTTTTGAGACAGAGAGAGACAGAGCATGAATGGGGGAGGGGCAGAGAGAGAGGGAGACACAGAACCGGAAGCAGGCTCCAGGCTCTGAGCCATCAGCCCAGAGCCGTCGCGGGGCTCGAACTCACTGACCGCAAGATCGTGACCTGAGCTGAAGTCGGACGCTTAACCAACTGAGCCACCCAGGCGCCCCAAAAAAATGAGCTTCAAGTTCTGAAAAAAAAAAAAAAAACTATTGGGGCTTTTAATGGTATTTTATTGACACTAATGATCCTAAATGTGAAGAAAATAGTATATCTAAAATATTGACTTTTTATCAAAAGCAAAGTATATTTCATCACCTATTTGAATTTCAGAAATATCCTTCAATATTTTCGTAGTAAGATCCTGTGCTTTCATGGTTAGCTATATTGCTATAAATCTTATATTGTTACTATTATATAAATTGTATTATTTTACAAGCTGCAACTTGCACTGGTGACCGCTGTGTGAAATTACCAGATTTTTGTATATTATTTATATATCTAGTCACCATGGTATAAATTCTTCTTCATTCTAATAACTCGATTCTTTGGAGTATTTCTGATTTTTGACAATTATACCCGCAAATATTGGTTTTGTTTCTTACTTCATGATCTGTAAACACTTAATTAAGCTTTTTTCCCCTGTGTTCACTCCAATGACAAAATTTCTGGTAAACTGTTAAATGGAAATAGATTGTGAATATCTTAGTCTTCTTTATTTTAGTAAACAAATTGGGTGTAGATTTTGGTAGATAATCTGTAAGACTAAAGAAGTACTTTCTATTTTTACTATAAGATACCTTGAATGGATGTTTATCAAATGCTTTTCTCTGCATCTATGGTGATAAACACCTCTCCCCCCCTCTTTTAATCAGTTAATGCGATAACTTTCATCATTAGATTTTCCAGTGTTAAACCTATCTTGCTTGCCACAGATAAGCTCTACTTGCTCATGAGTTATGATCTCTTTTATCTGTTGCTGGATTTAGCTGGCTAATATTTTACTGAGAGTTTTACAAATTTATTCATGAAATGATTTATCTGTAACATTTCTCTGTTATACTACCCTCATAAGGTTTGGTTATCAAGATTATATTAGCTTCATACACCTAATTGAAGAGAGTCTTTTTTTTTTCTATACCTTAAAAGGTTTGAATAAAATTTTAATGATCTCTTTATCTAATGTTTTGTCATACATTCCTTTAAATCATGAAGACTGGTGTTTCTCTTTGGAGAATACTTTGAAACTCTGAATCAAACTTAATTATTTTAATGCGATTTTGGCTTTGTCCTTTTTTTCAGTCAGTTCCTAAAAATTCGTCACAAATATATTGATTCCTTTTTTTTCTTTGCTTTCATTTTTACTCTTGGTGCTATTTCCTACTTTCTTCATTTTTCAGTTTGATCATAATCTCATTAATCATTAACATTTTATTTCCTTCTTCATATAACCATTTAAGACTATATATTTCCCTTAAATCATCACTTCATTCTCATCTTCATAGAAAAAAAAGTTTAAATATTAGTCAATTCAGTCTCAAAATTTAAGATTTTATTATGATTTATCTTACAATCTATAAATAATTTAGAAGTGTTTTTGATAATTTTCAGATTTCAGGTAAAGGTATCTCACATGCTAATTTGTAACTGTGTATTGTTTTTAAAAAGGAGATATATGATAAAAAAGTTTCACTGTGTTGAGATTTTATGGTTGTTTGGGAATACAAAGTATTCTGTATATGTCTTATGTGTGCTTGATAAGAATGTATTTTCTCTGAGGGTGCCTGGGTGGCTCAGTCGGTTCAGCGTCCGACTTCAGCTCAGGTCATGATCTCGTGGTTCATGAGTTTGAGCCCCACATTAGGCTCTGCGCTGACAGTTTGGAGCCTGGATCCTGCTTTGGATTCTGTCTCCCTCTCTCTGCCCCTCCCCCACTCAAACTCCGTCTCTCTCTCTCTCTCTCTCTCTCTTTCAAGGATAAATATTTTAAAAAATTAAAAACAAAAGAATGTATTTTCTCTGAATTTGGTGTACAGCATTCAATATATTTCCATTAAATAAAGCATGTTAATTGTGTTGTTAAATGTCTTATATCTGTACTAGTATTTTGTATGTTTTATTAATAAGTAAGAAGATTATGTTGGTCATGGCTTGTATAGTTTTCTCTCTGCCTCTAGTATACATACATATATAAAATGTCTATTACATGCATATTATAAGTGTATATAACATATTTGTATATATCTAGCAGTAATTCTATCATAAATATATGATTTATATATGTATGATTCATATAAATATACATAAATACATTTATATATTTGAGTCTTTTATTAAGTTCATAAAAGCTTAGACTTGATTATTTTTCCTGGAATTAAATGTGCTATTATTTCATATTAAATTTCTTAGTTTCTAATGATTTCTTTTTTTTATAAGCCTGACTTTAGAATAATTTTAGACGTTCAGAAATACTATAAAGATTGTATAAGAATTCACATATCCCATACCCAGTTTCTCCTATTAACATCTTACATTAGCATGGTACATTTTTTTTTTTTACAATTAAAGACCTAATATTAACATAATGTTATTACCTGAGGTCCATACTTTATTCAGATTTCCTTAGTGTTTGCCTAACATCTTCCCCCCACTCCCTGTTTCAGGATCGCATCTAATACACCACATTGCGTTTATATGGCATGTCTCCTCAGGCTGCTTGTAGCTGTGACATTTTCTGATATTCTTTATTTTTGATTACCTAGACAGATGTGTGGAATACTGGTCAGATATTTTGTCTGTTTTTGGGATTTGTTGATGCTTTTCTAATGATTACTCTTAGTTTATGGGTGTTTGCTAGGAAGACTACAGAGGTAAAATGTCATTCTCATCACATTATATCATGGGCACATATTGTCAACATGACTGTAACTTTGATGTTAACTTTTATCATCTGGCTGAGGTGGTGTTTGTCAGGTTTCTCTGTTCTACAGGTACTCTTCCCTCCCTATTCCATGGTGTATTCTTTGAAAAAAAAAAAAAAGTCACTCTGTGCAGCCCAAAGAGGAGTTATGTTCCACCTTTTCAAGGGCAGAGTATCTCTATAAATCATTTGGAATTTTTCTGCAGAGATTTGTCTCTATCCCCTCATTTATTTATGCAATCATATGTTTATATTAGTATGGACTCTGGATATTTATTTTTTCCATTGGGTAATAATTTAGTACTTCTTTTTATTAAAAATACTTGCTTAAAATTTTTAAGCTTTGGCCTTTGGGATCTCTTTCAATTCTCTTGTGTGTATGTGTCTTTTGGATATACCTCTATCATTGTGGATATTTTTATTTTTCTGAGTGATTAATTTTAGTTTTAAATACTTCTCTACTGCATTACTTTACAAGATAACCCAGGCTCATATTGTACTTGTTTTTTTGACCCTAATCCTAGAATCAGCCATTTCTTCAAGTGGCTTTGTTTTCTTTTATTGGAGAATGATATTAGATGCCTTGTTCTGTGTTCATTGCTCTGTAGTGTCATTGCTTCTAGACCTTCTAAACTGACAAAGCAAGAGAATCTTTTTACTGACCAATGATACCCACATGCACACATATATAGCTATTAAAGTAAACATTAGTTTATACTGATGTCTCTAATCTACTACTCCATGGATCATTATGCAGCCTCCTTCCTTGCTTATTTGTAACCTCCTGCTCCAACAACATGAATCCTGGCTCACACCATTAGTTACACATTTATTTAATTGTTCAATTTCAGTATGCATGGATAGTTCATCCATACCTCCACAGTAAACAAGTTTGGCAAGTAAAATATATTCCTATGCAGATTTTTGGGTTTGGGGAGGTTGGTTTGTTTGTTTTTTACTTCTTATAAACTCCACTCATTGCCCAATTTATGTAGTTCAGCATTTTTTTTCCCAGCCTCTTCTGTGAGATGCTCCATGCTAGTGTCTTCTGACCTCTTAAATAATACTTATAAATTTGTATAACTAAGATTCACACTTTTTACTTGAAAGTTCTATGGGTTTTGTGAAAACACACAGTATCATATACCCACCATTATAAGGTCATACATAATAGTTTCATTGTCCCCCAAAATACCCTGTGTATCACCTATTCAACCTTCTACCTAAAGAGAGGAAATGTGTACAAGTAAGTGATTGCAATGATTACAAATGGAATCTGAGGTTTCTAGATTGGTACTCATACTTTAACTTTTATTCCTTATTTTACTTTTTTTTTTTTTTTACATTTTAACATGGTTATTTCATATCTTATATCTGATAATTTCAATATCTGTAATCCTTGATGATCCAAAATTTTTGTTTCTACTTGCTCCTACTCAGTAATTTATTTCCTCATGGTATAGTAATTATTTTTGTTTTGTTTTGTTTTGTTATAGCTGGTAGAAGTTCATCTGTGGGAGCCTGAGAGGACTGTCACAGATCTGCACTATTTATTTATTTATTTATTTATTTATTTATTTACTTAACTTACTTTTAGTTGACAGCCTATGCTACATGACTGAGACCATTTTACTGTATTTGTAGATTTCCCTGACAGCATGAGCAATACATGTGGGAATTCCATACCCATTAGAGATCAGGCCAATGTTTGCAATTCTTAGGAGGAGATAATATCATGTATTACTCACTGCTCTCACTCTATTAAGATTCCTTTTGGAGGGAACACTTGGGGTTTTCTCATTTTCTAGAAATGATTTTAGAGGATGATTTTCTGTTATTTGCCTAGGATCTAATTATGTTAAATTAGGAGATGTCTTTAAAATATTTTTAATGTCAAACTGCCAGAAGACATTCCATTCATTCATTTTTAATCATGGGGATCATAAAGACTTCATGGGACCTCTATACAGTCATATCTAGCAGGCATAGAGAAATGGGAATCATCTCAAGCTCTAGTTTTGAGAGTTATTAGTACACAGATGAGAGTTGGAGCTAGAGTTAAAAGTGATCAGTCAAGGGATATTCATACTATAAAACAGTGAAGAGACTAATACAATTCATTGGCACATGTGCTACAGTAAATATATACACTAGATAAGAAGGGCACATAAAGATTTGTCTGATTCTTTTTGCCAGGGAGAGGAAATTTTTTTTTGTAGATGATAACAAATCTAGTCCGTCAATATATATGTCAAATATCAATGCTCATTTTCAAAAAGACAGGTTGTGATAATAGTCCTTAAATTGGCACAAAACTGTGTGCATCTTTATCAACTTTTGCACGACCTCTAATATTACTTTTAAGGAAACATTGATTATAATGTTAAAAGGATCCACATTGTCTTCCATATCAAGATTTTGGTTATTTGGTTCCTCTTTATGGTTCCAGCCTTATTTTTTTATAAGCTTTCCCTCTACCAGAATGCCTCATGCACTCATTTGTCCCTGGACATTTGAGATTTCTCTTCTTACATATTTATCTGGATATTTCAACTCATCTCCAGAAGGAACCCTCCAACTTCTCAGGTAGCAAAGTGCCACATTTTCTTTGCTTACTTCTCTTGTATTTTACATGAATATATTCTCTGCATTTTCTAGTCTATGAACTTACTCTCCAGTGGCCAGGCCAGTATATGAATATTAGGCAATAAATACTTCTGGATTTCAATGAGTGTGTTTATGATCAAACTTGGGCCATATCACTAACCTGAAGTCCCAAAGAAGCTCAGAATAAAGCCTAAATAATTAATGTCAGATTGAAGTATACAAATTCTGAGTGACATCAAGTATTCAGTGACCAGATAGTGTCAGTAGCTGAACACCAAATGTGGTTTGTGTGACAATAGGGAATGACATATATTCAGGAGGTATAAGCCAAAGTCTTAAAGAGTTGAATTAGAGACTGGTGTCAGGAGAGTAACCATGGAAAGAAGCTAACATCCAAGAACTAAGAAAACAGATTATGCAATAACACTTAGAGCTATACATAGCAAATGTCTATTTGTTTAGCAATTTAGGTGGACACAATTTATCTAAGAGATACTTTTAAAGGGCTTTGCTTTATTACAAGATTAAGTTGCATTTCATCTTAAAGGTTCCACATAATGCCCAACATAACTGTATTGGCAAAGTTTCCCCTGTGGTAAAATTAAGACTTTACTGCTCCCAAAGGTGAAAGAACTTCATTAATATTCAATTTGTGCTCTACAAATGTTGAGTTATATTAAATACTTCTTGAGAAGCCAGCCTTAATGGATGAATCCAGATTATAAGAGCATTTTATAAAAGGAAAAACAAATCTCCTTTGCTTACTATGTGTATGAGTCACTGTAATGGTCACACCAACATAACAGATATTTGAATAAAAGTAAAGCATGGTGTTTAACTTATTAACAGATTTAAGATAGATTGAGAAATGCTGTTACCCCACACAATCTTGTCCTGGAAAATACATCTAACATACATTCCATTCCCAACATATATGACAAGATAGTTATTATTACCTTTTTTTTTCCACTAGAAAATAAGTCTCAAAGAATTTAGATAACATGACCAAAGATACACAGTTTGCAAATAAGAATTCTAAGATTCTTAAATAAGAATCAACTCTAGGTATTTTTTTTTTCCCAAAGCCCATGATCATCCCTGCAGATGCTGTCAAAGGCACTTGCTGCTGAGAGATAAAGATGAGAACTAAAAAAAGATTATTGCATTCTGGTCACCTTTGAGAGTCTAGTTACCGTAGAAGAGAAAGGCTAGTGAAACATATTTCAAAAGATTATAGACTCTTTTGTAGAAAGAAATTGTCCCTAGCCCAAATATCTAATAATGAGTCAATTCTTCCAGCATTTAAATTCTGCATTTTTTTGAGAAAATGTTTCATTGCTTTTTGTAACTACTGGAGCAATCCTGGGACCAAGGGTTCTTTTTCACACTCCTAGACCTCCATCAGAAACATGCAGATGCAAAAAGTGACCAATAAGGAGCTCCTAGCTCCAAAACCTGGTCTTGGGTCTATGGTTCAAACTCTGAAGGCATTAAGCATGAAAAAAAAAAAAAAAAAAAAAAAAGAGCTTGATTAATGGTAAGGCAGCCTTTATGGATTAGGAGTAAGAGCATGGATCTTGAAAGGCTTCTTGAACCAAAAATAGGCAAATGAGTCAAGGGATATTGTCTACAGAAGGAGCAAGCCATCAAATTAGAAAACCAATCATAGATCAAAGTATTAAAAATGGTAGCCTTAGGTACCTGAGAAAGGATTGGAAAATCAGATGGAATGTGACAAGTGGAAAGTAGTAGATATCTTAAACTTTTATTCATTCATCCATAAATATCTGAGCTCTATCTCCATCTTCTAAGTCAGAGCTGTAAACCTATTCCCTAAATATTTCATGAATAAGTAAAAGACTACTTTACCTGTTCAGATTACAATTGGAACTGTCCTTTCAGCATGTTTTATGAATCTTATCTTTGTGTCCTAGCTGGTCAGAATTGCTATAATCTGAAAGTACCATTTTCAGATGTGCATGCTGTGTGACCCTTTATGTTATCTATCAAATGGAGATCATACAGATACCTTGCCCAACATGTAATAAATGCTTGATGAGTATTTTGAATGGATAATGTCATGAATGACTTAATGAGACTCTGTAACATGAATAGCATAATGCCTTGTGCTTGTTATGTGCTCAAAAATGATAGTTGTTAGTGTTAATATTTTAAATATCAATGTAGTAAGAGAAATGGAATTATGACAACAGAAAAGTGAGCATGCTCTATTCATTAGTTTTTAAAATTATTTTTTTAAAAAATGATGAAATATTTATGTACACATGAAAGTAGAAAGAAAGAAATACATCAAGATCTGGTTTTGCATCCAAAATACCCCCTTACTTCTTCTGTAATTTGTATAGATCTGATTGTAGATGTATATGCTTCTTTAACTCTGCCATGGATAAAGGAAACTTACAAATTAAAGAAAACTAGGAAATGGCTAATCAGTATAATCCTGTCATATTACCCAAGAAGAAACTTAGCCCCAAACATATGCAGTAACTTTCCTCATGTTACACAGCCAGTTAGAGTTTTCTTCTAAATAAGTCCAAGGCAGTTTACAGCAACTCCCTAGGCTTGCATAGTTAATAACATCTTTCAGCTTTCAAATATTGCAATCCAACGAAACTGGCATTAATTCAGTGGTCCTAAAATCAACTGAAAATATCTCTGGCCTAGCTTTGATGAATACAGCATAAAGCATTTTCAAAGTGATTCTTCTCCTTGATTATGTTTTTGGAGATTATTTTGGATATATAAATTCATTCTCTCAAAGAAAGGAAGATTGTACTGTCCACTTGGCTGAAAAGAAATAATTTTAAATTGTTTCATAACAAGCAATTTAAAAAGAGTATTTTGAATCCAAAGGCTTTTCCAATAAATGTTGAGTAATATGTGAATGAAAAGAGAAGCTATGAATAGATTACATACAAGATAAAGAAAAATCAGATAAGAAAACTGTCAGGTTAAAAAAAGTATTGAAAGAATAATCTTGTTAAAAAATACTTACTATCTTGAAGCACCTGGGTGGCTTAATCTGTTTAGCGTCCAACTCTGGCAGAGGTCACGATCTTGATCTCATGGTTTGTGAGTTCAAGCCCTATGTCAGCTCTGTGCTGATAGCTATGACCTTGGAGCCTGCTTTGGATTCTGTGTCTCCCTTTATGTCTCTGCCCCTCCCTCTGTCTCTGGCTTGTGCTCTGTCTCTGTCTCACTCTCTCTGAAAAATAAATAAACATTAAAAAATTAAAAAAAATACTATCTGGATATTTTTAATATGAAAATTGCTCAAATATTTGCTATGTAGTGGTCTGCAAAAGCAACTCCAAGGGACACCTTGCTAATATTTTTACTCTTATCTCTCCACCAACCTCTATCACCAAGTCTGTAATATGCATTTTGCTTGATTTCTTAACAAAATGCAATTAAATTCAATGACTTAAGTCTTATATATAATAAATAGAAAAACAACATAGATTATAAATTGAGTAATCTGAGTTTGTGCCCCAGTATCACCATTTTTTTTTCTTAATTGAGGTATAGTTGACGTATAACGTTATAGCAGTCTCAGATGTACAACACAATTTGATATCTGTGTATATTGAAAAATGATCACTACAGTAAGTCTAATTAATAACCATCACCATCCATAATTACAATTTTTTATAATGAGGGATTTCAAGATACTCCTTAGCAATTTTCAAATATAAAATACATTATTATTAACTGTAGTCACTATACTGTACATTATATTCCTATGACCTAATTATTTTACAATTGGAAGTTTTTACCTTTTGACCTCCTTCATCCATTTCTCCTACCTCCCCCCACGCTGCTGCCTCTAGCCACCAATCTGTTCTCTATTATCTATGAGCTTGTTTTTTATTGTTTATTTGTTTTAATTTCTTATATAAGTGAGGTCACATGGTATTTTTCTTCCTCTGACTGATGTTTCACTTAGAATAATGCTCTCAAGATCTATCTGTGTTGTAGCACATGATAAGACTTCATTCTATTAATGCTGAATGATATTGCATTATATATATATATATATATACACACACACACACATATGTATAATCTCATATCTTTATGCATCCATCAGTGAATACTTAGGTTGTTTCCAAATTTTGGATTTTGAAAATAATGCTGCAATGAACAAATGAACATGAAGGTGCACATATCTTTTTAAATTAGTATTTTTGTTTTCTTTGTGTAAATACCATAAGTAGAACTGCTAAATCATATTGTAGCTAGATTTTTATTATTAGGTGTATGTGGGGATTTTTTTGTTTGTTTTTGTTTTCTTAGGAAACTCCATGTTGTTTTCCATAATGGCTGCCCTAATTTATATTCCCACCACCAGTACACAAGGTTTCCCTTTTCTCCACCTTCTGACAACACTTGTTATCGCTTGTGGGGTTTCTTTGTTTGTTTGTCTGTTTTTGTTTTTTTGTTTTTTGATAAAGGCCATTATAACAGGTGTGAGATGGTATCTCATTTTGGTTTTAATTTACATTTCCCCGATGATTATAGTGATGTTGAGCATCTTTTCATGGCCTAGTATTGACCAACTGAACATGTTCCTAGGAAAAATGCCCATTCAGATCTCTGCCCACTTTGTAATTGGATTATTTGTTTATTTTGCTATTCATTTGTATGAGCCCTTTATGTTTTGAATATTAACCCCTTATCAGACATATGATTTGTAAATATTCTTTCCCATTTACTAGGTTGCTTTTTCTTTTTGTTGCTGTCCAATATCCCAATTTACTGTGTAATTATGGACAGGTTGCCCATAGACCATGAGACTCATTTTTTTTTTATTTTTAAAAAATTGAAACAAAATCTGGCTTACTATATGAGTTAGTGAAAACTTTTGCAAAAATCTCTACAATTCTTGATATGTAATTGATACATAAGTTGACAGGAACTACAGCTACAAGTATTATTATCATCTATGACTTTTAACAGCCCTTATGAAGACAGACCTCATCTTCCTACCTCGGAAGGAAGGAAGTTCCCTGTTTAAGCTCCCACACTTTACTAATGTTTCCAAGATAGACAATAGAGGAGATGCTTCAATCAAAGTAATATTTATATCTGAGAACTGACCGGGACTTCTGCATTGAAGTCTTTCTTTCATTCTTGCTTGATTAGCAGCTTCAACACATTGGGAAAGTCAAAGCTTAGGAATATAATTCCAATATGTGAATATTTACTGAGGACTTAGTGTGCATTCCACATAGGTTGAGAACTAGGTATGTATTGATAAAAGACAAGATTCCTGCCTCAAGGATCTTACTGCACCTGTGAAAATCAGATATATAAAGCAGGTAGTACCTATTTGTATGGAAAAAGTCAGTAGGAACTCAGATGAAGGTGTACTCAAATAAGTCTGGGACATCAGGGAGTGTTCTCAAAAGACATGGAACTGAAATTTATGTCAGAGCTTAAAGACAAACATGTGAGAATTTTCTAGGTAAAGATAATACGGATGTGAAACTACAATAAATACAATAAATAGGTATGCTTGGATTATAAAGTACGAATGGGAAAATGTCAGAGGTTTTGGCCACAATGGCAAGTTAGCATCAGATTATAAAAATCCATGCTAAAGTTTGGGATTTCAGCTTGCAGGCAGAAAATCATTGGAGATTACTGAGTAAGGGAATTATGAAATCATATTATCATATATCTCCTGTCTGGTTTTTTATAAGACCTGAGTGGAAGGAAACTGTTGAAAGTGTGACTGACCAGTGAAGAGGTGTTTGCAACTGTCCAGATGAAATTGATATAGGCTTGAACTGAAGTAGCAAGAGACAGGTTGCTTTCAGAGGCATTGTTGGAGTAGCATTGCTTGACTTTAGTAATTTTTAGGAAAAAGTGAGAGAAAAGTAAGAGCCTAATGACAGTAAAGTTTCTAAGTTAGGAAATTAAGCAGTTAGAATGCTATTGGCCAAAGTCAGAAAGTGAGAAGTAAGGCAGAAGTGAAGAAAAAATGAATTAATTTGTAAGCATTTTGTATTTGAAGAGCTTTGATATACCCAGGGTGATATAAAATGGACAACTTAAAATTATGAGGTTAGCATAAATTTGTGACCATTAAAAGTCACTGAACAAGGGAATCCAAGATCAGAGTTGCATTTAATTTCCGTATTCTTTGGGGAGATTAAACTGGCAGCAGAATGTAGGAAGCAAAGAGATCATTGGAGTCATCCAGGAGACCATCATGCAAATGGATTCAGTGTGGCAGTGGCAGCAGAGATGAAGAAGGCTGGGAGAATTTAGAGTTATTAAGATATCAAAAGAGTAGTTTACAGTCACTGTATCACTAACTTCAACAAAAGTGAATGAAAGGGAGCCAAATGATTCTCTCCATATTGCTTCTTTAGAAGCCTGGACAAGGATGGTATCACAGAATAAGGCGATATAGAAGAGGAAGGATCAATTAAAATATTTGGTTGCACATGACAGAAATCCCTCTTCAAGTTAGCTTTCAAAAATAAACAAACAAGATAATGCATTGCAAATGAGCTTAAGTCTTTCTACAAAATAAAAGGAAAATGCATGGGAAGAATGGTAGCTCAAGATACTTCAGAGATTAGAACTGGGGATTCAGACATTGTCATCTTATCTTGATTCCTGCTTTATTAGCTCCTACTGAATACGATTTTTAAAAATGTGATTAGAAAGATGACTCCTGGCCGTTAAGTTCAGATGTATCTCCTTCAACGATTCAAGAAGAATTTTCCTTTCCCAGCTTCTGACTGAGTCAAACTTGATCCTCTGCCTGTTCTTTGAACACATTTCAGTAACTGAAGACCAATTGTGAATAGTACTGCATGGGTTGAATGGCCAAATCTTTAGTGGGAATGTATGGTATGTGATACAGAGAAAGTGAATGTTGGGAACTGCAAGAAGGTTGGTGGAATAGAGATCATGAGTTTTGACTGGAAAATACTGAGACTGATGTGCCAGTGAGATAGCTGAGTAAAATGGTCTAGTGATAAGTTTAATCAAGAGGAAGTAAATGCTGGCCATGTGCTCAGAGAAGAAATTGGCTTAAGATGCAGGACTCTGAATGCATTAATAAAATTCTGTGTAGTGAACAACCTGATAAGACTCTGCATTTAGAACATAAATGTTTCACTTGGGTGTTAGGAGGACTACATATAAAACAGGAAATGGAAGTAACTGAGGAAGAATTAGAAGCTGTCCATGGTGCTTTTTAGCAGGCACTAGTCTGATCCTGCAAATTCATTATCTTCGAAACATATCACCAAGAATTATTTTCCCAAATTGGAAGGCATAGCAGTTCACCTCCTGAAATCTGTAAGAAATTTCTATTGTTTCCACATCACATGAAACCAGGAAAAGCAGGCATGTTCTTTGTGAGGATCCTCTAAAGAAGTATAAATTTTGCTTTAAATCTGACAAATGTTTTTTCTTCTACTGTCATTTCCAAGACTCTCAATTCATCATTTTTGACAGGTGTCTTTTGCTCTTTATGTTATCCTCCATTTAATTTCTTTTTATTTCATAAACATTTTTTAAGTTTATTTATTTATTTTGAGAGAAAGAGTGTGAGCAGGGGAGAAGCAGAGAGAGGGAGAGAGAAACCCAAGCAGGCTCCACACTGTCAGCATAGAGCCCAATGCACAGCTCAATCTCACGAACTGTGAAATCATGACCTGAGCTGAAATCAGGAGTCAGACATTTAACCAAGTAAGCCATGTAGGCAGTCCTAAAATTTTTTTCTTAATGAATCTCTTTGTTGGGATTATAAATTTATTCCCAGTTTTACACTTCTCTAGGAATGTTACTTCTACATAACTGTTTGTATTTCAGTAAGTAACTATTTGTATCTTCATCAAGGCATCATTTAGACACTGTGTACTGAGATACAGAGGAATCTAGCCAATCACTGACCAAATTCTTAAGAACCTGTTCACTATTAAAAACAAAGAAGACATTTGAAAGTATAGTAGTGCTGTACTGGAGGACTTGTTAACTACCTCTTCCTGTCTAATGTGGATAAAAGTTCCTATTTTTCTTACAGATGTTGTGTGTTCTACAAATATGTGAGAAAATTAATGACTTGCCCTATGTGAAAATTGTCCTAATACAATTTTGGCCTGCCAATGAAATTTTGGACAGCTTCTCATCACAGACAAGTCTCTTGCTACCCAATACATGCCATAAAAGTACCATAGTAATATTTGCCTGGATTTTCATGTATTACATATATCAGTCTGCCTAAACACTCTAGAGACCAGCACATACTAATTCATATTAACCATACAGTGCGTGGTTTAAAATTTAAAGAAAGACTCTTGCATCAAAATAACAGAAAAAAAAAAAAAAAAGAAGAAAGGAATGTAGTAAGGAGAGTCATAGTCAAAGAATTATTCAGATGTAAGGAAAAAAGAATAAGACCCACACATTAAAAGACACATGGAGAATTTAGAGTCCAAAATTTTTACAATTTTTACAAACTGGAGTTTCAGAATATAGCAAATGGAAATCATAACATATTAAATATCTATACAATTGTAAAACTGAAATTTGCTATGAAATGAATAGAATTGTACTGCTTAGATTTTCCATGCAGTTCCCTGACCAAAATGGATGCTTCTCAGCCAATATTCATGGATTCATTTTTAAGTTTCATGAGGTCAGAAGCAAAATTTCCAGGGACGTGATAGTCAAAAGAAAAATATACTAAGGCAAAGAAAAGAGGTGGTGATGGTTCCTGAAGGGCCATCTTTCAAAAGCAACTGACTTTCTAGGCATGAAATAAAATGGAAAACCCAACAGTAAATTTGCCAAATGCTGATTGCAATCTAAAAACTAAAAAAGGTATTTTACTAAACTGGTACATATTTTTGTTTCTTTGCAGACCTAAATAATCAAGCCAATGAATAATATCATATTAATAATGAAACTGAAAATGATAAAAAATACTTATATGACATAGACAACATTTTATGACAGAAGAGTTAATTTAGAGTCTCTAAATATTATATAACTCTACTTAATACCAATAAAAAATAAAACAAATTATGTTGTCACTTCCAACCATATTAACTTTATGATGTTACTACAAGTATTTTTTACTTTTGATTTATTTAAAAAATGTTTATTTTGATTTTTCAATCTACACTAACGATTTTATTAATTACATTATTTATTAATTAAATCCAATGATTGATATTCATTGTCCAAAAAAATAAAAGCTACAGAAAAATATTTATTATGCCACCCAAGTTAAAACTTGGTTTATTTATTCTGAGAGAGAGAGAGAGAGCACGAGTGAGCAAGGGAGGGGCAGAGAGAGAAGAGGAGATCCCAAGCTGGTTCTGCACCGTCAGCACAGAGCTCCATGTGGGACTCAGTCCTACAAACCGTAAGATCATGACCTGAGTTGAAATCAAGAGTTGGATACTTAAACATCTGAGCCACCCAGGCATCCCTAAAAGTCTTTTTAAAAATTTAAATAAGAAGAAAATGCTTTCCTTTACATCTCAATTCATATTGTGTTTAATTTTGTTCTTTACTAGGTTTGGGTTTTAAAATCTATTTGTTTATTCAGATTGAAGATAATTTGTCAACCTTATATTTTTACTGATGGAGAAAGGATTTAAAGAAGATAGTGCAGAATATTCCAATATCAAAATTATCTTAAATTTGAAAATTCTTTGTAATTTGTAAAAAATGATAATAAAATTTTAATATTTGAACATTAATGTTTCAAGGTAAATTTATTTTCAAATGTGCAGTTTTTTTTAATTACAAGAAATTATGATCATCATGTATTACATTTGTAAAAGGACTTAGATTTTCTAAGGGACTGAGGAGCATGTTTTTCATTGGACACAAGAATGTTATTTATTTATAAATGTCCTTAGATTCTATAAGTGTTGGTATTTTTCAGGGGAATAATACCTCCTATTGGTTAGATGACAAATCAAAAATGCTGATAAGTTCTGCAACTCTGACTTAATATTTCCTTCTGGGTGTTACAAGTCTGCTATGCCATATAGCTCTTGGTATTTTCTTTAGTATTATCTGAATTGCATTCCTAGTAAAGATACAATAAAATCATTTTTATTCCTGAAAAGTCTTATTTTTGAAAGATTGACAAGTATTCCCTGTCTCAAAAATATGGACATTGCACACATTGTCTCCCACCAAACTCTGTGCATTACTTTGTGGCCACTATCAAACTTGACCTGCAGTTAGTTGTTTACTTTCTTTCTCTCTAAAAAGTAAGATACAAAAGACAAAGTACATTTTTCCAACACAAAGATGCCCAATCATGAGGAAATGTCTAAAAATCTATGGTACCAAAACAATGAAAATAGTATTACAATAAGTATATAATATTTTGGGTACTCGTGTGTCAAAATATATATTAAAAGACTTATATGTTATCTGTTTATCCTCACAAAAAAGCCAGTATAGTACTTAACATAATTATTCATAATTTAAAAAGAATGATAATCTTAGTTCTTTATCCGAGTTAATTCTGGAGCAACTTGGATAGGCTAACCCTCTTGCATATAACAATTATAAATCATAACCATGATTTTAAAAGAAAATAGTATGTTGTCACTGAAATATTACCAGAATCAGGCAGAACATGTAAGAGAGTCTGCCTTGAAACACAAAGTACAGCATGAATTATTTTTCATTTTTCAGTCTATTGACCAGGGGTATTTTATATTCTTCAAATTTGGGTGGCAGAAAGCCACCATTTTTCTAGCTTGAGATGTCAGATAAAAGACCAGAGATGGTCGAATGGCTGCATAATTAATGACATAAAGGGAAAGATGCTTCTAGAAAGAAGTGAACTCCAACAAGATTCACCTAAATACTTGGCTGGTCTCTATACCACAAACATATAATCAAACCTGATCACAATTGTCCTAGCAAGAAGTCACCAACTGGAAGCTGAGAGAGAGGTATTTCAGATGCTGCCCTCTTCAGGGAAGACAGTATTTAGAGTTGACTGTGGCCATGTAAATTGTTCATTCAAATGAAAACTCTTTGCAGAAACTATTAGAAAATCCAGATCTTTTGCAACATACCATTCATAGCATCTGCTTCCCATCAAAATCACTAGATATGTGAAAATCAGGAAAATGTATACTCTCAAGAAAAGATAATCAGTCAACAGTAATCAAACCTAAGATAACTCAGATATTACAATAATAGATAAGGATTTTAGAAAAGATATTATAAATATGTTCATAATCTTAAAAAATAAACATAATGGATTAATTTATAGGAAATAGCACAGAAACACAAACTATGAAGAGACAAATGTAAAATCTAGAACTGGAAGGTACAACAACTGAAAAATCACTGGGTAAGTGTTAATAGAACATAGAAGACAGGAGAGAGTCAGGATACTTAAAGATAGCCCCATAGAAATTAATAAATCTGAGAAAGACAGAAAAAACTAAAGAAACAACTAAGAGTCTCAAAAATCTGGAGCAGGAAATCAAGTTTATAAACATAGATAAAATCAGAGTCCTAGAAGCAAAGAAGAAAAACAATAGGGAAGGGGGAAAAAAATTAGAAAATGAAAGGTTGTGGGGCACTGGGATGGCTCAGTCAGTCATGTGTCTGACTTCAGCTCAGGTCCCGATCTCACCATTTGTGAGTTCAAGCCCCACATCAGGCTCTGCACTGTCTGTGCTATCAGCACAGAGCCGGTTTTGGATCCTCTGCCCCCCTTCTTTGCCCCTTCCCTGCTCGTGCTCTCCCTCCCCCCCTTAAAAATAAATAAACATTTAAAAAAATAAAAGAAACAGAAAGGCCCTAAATTTACTGAATTTCAAGAAGGGCATCAATTTCCAGATGCAAAAACTCGATAAAATTTTAGAAGGAGAAACAACTCAAACATACTCATACTCAAGCACATCATATTCAAATGGTAATGTGGATGGGCTATTGTTATCTGATATCTGAGTGAGGGTTATTATAGAACTCTAAGACAATATAATGGTACTTAAAAATCTGTTATTGACCCCATACAATGCCAAAATAAGTTCAGTGGTAGAATTTGGAAATAAATATATCAGAAATAGAGAAGAAACAGGAGATATATCAGAAGCCACTATTACAAGAAGAAAGGAAGGTGACACAGGGAATTGGGTCTTTAAAAATCACTCAGACTTGAAGAAGCAGACATAAGAAAAACCCAGTGGATACTGAAAAATATCAGAAAATGTAACATAGTGGGAAGTTTTCTGAGGTCATCTCTGAAGAGAAGCCCGGAGGATATATTAAATATGCTTAACAAAAGATAGTCAACTATTTCCTACATGAGGAAGCTAATTCATTTTTAACAGATTATAAGACATTCTCACTTCTGTGATGGAGAAATAAATTCAAGTTCATTAATCAATATGTTAATTGCTACCTATAATAAGAACATGCTGATTTTGGAGGTAATATGGTGTTGGCTTAAAGGATAATTTTTGGTTATAGACATAGATTTTTAAGTCTTAACAACATCATTTTGCAACCCAGTGATGTAATAAAGCAAAAACATCATAATATTATAGAAAATAATAATTGACTATTAAGACACCGTTCTAAGTGTATACATCTAACAGTTTATTTCGTTCTCATAAAAATCCTATGAGATTTTATTTTGTTCTCAGAGAAGTCTTGTTATTCCTATTTTGTTGTTGAGAACAGACAACTTAAAATCAATTCTGTTAAATTTAGGGCCCCTTGTCCATCATTTCTAGAATTTGGGATTGGAGTAATTACTCTAATAGCAACAGGAAATAAACATGACAGCCTCACAGAAAGAAAGAAAGAAAATGTAGTCGTGAAATTTGTAAAGCACCACAGTGTATAAAGCAAATATCTCCAATTACTTCAGTGATAAGACTATCACAATAAACTAATGAATATGAATGGCACTCACTGTGAGTCTTTCAAGAATACTCTAAGATATATTTTGGACATTTTGTTTTTAAAGACAGGATTCATGTAGAACAAAGATTTATCTTTAAATTGGTTAATTATTTTAACATTGAGCTTTTTTTTAACTTCATGGATTTTTTTTAATCCCAGAAAACTTTATTGTTAACTCAACATAAAACTTCTCACCTTTCCATACTACTGAGCAATTAGATTATAAAAATCTTCTTTTGATTTATATAAACTTTAACAAATAATTTGTCTTAGTTAAGAAGTACAAAAGATAACTCCAATTCAATTTGCTAACTTTGGAAATTTTGATCCCCAGGTTTTGTCAAATTGTAGAGTTCTTTTTTTTTTTTTCTTTTCAATTAACATTGAATCTTAACACAGTATGTGTTAACACAGATAGTATGTTATATTGGTGAAAGAGTGAAAAATTGAATCTTGGGTTGTATGCCCATCTCTGTCAACTACTATTACTATAATTTTGGCCAAAAATACTTTAATAATCTTGGGTGTAGATGAGACTTGCTTGACAGTGTCTTCCTGGAAAGTTTGAAAACTACAGAACAGCACTGTTGTCTATATTCATTAAACTGTGCATTAAATCTCTATGGATTATTTCCTACTTGTTCCAAGTTTGTACCCTAAACAACATACCTATGACTTCATTGTTCCAACCATTAAAAAGAAAAGATAATTATGTAATGTGATAAAGGTAATTTTGTTACAATGGCAATCATATTACAATATATAAATGCATCAAATTTTTACATCTGTTCACCTTAAAGTTATATAATATGTCAAATGCATTAGATGAAAAAATAATGTGTTTTAATTTCTAATATTCTATAGTCATGTTGTACATTTTAGAAAAGGTGCTGAGATAGAAGTTTTTATTCAAAGCATGTCAGATAAATTAGGAATTAATGTCATGGACAGGAAGATAATGAGTATACTCTAATGCATTACTACTGTGGATACAATAAAATAGCCCCACATACTTCCAATTACTCACCCATAAACACTTGTAGATAGAAAAAAATAACAGTTTGCTAACCACTTCAGAAGAGAGCATTAAAATATATTTATTCAATCTTACTTGATTTTGTAATATTATATCTTAATCTCAAGGTTATTATGATTATTTATCTATCTATCTATTTACTTATTTATCTGTTGTCTTTGTAAATAGGGGCCTGTTGCATAGCCTCTATACTCATTTATAGAAAAGATTAAAACTATAAATCATCACAATTCATAAGCTGCCTACTTGGAGCTGAACAGCCAGCACAGCACCAGAACTGATGGAGATTTATGATACTCAGACAGCTCCTCTCACCCAACTTCAAGAAGATAAAGGGAAAAGAAAGCAATCCAATTAACTTGGTGTCCATAGACAATACTTATATAAACAGATGGGATTATCTACCTAGAGGACAAAAGCTCTGGGAATAGAAGGAGGATACATGATGAGAAGTTAGTGTATATGGACCCGTCTGTTCTACATGTTGAAATCCCAACAATGTATGAGGCCTAATTGAAGACACCTATCTTTCCAAAATGTTATCAAGTCAATAAAAATTCACACTAACTCCCTGCTTTTCTAATCTCTGGCAGTACTATGCATTATACCACATTCACCTATACATAACTGCTATTGCTGTCAAACCATGTCTTATTTGATCCTTTACATAAAATTTCAAGATCTTTATAAAACATATCGTTTTTATCTCATTTGTATAGTACACAATATCTTGTTGTTTCTCCATTTTCTAGTCTTATTGAGTCTTGCAATGATGAGATAACTGTAATAACAACACTTTTGTCCCTGAATTCAATGTTAGACTACAGATCTCACAGTTAGGTATGGATGTACAACTGAATTCTGTCAATGGAATACAAAAGAAGGTGACTCAGCTTAAGATCCTCATTGCATTACTGTCTCTAATCCATACTACGCACTCATTTCCCTTTTTTCTCTTTCCCAGGCAATGCATAAATTTCGTCTTTGATAGACAGCTATCTGTCTCCCTTCCTCTGTCCTTCACTGTATCTCAGTGCTACCTATCTCAGGCACTCTGAATTTTAAGTATTTCTTTACACATGGATTATCTAATTAGAAATAAACATTGCTAGAAAACTAATAAGTTAAACTCTCCTGCAAAAATATGGGAACTCTCCAGGTAGCTGGGTGGCTCAGTTGGTTAAGCAACTGACACTTGATTTTGGCTCAGATCATGATCTCATAGATCATGAATTTGATCCCTGCTTGGGAATCTCTCTCTATTCCTCTCTCTCTCCTCCCCCTCTTCCCACTCACTCTTTCTCAAGATAAATAAATAAATGTAAAAACATTGAAGTCTTGTAAAAGACTTGTAAAAAGTCTTGACCAAGAAGGACTGGCCTAGAGAAGGGATACACAGTTGGTGCAACCAAACACATAAGTCATATGAATTTGTAGCAAATGAACACAAGAACCAGAAAGAGAACACTTTCATAGCGCTCATGTTCCCTTAACATTCTTATAAATGTTGGTATTTTCCCAGCATTTCTTTTTCAGTTTTCTCACTTTATGCTTGCCTTGTGCAATCAGATACACTTATGTGGCTTTAAAATTTGTATCTTTATACCAGACTTCTCTCCTTAGGTCCAGACTTACATATTAAATCGCATATTAGGAACGTCCAATTGAATGTCATCTTAACACCACAAACTCTCAATTCTCAAAATGTAGCTCTCTGTCCTTCCTGGAATATATGAAATTCTAAGTAATTCCCAAGTACTTTCTAAGTAACTTCTATTTCAAGATAGAATTCTGAGAGTCACCCTAGATTCCGTTCTATTCCGACTTTCCAAATATCTTGTTAGTGACCAACAAAAGTCAAGTCTGCCCCCTTAATATCTATTTTAACTACAACTTCTACAACCCACTACTTTGCCATGGTTGAGAATCTTAGCATCTCTTCCTGGGTTACTGCTGTAACTTTTGAAATGAGATCCACACTAAGAGGAAAGAAATTAAAGATACATCTGATATATATACATCCAATCATAAAAGTATACCTTTTTATAATGTAAATCCAGTTAGAAACAATTTATTTAATGGTTTTCTATTGCTTGTAACAGTGGTTTGTGAAATTTTTCTTAAGTATAGTTTTTTTTCTAAAAACAATCCCTTAGGAAACACCCATTATATGAAGCAGAATAAATGATTCTAAAGTTTATGAATTTTATGTTTTATAACACCCAGTACCCAGGATTAGTATTCATATAATTTGTAAAGAGACTTAGAAAAGAGAGATTGCACTGGTCTCCATCAGAAGTTGATCAGAATTCTTTAGTTTAGTTTGTGAAATAAAGAATTCAATTCAAGGTACAGACCAAAAAAAAAAAATTATATATATATATATATATATATATATATATATATATCCCCAAGGTCATGGATATTGCAGATAGGATTGGATATTTTAGAGGAAACTTAATGACATTTGGTCATCCTGATTAAAAAAGAAAAAAGACTGCAAGATAACCTGCTTATTATTTTAAAAAGTGCATTAAGTTGGCCTCCTTGTTCAAAGTGACAATTTAAACACAGTTAGATTTTAGTTAAAACATGATAAGGAAAGCAAAGGTTCATTACAGGTCAGAGTGAGGGAATGCTACAGATGCCTGCTCTAAATGACATGCTTTCTCAGGTGTAAAAAGAAGTGAGATAAGCCTTTATGGAAGAATACTGGAATAATATGATATAAAATGTGACACTAGAAAATGTGGTGTTTAGAAAGAAAAATGCTCATCCATATTACAGAGTTTGTCTCACACCATAGTTACAATATTGCTCAATAATGTCTCCTGGCATAAAGTAATACGAATACAAACAATCACCTATGTAGTGTTCCTGAAATCTAGTCAGGAATAAACATCAGACAAAACCAGAATGTGGAACATACTCCAATATAATTAATATGACCTTTTAAAAAGTTAAGTTTATTAGGGGTGCCTGGGTGGCTCAGTCAGTTGAGCATCTGACTTTGGCTCAGGTCATGGTCTCAAGGTTGGTGAGTTTGAGCCTGGCCTCGGGCTCTGTGCTGACAGCTCAGAGCCTGGAGCCTGGAGCCTGCTTTGGATTCTGTGTCTTCCTCTCTCTCTGCCCCTCCCCTGCTAGCACTCTGTCTGTTTCTCTCAAGAATAAACATTAAATAATATTTAAAAAAATGTTTTAATTCAAGTTTATTAGAATTTAGAAACATAATAACTAAATGCAATGGATAAACACTGAATAGATTCTAGAATGGAAAAAAAAAAAGTCTATAGAAGATATCTTTGGAGGGGTGCCTGGGTGGCTCAGTTGGTTAAGCACCCGACTTCAGCTCAGGTCACGATCTCATGGTTCGCGAGTTCAAGCCCTGAGTCGGGCCCTGTGCTGAGAGCTCAGAGCCTGGAGCCTGCTTTAGATTCTGTGTCTTCCTCTCTCTCTTCCCCTCCCCCGTTCACACTCTGTCCCTCTCTCAAAAATAAATAAACTTAAAAAAAAAGAAGAAGAAGATATTTGGGGGAAAACTGGTAAAAAGTTTTGAAAATGGATTGCATTTATAAAATATAGAATTATTTTTTATGGATAGTGTCATTTATTGATTAAATCTCCTCTAAATATTACCCATTATTTAATTTAATTAATTTATTTTATTTATTTTTATTTTGTGTGTATGTGTGTATTTTTTATTGTAATTAAATCCAGGTTAGTTAACATATAGTGTAATAATGGTTTCAGGAGCAGAATTTAGTGATTCATCATTTACATATAACACCCAGTACTCACACAAAATTCTTAATTGTCTTAGGTCTTGTGTTATTATAGCCATGTAGGAAAATGTCTTTATTGTTAGATAGTACATGATTAGGTATTTGTGAAATGTTTAGTGATGAAGTATTATGAAGTTAGAAATCTCCAATGATTCAGAGGGGAAAGTGAGAGAGAGATAAAGAGTGAAGGAGGGAGGAAGAGACATAGAGAGAGGGACTAAGAGAGAGTGGGTGGTGGGACAGGGAGAGACAGAGGGAGGAAGGAATAAGGAAAAGATGGAGGGAAAAGGAGGAGAAAATATGTGGCAAGTATGGAATTATATTAATTGGTAAATCTAAGTAAAGTGAAAAAGTTTAATTTCTCTCTCTAAATTTTTCTAGGTTTGAAAAATTTACCAAATAAAAGTTGAAGAAAACAAAAAATAAGATATTTTTATATTTTTCACTTAGTTTTCTCTATTTCTAGTAAAAGGTGGGGTAAATGCAGTGTGAAAATGTTGTGAAATAACCTTTCCTAATTAAAAAGGAGTGATTATGGTTTTTTCTACGTAAATTTCTCTGATCAGTAATATTAAATACATTGGGTTTTTGTTTGTTTGTTTGTTTGTTTGTTTGTTTTAGGAGGAGTGGTTAGAGTAGAGGAACTTGGAATTTTAGCTGTGACCTTAATAATAAAGTGTAATATTTACTATGAACTATTATAAGCCTATTGGTTCTGGCTTTTGTTTTGTTTTGTTTGTTTGTTTGTTTTTTGAGAAACCTAATAGAGATTTAGTACCAAGAGCTGTTTTATAGAAACAGAATTTTAAGATGAGTTTTCTGAACTGGTTCTGAGATTCCCGGAACTGACTCTCAAATCTGACTAGGTTTAAAGACTAATGATTCTTTTTCTAGTAGTAGAGAGTCCATGGAGCAATCTAGCTATGCAAATGTGTAAATATCACCATTGGACGCCTAATCAACTTCTTATAAGAAGCAAGGAACCCAGGGACTATATGTGATACTTTTGGACATTTTGTTGAAATGCTGAATATGATGATATTGGTGAGTTGCTTCCAAAGTTGCTGCACCAAATGGGACAAATGAAGGATGAGCTCACGGATTTGAATTCCCAACTCAAAACCACTGCATAAATGATCTGAAAGCTTCTATATGTGTCTTGAAGAAGATTCTATGTCCTGTAGCCCAAGTGCTAGCTAAGATATTTAAAAATCAAACTGAGGAGCTCATCCTGTGAATAGCATTGCATGGGAAGCCTAGGATCCTGAAAGCTTGAAAGAGGGCACGTGGAAAGACCCTAATGAATCTGGGGTCACTGATCCCCTTATTTCTGATGAGTCTTCTTTGCCAAGGGGAGCAGCATCTCCACCCCAGGGGAAGCATGGTTCTATCTCTCTGAAGAACCCTGACTAATACGATATCAAAACTTATTGAATTTAATTTAGTGCCTTTTGTTACCAGTGTAGAAATGATAAAATAGTTTTCTACATGAAGCCCAGATAACAGGGTTAAACTTTGCCATTGATCTAACCCTGTGCTTTCAAGGTTTGCTTCTCTATGCTTCTAGCTCTCTCCTTGCTTCAGCTTTTTCCCAGTGTCTTAATTTAGATCTGCGATAACCCAGATGCAAAACTCATCACCTTTGCTTATTTCCATGATAAATTTTACTCACACCTGATAATTAAAGAATTGTAAGTTTCCAGGGAAAGAAAACAACTTTTCTACCATTTCTTATTTTTGTTTGTCCTTTCTTTACATTCCTTTCCCATTTATTTCTTATTCTCTCTCTCTAACTGTTCCTAGAGACTACATAAATAAAATCTCTTCTATGATCAAAGGTGGCTTCTCCCTTTCTTAGAAGACTTGATTTAACATCATTGGTGTTCTATGCACAAGAGGAATCACCTTCCAGTTTTCAACATCTTTTAATGTAAGTAGTCTTTTCCCTAAAAGGCTTTGCACAGGATTAAAGTAGTAAAAATGGTAGTGGCATCCCACAGTTTATTTTTGATGTATTAATATGAGCCATTATATTAATAGATAGCCTCATATTTACCACTCATTTTTGTTGGGATAAGCTATTCTTTTTATCTATTAATCTTTCAACCTAGAAATGAGCTATATTCAACATTTGTTTGATAATGTTTTGGCCCTTTCCTGGATTTTTAAGTTACTTGTGATTTCATATAACAAATTGGATGGCTATCGTCAGTTCCCCATGTTGTTCAATATTTTATATAGTATTTTCTCTTCAAGTATTAAAGGACCCTATGACTAGTGCCTGGAGATATAGTGACTTTTTTATATGTATATAACATAAACTGCACATATCTATATTACTATAAAAATATAATTTCAGTATCAAATTAGCATTATTATATTAAAGTTTACTATTTCTTCTAAGATAGCATATGTTTTTCCCAGGAATTAATTCACTCTATTAGGGTTTAAAATGTTAATTTTAAATATGCAATTAGACATAGTATTCTTTAAAAATGTCTTTCTTAGGGCACCTGAGCGGCTCAGTCAGTTAAGTGTCTGACTCTTGATTTTGGCTCAGGTCATGATCTCATGGTTCATGATTTGAGCCCCACATCAGGCTTCATGCTGACAGTTTAGAGACTGCTTGGGATTCTCTCTCAGGATTCTCTCTCTCTCTCTCTCTCTCTCTCTCTCTCTCTCTTTGCCCCTCCCCAACACACACTCTCTCTCTCTCTTAAAATAAATAAACTTAAAAAAACTTTCTTGTTTTGCATCAATATCCTTTTTTATATTTATTGTATCTCCTTTTAAACATGTTATAATAATTATAAAATAAATCATTTATGTCTATAAATATCTGCTTATTAGTATACACAATTCAACATGAATATAAAATGTGATCATATACATGTAGTTTTGTGCTCTTTTTTGTACTTGGTTTGTTCTCTCCCTTCTCTCCATTTATCTATTTTTACCAACTCCTCACTAAGAAAGTAATAACAATTCATCCACTTTTTCTAAATATCAAAATAATTATCCGTGGTTCATGGTTAGTAAGTATATATACTATGCTTATATAGCATACACTATATGAAGGTTTTTATATTAATCACTCCCTTTTTGTTTTCTTTCTTTTCATAATATATTTCTTTGACTCAAGCATTATTAATAGTTATTTATGTAATTTTAAAGTCATTATTTTATTTTTCTTCCATTTTTATAATGTGTTTCTCATTTTTTGACCAATAGTAATATATTTCCCCCCTATTTGTAGATAACTTGTTCCCTTGGTCTAAGTTCAGGAAATTTCCAAGATATGCTAAATGTATATCATTATCCCTCTATACTGTTTAGAATTAAGCCAACATTTTTAATCTGCAAAATTAGACATTTCTTTAAATTATGGAAATAGTTCTTTTTTATGAGTTCATTTTTTGTTTTTCTTTAACACACTATTATAATCTTAATATATTATCAAAATCTTCTATGCCTGCCCACATGATTTCTATTCCTTTCTATATTTTCTCCATGCATTGAAATACGCCTTACACCTGATTCTCTTGGCCTCAGTTGTTTTATTTATTTGTTCGATTTTTTTTATTTCTGGTCTAATGTTTATTATTTCCTTTCTTCTACTGGCTTTGGGCTTTATTTTTATTTTTCCAGCCTCTTTAGGTGTAAGATTAGGTTGTTTATCTGATATTTTTCTTGCTTCTTAAGGTAGTCCTGTATTGCTATAATCTACCCTATTAGAATATCTTATGCTGAATCCCAACGATTTTGAGCCACTGTGTTTTCATTTTCATTTTTGTCTATTTTTTTTATTTCTTCTTTGGCTTCTGGGTTGACCTAGTCACTGTTTAGTAGCATGTTATTTAGCCTCCATTTATTTGTGTTCTTTCCAGATTTTTTCTTGTGATTCATTTGTAGTTTCATACCTTTCTGGTTAGAAGAGATACATGATATGACTTTAATTTTTTTTAACATTTATTCATTTTTGAGAGACAGAGTGTGAGTGGGAGAAGGGCAGAGAGAGAGGGAGACACAGAATTCTTAGCAGGCTCCAGGCTCTGAGCTGTCAGCACGAGCCTGATGCGGGACTCAAATTCATGGACTGTGAGATCATGACCTGAACTGAAGTTAGATGGTTAACCAACTGAGCCACCCAGGAGCCCCTGACTTCAATTTTTTAAAATTTATTGGGATTTGTTTTATGGCCTACCATGTGATCTTTTCTGGAGAATGTTCTGCATGCACTTGAAAAGAATGTGTACTTGCTGTTTGGGATTCAATGTTCTGAATATATCTGCTAAACCACATGGCCCAATGTGTCATTCAAAGCCACTCTTTTCTTGTTGGTTTTCTGTTTGGATGATCTATCCATTGATATAAGTATGGTGTTAAAGTCCCCTACTATTATCGTATTACTGTCAATTTCTTCCTTTATGTCCATTCATAGTTGCTTTATGCATTTGGGTGCATTCATGTTGGTGCAAAAATATTTATGATTGTTATATACTCTTGTTGTATTGTTCTCTTTATGATTATACAGTGCCCTTCTTTGTCTCTTGTTAAAGTCTTTGGTTTAAAGTCTATTTTGTCTAATACCAATATCGCTACCTCAGCTTTCTTTTTGCATCTGTTTGCATTATAATTTTTTTCCATCCTTTCACTTTCAATCTGCATGTGTCTTTAGGTCTGAAGTGAGTCTCTTGTAGGAAGCATAAGATGGGTCTTGACTTTTTATCCATTTACTCTATGTTTTTTGCTTGGATCATTTAATCCATTTATATTAAAAGTGATTATTGATAGGTGTGTACTTACTGACATTGTTTAAAGTTATTTATTTACTTTGAGAGAGAGAGTGGTGGGGGGGGGGGGGGGAGAGAAGGAGAGAGAGAATCCCAAGCAAGCTCTGTGCTATCAATGCAAAGACCAACTTGGGACTTGAACCCACAAACTGTGAGATCAGGACCTGAGCCAAAATCAAGAGTCAGACACTTAACTGACAGAGCCATCCAGATGCCCCTATTGACATTTTATTACTTGCTTTACTGTTGTTTCTGTAGTTCTCTGCTCCTTTCTTCTTGTCTTGCTCTTTTCCCTTCTGGTTTGATGGCTTTCTTTAGTTTTTAATAGTGATCATTCTGTCCTTCCATTTATCTGTTGAATTTCCTAATTAGTGTGACAGAAGCTTCTAATTGCCTGTTCAACATATTTTCTCTTATGTCTTACTGACAGAATTAATATTCTGTATAGTTTGGCAATGCAACCAACTAAAATATTCACTTCACAGGCTCTTGCATTTAATGGTGGCCAAGGGTCTCAGTTTGGGCCAATAAAGCAGAAATAGAGATTGCTGTTTGTGGGAGCTGTCCAGAAACTTAAAAGAAAAAGGAGGGAAAAAAAAGGACAATCTTATCTGCCTTGCTCTTTTGGACCTTATCCTTTCTATTTTGTTCTAGCTGACAATGGGCAGAAGTTTTATTGTTGTAGGAATTATGTTAAGACCTTGAGGACAAATGTTATAAAGAACACGGATCAGACAAAGGAAAAAATCTTGACACTCTTTCAATCAGTTCATCACCCATTTTCTACTTAATTCATGACTTCTCATATCATAAGAAAGTTACCTTTCCTTGTTATGCAGTCACTGTCCAAATTTTCTGTTAACATAAGTTGAATGAATTTCTAACTGATAAATTGAAGGTCATGTTTTTGATTTTTTTTTTATTTCAGAAAATGTGTGTGTGTGTGCATGTGCACATATGTATGTGCATGTGTATGGGGAGGGGGTTTCTTATTTTAGTAATGACTTTAATAATTAATAAACTGTGTTTATCTTTTTCTTAAATGTAACTTTTATAACTCTACCTCAGCAAGTCTATTACACTGAAGATATATTCTAATCAATCTGTTCTTCCTCCCTCTGCATGGTGTACACATTTCAATGGGTGCAGTTTTTCTTTGTTGGCTCCCTGTTGGTGTGGTCAGGTGATGGGAATGCCAGTAGGACTGGAAACTTCCAATAACTGGCAGCTGGCTCGGTGTCTGCGGTCACATAGTTATGTTACAGGAGCAGCAAAGTTGTCAGGGTCCTAATGCAGTTCCCCTGATTTTTACTCTCAAGGCTCTTTGTGTTCTTTCTCTCAAGGCCAGTGAGATTTAATGTGCTCAATTCAATTCCTTCTTTTCTTTAGAGACTCACTATGCTTGGCAAAGTCATGCAAGTCTAATGATGGATTTTAATCCTTTAGGAGTTCACTTTTTTTTTTTTAAGTACAATTTAATCTCATGATTTGCTGCTATAATAATAATTTTCTATCACTTGCTTGGCCCTCCTTTTTACAAACAGTCCAAAAAGTCTTATTTAAAAAAAAATTTAACATTTATTTATTTTTGAGAGACAGAGAGAGACACAGCACAAGTCGGAGAAGGGAAGAGAGAGAGGGAAGCACAGAATCCAAAGGAGGCTCCAGGCTCTGAGCTGTCAGCACAGAGCCCGACACAAGGCTCGAACCCATGAACCATGAGATCATGACCTGAGCTGAAATCAGAAGCTTAACTGACTGAGCCACCCAGGTGTACCAGCATTTTATATACACATACAGTATGTATTGCCTGTAGTTACCAGGAGCTGCCTCTGCATATAAGAGAAAAAATTTAATGTTGGAGTAAAAGGGAAGAAAGGCACTGTATTTTTCCGTTTTTGTTTGTCCTGTTTCAGTTCATTTATTATTTTTTAAATCAATTTTCAGATTTTCATAACATTTGATACCATTTTCTTTTTGACATTCTTTAAAAAATTTGCCTTTATGTGATTTACCTAATTCTTTGTACTTTACCTAGGACCTCTTTTTTAAAGAAAATTGTTTGGGGACTTATACTTAATTTATTTTGTTAAATTATCTCTCCATAAAAATAAAAACCTTTACTTATTAAATTATCAGTATAACCTGCTACAATATTATATTCATTTTTTACAGTACCCTCTTTATATTTATTTTCCATTTTGTTTTTAAATTATAGTGTTGGGGTATTTTGGTACAAACATTGCTAATAATTCCTATTTTCTATAGTCAAAGAATGAGGTCAAAAAAAGTTTCACATTTTAGAATATCTGAGTCTTTTTAGCCAACTAGGGATAATTTTTTTCTCAAATTTCACATAGGTATCTACAATAGAGTGTAAAAGCTTTGATTGATACATATTAATTTAAATATTAATTTACTTAGACAATATTATATGTATGTTTTATATATTTTATCTGTGTAATTTCCTATTATGAATTTGTATTATTTTTTAACTTATTTTATATATTTTGATATTTCATAACTTAATGCACAAGGATTTAATGCCATTTAGTTTGCACCATTGAATGCCAACGTTCAAAATAAAAGAATCCTATTAATTTTAGCTAATGCTCTTTGCCTTAAATCCATCTTAGTTTCCTATTTGCATTTGCATACTCAATTCCTGTTTGTTCATGCATGATAAACTTTTACCCATTCTTTTACTTGAAGTCTATGTCATTTTCATTAGATGTTTTAAAGTTTGATTTAGTTTTGTCATTCTTCCTGAGAATATTTCCTTCCTAATAGCAGAATAGTTTAAAGCAATTTCCTATACTGCTATTGTTGTTATGTGTTGCCTTAATTCTGTCACTTTGTTTTATGTTCTCAGTTTTGTTTTTTATATTTCTTTTTTGTTGCCTTTACTTCATGTCATTTGCCATGTAGAATCTACATGGTGCTTTACATCTTCTGTAGTGATATGAAAGGTAATTATCCTTTTTAAATCTACTTGTGGTTTATTATACTTTTCAAAATATTTGACTTACTTTCTAAAATAAAAATCAAAACCAATAATCCTCTTTTAAATTTTCTTGATCAAAGTCCAAACAATGTGCCCTTGCAAAATTAATTGTTTATGGAATGTTCTTTCTTATTAGCATCAATTCTTTATTTTATGTTATTTATTATATTTATACTCAAATTTATGGTAATTACTTACAGTACTGATTTTCATTTAGTGCTTTATGTTTAATATATTCATTATTTGATATTCATGTACTGAGATATAGCCATGTTTTTATTAATTTTGATTTATATTTTGTTACACTTAAATATGTACTCAATGTGTTTTACCTTCACAAGTGTATATTGGTTAAACATTTTTTGAAACTTTACATATTTGAAACTATCTGTCGTCACATAGGAAAGAATTTTAGTTACACAGAATTTTTGAGAAACTATATTTTTCTTTCAAAATTTACTAGAAAGTGCTAAATATTATCATTTTTATATACTACATTTATTTATTGATGGTAAGAACACAACATGATGTTTAAACTCTTAAATTTTGAAGTACACAATACTGTATTGTCAAAGGGACTATGTTGTTTAGTCTATCTCTAGACCTTGTTCATTTAGCATAACACAAACTTTATACCCATTGAACAACAATTCATTCCCTCCCCACCGCCCCTGCCCCACCATTGCCACCAGTCATTGGCAACCACCATTCTACTCTGATTCCATGAATTTGACTCTTAGATATCTCATTTAGGGGCACTCAGGCAGTATTTGTTCTTCTAAGATGGGGTTTTTTTCATTTCACATAAGGTCCTTCAAGTTCATCCATGTTATTACAAATGACAGGATTTTCTTCTTTTTAAAGTCTGAATAATAATCAAATCCATGTATATACCACACATCTTTATTCATTCATCTGTTGATGAACACGTGGATTGTTTCCATATCTCATCTATTGTGAATAACAGTGCAATTAAATGAAAGTGCAAATCTTTCTTTGACAATCTGATTTCAATTATTTTAGATATATACCCAGAAGTGGGATTATTGGATGATAAGATAATTCTATTTTTAATTATTTTGAGGAAACTGTGTGATGTCTTCCACAGTTGCTGCATTATTTTACACTTCTACCTACAGTGTACAAGGGCATAAATTTCTCCATATTCTCTCCAATACATTTATCTTTTATTTTTTGGTTTATTTGTTTTGTTTTTTTGATAATAGCTATCATAACAGGTTTGAAATTATATTTTGTGGTTATTTTGATTTGCATTTCCTTGATGATTAGTGATATTGAGCAAATTTTATCATATAACTGTTTGCCATTCATATATTATATATGTAGATGTTCTTTAGAGAATTATCTATTCAGGTTCTTTGGTCATTTGTTTAAATTTATTTTATTTTAACTGCAGTATAGTTAATATACAGTGCTATATTAGTTTCAGGTGAATCACTAGATAGTAATTCAGTAATTCTGTACATTACTCAGTGCTTATCATGGTAAGTATACTCTTAATTCCCTTCCTTTGCCCATTTTCAAATATACATACATATATATACATATATATATATATACTTATATATATATATATAAGTTGAAATAATGTTTTCAATTAATGGGCTACCTACTGTACTTGATTACGTGAATAAAAGGTCTTTCATGTAATTAATTAGTTTTGTTTGAGGAACTTGCTGCCCAAACTCATGCTACTGAGATGTAGTTCAATCAACAAAATAAAAAGACAATCTTCAGAATGAGGGGAAAAGTTTGCAAACCAGGTGTCTGATAAAGAGTTAATAGCCTCCAGTGTTGTATAAATTTTTCTTCCCCTGCCTCCACCATTAGACGTGTTCACTAGCATTGTAATGGGAGACAGATGCAAGGGATGTTAAAAGTTATTGTAACTTTAAACTCCTGGATATGAATTATAATGTCATCATTTTCTCCTATGACCAGCTGCTACTAATTCCTTTTCTCTGTTCCTCCAAGCATTTCCCACTATTGACCACTTTCCTCTAGCTACCCCTTTTCCTGCTACATATTCCCAAATCTAATCCTAAATCAAATATAACTGTTTCATGAAAGGCAACATCCTCCTGTCACATTAGACTCTGAGGAGTTCCTTTCCTATTTCTTTGTGAGGAATGGTGCACATCTATTCATCCCTATGAGAGACAAATGTGGAGAACATCCCAACTGCTGGAATGGTGCCGTATTTCAATTGAGCTTATGAGGTAAGGGGCTAGATGTTTCTTCAAAGGGCAAGTGTAAATAGCAAGGGCCAATTTCTTCTCAGAAGTGGGTGTGGAAGAATAAATAAGAGGATGTGCTGGGAGAGGCATCATACAAGGGTTGAGGTGGTCAGCCTAAAGTCTTACAAAAGCAGCTTTGCTATTTAAATGTCTGAGATCCTTTCTTGATGACTATTCAGTTCATAGTAATTGGCAGTACAGATGGTAATGGAGATAGAATCTACAGCAAAAGCACTTTATTCCCATGATCCCAAATGAAAGCCAAATATAATATGCTAACCAACATGTAGGATCCACTAAGAGCATGTGTGCATGTGAATTTTCTCAAATGGCCATAAATTTCAAGATGTTTGGAGCAATTTAGCTTACCTTCTAATGTAGTTCTGACTTGTGAGCTATTCTTGTTTTGTTTTGTTTTGTTTTGTTTTTTTTGTTTTGTTTTAGAAGCCAATGTTTACTGTGTGCAGCTATTCTGTCTTTTAACAATAATGAATAGCAATAATCCATGAACCATGCATTGTGTGCACGTGTGTGTGTGCTATTTTGCAAGAAGAATACTAGTCAAAAACTAGCTGACATAGGCAGGTAGAGTCTATCAATTCTAACAGATAAACATGACTGTTTATCAAAAATGAGAAAATATAAAAGTCACATGTGGTTTCTATGTTTCTGACTGGGTTCCTGAAAGGACAGGGGCACCATTAAATATAATGAGTCAGGAATGAAAGTAGAGATTACAGAAAATGACAGAGTCTAGACTTGAACACTAGGTCAATTATTACTTCAAAAGAGGTTCTCAAAAATCAACCTCCTTTTAACAAATTCATCAAAATAATCATTTTCTCTGCAAAACATTTTAACAGATACCTGATTACCACTGAATGTATGTAACTAACAGGTTACTCACCAGGACATCCCCATACTTCTTCTACGAGGTGAGTCAAATAAGCAGCTTCAGGTGAGAGTAAGAAGTTGTATTTGTTCCCAGGCCCACTCCTGCCACTTTTATTTAGTACTAAGTAGTACATTAAAATAATGGTGAAGAAGCAGAAAATGTGTATCTATATAAATAAGTGATTTGGAGAGACTAAATGAAAATAAGCCAGTAAAAGTTCTAAGGAATAAGTTGTGACAGGATTTATTAGAAATCTTGAAATATTCTGCATTTAGATCATTTTATAGTGTAGCATCATTTTAAAGAATTAAAATGAAACTAAACAAGATTTACAGAAGAAAGCAGGCCAAACTTCATTTATATGACCCATATTCAGTGAAAAGTCCTTGGCCTTATAGAAAAGAATATGTAAATAAATGTGAATTTATGTATTTTAATTTAAAATGTTTGTGGTATGTATCATATGATTCCTCATCTATCCAATGTTTTCAATTAATGGGCTACCTACTGTACTTGATTACGTGAATAAAAGGTCTTTCATGTAATTAATTAGTTTTGTTTGAGGAACTTGCTGCCCAAACTCATTATGCCTCAGAAAAGACTTACTCTTTTTTTTGCCATTTCCAAATTTGTTATTCATGTTGAGAAGGTTTCTAAACTATGAACTATCTGTCTCTAAGTCCTATTCCACTGTAGAAAATGTTTGCAAAACGAGAGCTGAATAACTACTCCTAACTTCCCTCTGTCCCTCAATTGGTCAGCACCATCTGCTATGTTGTTTTCAACAGCTTTAGAACAAGATTATAAGAAATAACATTGAAATAAAAAACATCTTTCTAAATCATATCAATGTTGGGATCGCTAGGAATATTGAAATTTGTTGGTGAATTATCATTTGTAAAATGAAATCTAACTTCTTGATCTGAACTGTTTTCAATACTACATCTCCCAACTTTCATTTATTTTTATTTTCTTAAAGTTTCATTTATTTAAGTAACCTCCACAACCCACATGAGGTTTGAATTCACCACGCTGAGACTGAGTCGTATGCTCTTCCAATTGAGCCAGCCAGGCGCTCCTAAATCTGCCATTTTTAAATAAGTATTTTTGTCCCTCAAACATTCACTAGTTATCACCTTGGCCCCTAAAAGGATGAAATTAAAGAAGGAAAGCTCAAAAAATATTCTTTATGGTATCTGGACATGAAATTAAAATTTTGCTGGTAATTCTGCTTGAAAAAGATACTTCTTGGGGCACCTGAGTGGCTCTCAGTTGGTTAAACCACGACTTTGGCTCAGGTCATGTTCTCATGGTTTTTAAGTTCGAGCCTAGAATCAGGCTCTGTGCAGCAGCTCACAGCCTGGAGCCTGCTTCTGATTCTGTGTCTCCTTCTCTCTCTCTGCACTCCCCCACTCACTTTCTCTCTATCTCTCTTTCAAAATAAATAAACATTAAAAAAATTTTAAAGAAAAAGATAATATTTCATAAACATCTAAAATAACTTAGAAATATATTTCATTTTAAAATCTCCATTTCATTTTTTAAAAAGACAAGTAAAATAAAAATTTATCTTTTATAGAATCAGAGCATCTTAGAGCTTGAAATATCTTATTTTTGAAGTATATTTTAGATACAATGAAAGCTCAGATTTTAAGCAGGTTTGATGAATGATATGAAGACATGTAACATTTCTCATGTTTCTTCCTTGACAATACTCCTTCTAGAAAACCAATGATATGGTTTCCTTCACCATAGGCTAATTTTGCCTATTCTTCAATTTCATGTTAATGGGAAAATACAGGGTGTATATTTTGTGTCCTATTTCATTCAGCATAATAATTTAAAGGTACATCCATGTTTTGTTATTTGTCACATGTCTGTTCCTTTATATAAATGGATTATCCACCATCCACCATTTTTTTCTCCATTCTCATGTTGACAGACATTAGAGATCTTTCAGCATTAGGACTAGTGTGAATAATATTTTGTGTACATTTTTGTAAGATTTTTCTTGTAGATATGTGTTTATTTCTTTATATACGTAGAAGCAGAATTTCTAAGTGAAATGTATATTTAAGTAGTTAAGAAACTGACAATGAGTTTTCCAAAGTGATGTACCTTCTGTAGTAGGCAGAATAAAGTCTGTTTAAAGATATCTAAAACCTAATCCTTGGAACTTATGAATAAGTATGAATAAATATCATAACATTTATGAATAGGCAAATATGATTTTGCCACTGTGGTTAGGCTAAGTATCTTAAGATGGTGGTTCCAACACAATCATGAATTCTTAAAAGTGGAAGAGGAAGGCAGTGTGTGTTGGGAAAATAACAATGGAAAGAGAGGGAGGAGACATTAGAAGCCTGAGAAAAACTTGACCTGCTGCTGCAGCCTTTGAGATGGAGGAAGGGGCCCACAGGCCAAAGAATGTCAATACTTTCTAGAAGCAAAGAATAGTTCTCAGCTCATTTCCAGCAAGGAAATGGTGACCTCAGTCATAAACCACAAGAGACTAAAACATTCGAACAACCTACATAAAAAAATGGAATAAATTCTCATGTTGGGTCTCCAAAAAGTAATGCATTCCTGCTAACAACATCAGGCTTCTTACCTATGAAACTGCAAGATAATACACTTGTGTTATTTTAAGCCACCAAGTAGACAGTATTTTGTTATAGCAGCAATAGAAGAACAGACCATTTTCAAAATCCCACCAGCAATGTATATGAAGTCCAGTTGCTTCAGATTTGCTCCAACATTTGTTTGTGTCCTTTTCTTTCATTTCAGCTGCTCTAGTGAAATGTATGTGGGTATCACTTTTGATTGTAATTTGAATTTTCCTGATGACTAATACTGTTGATATTTTCATGTGCTCATTTGTCATTTATCATTTTGTGACGTGTGTATTTTAAAAGTGGTACTCATTTTATTATGATTCATATTTTTATTTTTGAGGTATAGTGCTGTAAATTTTGTGGATTCGAGTACTTTATTATATATATATTTTACAAATCATCTTTCTTTAATGTGGATTATCTTTCATTCCTATAACAGAATCTTTAGGAGAGTAGTGTCAAATAAAAACAAATCCACACGTGGTATTTGTCTTTCTCTGACTGACTTATTTTGCTTAGCATAATACTCTCTAGCTCCATCTACGTAACGCAAAAGTCAAGATTTCATTATTTTCACAACTGAATAATATTCCATTCTGTTTGTATATTTATATTTATATTTATATTTATATTTATATTTATATTTATAGTATACGTATATATACCACTTCTTTAGCCATTCATCAGTTGATGAACACTTGGGTTTTTATAGCTTGGCTAGTAAAGATAATACTGCTATAAACATTGAATTAGTAATTTTGTATTCTTTGGGTAAATACCTAGTAGTCCAATTGCTGGATCTAAGTGGAATTTAAGAAACAAAACAAATGAGCATAGGGAAAAATAGAGACAGAGGCTAACCAAAAGACTCTTAACTATAGAGAATAAACTGATGGTTATCAGAGGGGAGGGGGTAGGGGATGGGTTAAACAGGTGATAGGGATTAAAGAGGGCATTTGTGATGAGCACTGGGTATTGTATGGAAGTGTTAAATTATTAAGTTGTACACCTGAAACCAATATTACACTGTATGTTAATTACCTGGAATTTAAATAAAAACTTAAAAAAATAAATATAAAAATTTAAAAAAATACACATTTAGAGAAAGGCTAACTTTATTCAGAAGACTATTACAATAGGAAGAACACTCTGATCTCAGAAATCTGCAAGAATGTCAAAATCAAACAGAGATGAGTAAGCATTAAGTGAGGAGTACTAAGGCCAATAAGGAAAAATGTCCAGCAGTACCTGACCAAGAATATGTCTTGTTGTGATCAGCCAATTCTTAAGCTGATGTAGTGCTATGCTCTCTTTTTAATGCTTTCTCAGCCTCAGGTGAACAGAGTTCAGGAGGGTGTACGGAGTAGAAAGTCTGGCTAAAGTTTAGTTAAAACAATGCCGAGGGTAAGAAATAGCAAATGAACACTAAAACAATAAAAGACTCTTTAAATAGTAAGAGATCCAAATTACTATTATTTCTTTTATCTTTTCCCTTTCTAACAAATCTTTGTCTACCTCAACGTACTGACGTATCCTCCTAAATTTTCTTCTACTAACTTCATTCTTTTATTTCTTATATTAGGTCTATGATCCATTTCATACCAATGATATGAATGGCCAGTTAGGGGTCAAATTTCCTTTTCTCCATACAGACAGTCAGTTTTTCCTACCGTCATTTTTTGAAGATGTATTTTTCCTCTTTGATTCTTTGTAAATCTTGTAAAAAATTCTGACCATATTTGTGTAGATTAATTGTGGATTCTTTATTGTACTGATATTTTTCTTTTTCTTTTTTTTACCTATATTGCAAAGGCTTTATTACTGTACCTTTAAAATGAGCCTTGATGTCGGGGTGCATGGGTGGCTCAGTCGGTTGAGTGTCTGACTTCGGCTCAGGTCATGACCTTGTGGTTCATGAGTTCAAGCCCTGCATAGGGCTATGTGCTGACAGCTTGGAGCCTGGAGCCTGCTTCAGATTCTTTGTCTCCTCCTCTCTCTGCCCCTCCCCTGCTCACACTTTGTCTCTCTCTGTCTCTCAAAAATGAATAAATATTAAAAAAATTGTTTTAAATAAGTCTTGATGTCAGTGTTACTCCTATAAACATGTTTTTTTTAAAAATCAATCTCAAGATTACTTTAGCTAGTCTAGGTTCTTTAACTACCAAAGAAATTTTCAAATGAGCTTGTAAATTTCTTCAAAATTGCTGAGGTTTTATTGTAGTTGCACTAAACCTATAGATGAATTTAAGGAAAGTTGACATTTTATCACACTGAATATTCTAATCAATTGTCAGTTATACATCACATAATTTATTAGATCTTGTTTTCATTTTGTCCACAATTGTAGGAAGAAAACATTCAATGTTTCATGATGGTCTATAATATCAGCTTTAGATTTTTCTACAGTTACCATTAATCAGATTGGGGAAGTTTTTTACATTCATGTTTACTTAAAGTTTTATACCATTAATGTGTATTATTTCTTGTCAAATGATTGCTCTGCAAATTTTACAATTATGTTTTCCTCTTTTACCTCTTAATGTGGTAAATAAAATGTATTTTCTTTCATATATAAACCAACCTTGAATTCCTGCAATAAACCCACTCAGTCACAATGTTCATCCTTTCTTATATATTGCTACATTTTATTTGCTAACATTATATACTCCTAAAAGATACTGGTTTGTAATTTATTTCTATTGTAATGCTCTTATTTGTTTTGTTATTGGATGAATGACTCATTAAAATGCGTTGAGAAGTACTTTCTTCTCAGTTGGCATTGTAATCTCTTCACATGTTTGATGGAATTAACCAGTAAAAGCTTTGGGACCTAATGATATCTTTGTGAATTTGTTAAATTAAAAATTCATTTCCTTTCTTGGAACTGTTTCTATTGAAAATTTTACTTTTTTGGTTTGCATTTTTAGAAACTTTATTCTTTTAAATTTTAATTCCAGTTTAGTTAATATACACTGTTATATTAGCTTCAGATGTATAATGTAGTGATTCAATAATTCTATTCACTACTAGTGCTCAAGATGTTAAGTGTACTTTTTAATTCCCATCCTTATTTCACCTTCCCAACCCACTTCCCCTCCCTCTAGGAATCATCAGTTTGTTCTCTACAGTTAAGAGACTGTTTCTTGGTTGGTATCTCTCATTTTTCATTTGTTCATTTGTGTTATTTAAGAAACAACGTATAGATGAAATAATATGGTATCTGTCTTTCTTTCCATGAATGAGTTATTTCACTTAGCATTACACTCTTTAATCCATTAATAGTGTTGCAAATGGCAAGATTTCATTCTTTGTTATGGCTGAATAATATTCCATTGTATATATATACCACTTCTTTAGCCATTGATCTTCAGATGGACACTTGGACTGCTTCCATAATTTGGCAATTGTAAAGAATGCTGCTACAAACATAGGAGTGGAAATATCCTTTCAAAATGTGTTTTGTATTCTTTGGTAAACACTCGCTAATGCAAATACTGGATCATAGGGTAGTTCTATATTTAATTTTTTGAGTAACCTCCATACTGTCTTCCACAGAGGCTACATTTGCACTAACAGTGCAAAAGGGTTCCTTTTTCTCCACATCTTTAACAACATCTATTGCTTCCTGTGTTGTTGACTTTGGCAAATGTGAGGTGATATCTCATAGTTTTGATCTGCATGTCCCTGACGATGAGTAGGATGAGCAACTTTTAACGTGTCTATTGGCCTTTTGTATGTCTTCTTTTGAGAAATGTCTGCTCATGTCTTCTGCCCATTTTTAATTGGACTATTTTTTTTTTTTTGTGAGTTGAGTTGTATACCATCATTATATATGATCCCAGGCCTGAGCCCACTAATTTTTTAAAACTCCATCCAGGTTTTAAATTCCACTGGTTGAAAGAACTCTTAAAATTTGGTCCTCTGGTTTTCAAAGCCAAATGTTATGTGGATTTCTCTTCTCCATGCAGGGTCCCCACTGTGAAGTTTTTTCCTCTCCCATCTCTGTGCCTGTGTTGTCCCTCCCTCCCACAAATAGTCTTATAAGTCCATTTAGTTCCCAACCACATCTCTGCCCTTACTTCCCTCTTTAATGTAGTCTCTTCTCTACATTTAGTAATAGAGTTTGTTCTGCCAGTCTTTGGGTCATTTTCTGAGTTATTTACAGTGATGTGAATGTTATATAGTTGTATTTGTGGGACAAGTTGAGTCTACTATCCTCTAGTCCACCATCTTTCCTAGAAGTCTCTCAACTATTTTATTTTTTTCTAGCTTATTTCTGTGGAGATATGTGTATGTATATATATATATATATATATATATACACACACACACACATACATATACATATATAAATAAATATTTATATATAAATACATATATACATACATATATATTATGTATATATATATATTTATTTATTTACATATTTATTTTTGATCAACGATGCCATACATTAGTAAAAGAATGCAGCAATTAATATATAAACCCTGAAATTAGCAGGTTTCCACCCCTTTTTTTTCTGTCAGTTCATGAGGAATGAGAATTGAGTTGATTTATTTTATATTTTACCTGGCTTTGATTTTTGTTATTGTTTTATTTATAGTGAGGGCTTCAAATTACTCCTGTGACAGACTACTTAGCATAAGGCTTACAGTACTGAAGATTTTCTCACAATTCTGCTTTATTTATTCTCAGATACTAATAGACCCTGCCTATCTCTGCCACAGAAAGGATCTTTCACTGCTAATACACCTTCCTCAATGGGAGTCATCTCTTGCCTGGTGCTTGATGCAAGAATATAAAGTCTGAAGTAGCAAATATTTGGAGTAGCATTCTTAATTTCCTGACTGAGTCTTATATTTCAGCAGGTTATACGTGCCTTTGCCTCAGGGGTAGGGCTACCTCAGCACCCAATAGCAGATGATCCCTGACTCATGCTAAGTGGAGGTTTCAGGGAGCAGGTGGTTGTTCTCCTCCTCTTCAAGAAGCAAACACCTCTATCTTCTACTCAGTACAGGGTCCAGATTAGGAATACTTTTCTGATATTTCTCCAGATACTGATGGTCAATAAATTAGGTATATGCAGTGCTCTGAATACAGACAAGTCTCTACTGATTTTTGTGCTTCATCCTCAAACTTTAGAATGACTGCCAAGCTTGCAACAAAGAAGAGGTCTCTTGTATCTGATGATCTTCCACAATCTTTCTGATGGCAAGTTGGTATAGACTTCAATCATGTTTAGGGATTCAAAAACTTCTAACTTGTCAGACCAGCCACACTTAGTCTTTAAAATTTTGCTGAAATTTTACTATCTTTTTGTTAACCATTTCTACATTGGCTACCACATTATCCCACTGTTCTATCAAAGAAATCAGTTCATGTGTATCACTTTATACTGGAGGGGCTTACAACTCTTTGGATGTATTTCATTAGATTACCATCTCAGGTCTCTATAAAATCTGACTGTTTGCCATTTCTTTGCTAGAAAGAAGTGTTTCACTGAGATTTTAAATATTTAAAGTGAAATCTCTTGATGATCATAAACTTTTATATACTTCAAATCTATAAAGTGGAGGACATGAAGCCAAGAGAGCATGTGTTTTATTCCTGGTCATATCATATGTTCCATAAGAGCTTATTTTACCATACAGATCTCCAAATTCTAACTCAGTATTCTTTTCCTTAAGTAAGACTTGCATAATGATATTGTCTTTTTTAAAAAAATTCAAGCCTTTAAACTTCATATGCAAAACCCATCTTATTTACTGGGAATTCATAGCTACAAAAATTTTTATGCTACAGAAACCTAGATTATTAACTCCTCACTGCCCACCAAGCCACCAAACGTCGTCATAGGAAAATATTTCAAGAAACAAGCAACAAAGGAGGGGGCTGCTTTTTTAAAATCATGGTTCTTCTATAAATAAAAGAACTATTTGCATTTATCAAAGAATGCTGCTTTAAACACAATGCATCTGGTAATAAATTGCTTATACAAACGTGTTCTCTCAGTGATATTGTGGATCTTCCTTGTGCTAAATATAATTAAACCAGTTTAAAAGATGCCAGAGCTATTTATTTACTTCCCTAGAAAGCTATTTCAGCTTTCATTTTAATAAATATTACCTTAGAATTATAAATATGAAAATTTAATATGTAAAAGAGGTAGAAATATCTGAAAAAGGCAAACATTTTGAGACAAAGATATACACACACACACACACACACACACACACACATACACATATACATAGGTAATATTTAACTTGTTAGATACAATAACACATTTATTTACACTTTAATAGACTAATTTTTTAAATTTTCTAAATCTTATACAATCTTCCTGATGAGCTTATAACCCACCAGGTAGCAGAGACAACTTAGACTTGACAAATCGAAATATTTGTTCCCACTATAATCACTGTCTCTTTTAATTTAAATAATTTGTTACTTCAAATTTCATCTGCCTGTTAGTTTTGGCGTAAATCTTTAAATGACTTAGTCTCCTAATTAAAGTATAAGTCTTTCAAATGTGTCCTCAAATTGTCTTTCTCTTTCTCAAGTTTACTTTAGTAGATAAGAAACAGAACTGTTGTGTCTCTATGACAATGGGAAAGAAGGATTCCTTAGATTTAACTGGAAGAGAAAGAAAGATATACCTGGTGGAAAATAAAACTAATAAAAAGAAGAAGAAATGTGTAAAAGAAAGGGCTTAAGATAGGAAGAATATTTTTAAAAATACATATAGAGCATACAGGCAAAATTGGGAAGATGCCGGCATAAGAGGACGCTGGGCTCACCGCGTCCTACGGATCACTTAGATTCCACCCACACCTGCCTAAATAACCCAGAAAATCTCCAGAAGACTAGCAGAACAGATTCTCTGGAGCCAAGCTTAGACGAGAGGTCCATGGAACAGGGTAGGAAGGGCGGAGAGGCAGTGCGACTGGCGGGAGGGAGCCAGGGTGGAGAGGCAGCCGGCCAGCAAAGCAGAGCCCTGGAGTCTGTCTTACAAAAGCAGAGGGGGCGGACGGAGTGTGTTCAAACAGCAAGCGGGACATAACATCTGGAAGGTTATAAGTTAACAGCACTGCTCCGAGAGTGGGAGGGCTGGAGGACAACAGGAGGGAAAGTTGTTGAGCCCCAGATGACAGACCTCAGCTTGGCAGGGAACAAAGGCGCTCACCAGCGCCATCTCCCTCACCCATCCCCCAGCCAAAATACCAAAGGGAACCAGTTCCTGCCAGGGAACTTGCATGCACCGCACAAACACCCAACGCTGTGCTTCTGCGGATCCATCCCTCTGGAAGGTCTGAGTCTCTCCTGGTGCCACAGGGCCCCTCCCGAAGCGGATCTCCTAAGGATAAGCGAGCTGAGCCTGCCCCTCCCGCTCCTGTGCAACTTGCCGATTCACCCCAGCTAATAGGTCATATCTCCAGCACCACAAGCCTGGCAATGTGCAAGTAGCCCAGAGGGGCCACGCCACCCCACAGTGAATCCTGCCCCTGGGAGAGGGAAAGAGAAGGCACACACCAGTCTGACTGTGGCCCCAGCGGTGGGCTGGGGGCAGACATCAGGTCTGACTGCAGCCCCGCCCACCAACGCAAGTTATTCAAGACAGCACAGGTGAAATGCCCTGCAGTTCTGCACCACTCTGCAGTTACACACCGTGCTGTTCTGCATCATATCCAAAATGACGAAATGGAAGAATTCCCCTCAAAAAAACCTCCAGGACATAACAAAAGCTAATGAACTGATCAAAAACAATTTAATTAATATAACAGAAAGTGAATTTAGAATAATAGTCATAAAATTAATCGCTGGGCTTGAAAACAGTATAAAGGACAGCAGAGAATCTCTTGCTACAGAGATCAAGGGACTAAGGAACAGCCAGGAGGAGCTAAAAAATGCTATCAATGAGCTGCAAAATAAAATGGAGACAACCACAGCTCGGAATGAAGAGGCAGAGGAGAGAATAGGTGAACTAGAAGATAAAATTATGGAAAAAGAAGAAGCTGAGAAAAGAGAGATAAAAAAATCCAGGAGTATGAGGGGAAAATTAGAGAACTAAGTGATGCACTAAAGAGAAATAATCTACACATAATTGGTATTCCAGAGGAGGAAGAGAGAGGGAAAGGTGCTCAAGATGTACTTGAAGAAATAATAGCTGAGAACTTCCCTGAACTGGGGAAGGAAAAAGGCATTGAAATCCAAGAGGCACAGAGAACTCCCTTCAGGCGTAACTTGAATCGATCTTCTACACGACATATCATAGTGAAACTGGCAAAATACAAGGATAAAGAGAAAATTCTGAAAGCAGCTAGAGATAAACGTGCTCTAACATATAAAGGGAGGCCTATAAGACTCGTGACCGATCTCTCTACTGAAACTTGGCAGGCCAGAAAGGAATGGCAGGAGATCTTCAATGTGATGAACAGAAAAAATATGCAGCCGAGAATCCTTTATCCAGCAAGTCTGTCATTTAGAATAGAAGGAGAGATAAAGGTCTTCCCAAACAAACAAAAACTGAAGGAATTCGTCACCACTAAATCAGCCCTACAAGAGATCCTAAAGGGGATCCTGTGAGACAAAGTACCAGACACATCGCTACAAGCATGAAACCTATGGACATCACAATGACTCTAAACCCATATCTTTCTATAATAACACTGAATACAAATGGACTAAATGCGCCAACCAAAAGACACAGGGTATCAGAATGGATAAAAAAACAAGACCCATCTATTTGCTGTCTACAAGAGACTCATTTTAGACCTGAGGACACCTTTAGATTGAGAGTGAGGGGATAGAGAACTATTTATCATGCTACTGGAAGCCAAAAGAAAGCTGGAGTAGCCATACTTATATCAGACAAACTAGACTTTAAATTAAAGGCTGTAACAAGAGATGAAGAAGGGCATTATATAATAATTACAGGGTCTGTCCATCAGGAAGAGCTAACAATTATAAATGTCTATGAGCCAAATACAGGAGCCCCCAAATATATAAAACAATTGCTCACAAACATAAGCAACCTTATTGATAAGAATGTGGTAATTGCAGGGGACTTAAACACTCCACTTACAGAAATGGATAGATCATCTAGACACACGGTCAATAAAGAAACAAGGGCCCTGAATGATACATTGGATCAGATGCACTTGACAGATATATTTAGAACTCTGCATCCCAAAGCAACAGAATATACTTTCTTCTCGAGTGCACATGGAACATTCTCCAAGATAGATTGCATACTGGGTCACAAAACAGCCCTTCATAAGTATACAAGAATTGAGATCATACCATGCCTACGTTCAGACCACAATGCTATGAAGCTTGAAATCAACCACAGGAAAAAGTCTGGAAAACCTCCAAAAGCATGGAGGTTAAAGAACACCCTACTAACGAATGAGTGGGTCAACCAGGCAATTAGAGAAGAAATTAAAAAATATATGGAAACAAATGAAAATGAAAATACAACAATCCAAACGCTTTGGGACGCAGCGAAGGCAGTCCTGAGAGGAAAATACATTGCAATCCAGGCCTATCTCAAGAAACAAGAAAAATCCCAAATACAAAATCTAACAGCACACCTAAAGGAAATAGAAGCAGAACAGCAAAGGCAGCTTAAACCCAGCAGAAGAAGAGAAATAATAAAGAGCAGAGCAGAAATAAACAATATAGAATCTAAAACTGTTGAGTAGATCAATGAAGCCAAGAGTTGGTTTTTTGAAAAAATAAGCAAAATTGATAAACCTCTAGCCAGGCTTCTCAAAAAGAAAAGGGAGATGACTCAAATAGATAAAATCATGAATGAAAATGGAATTATTACAACCAATCCCTCAGAGATACAAGCAATTATCAGGGAACACTATGAAAAATTATATGCCAACAAACTGGACAACCTGGAAGAAATGGACAAATTCCTAAGCACCCACACACTTCCAAAACTCAAACAGGAGGAAATAGAAAGCTTGAACATACCCATAACCAGCGAAGAAATTGAATCAGTTATCAAACATGTCCCAACAATTGAGTTCAGGACCAGATGACTTCCCTGGGAAATTCTAACAGACATTTAAAGCAGAGATAATACCTATCCTTCTCAAGCTATTCCAAAAAATAGAAAGGGAAGGAAAATTTCCAAACTCATTCTATGAAGCCAGTATTACTTTGATTCCTAAACCAGACAGAGACCCAGTAAAAAAAGAGAACTACAGGCCAATATCCCTGATGAATATGGATGCAAAAATTCTCAATAAGATACTAGCAAATCGAATTCAACAGCATATGAAAAGAATTATTCACCATGATCAAGTGGGATTCATTCCTGGGATGCAGGGCTGGTTCAACATTCACAAATCAATCAACGTGATACATCACATTAATAAAAGAAAAGATAAGAACCATACGATCCTGTCAATCAATGCAGAAAAAGCATTTGACAAAATTCAGCATCCTTTCTTAATAAAAACCCTCGAGAAAGTCGGGATAGAAGGAACATACTTAACCATCATAAAAGCCATTTATGAAAAGCCCACAGCTAATATCCTCAATGGGGAAAAACTGAGAGCTTTTCCCCTGAGATCAGGAACATGACAGGGATGCCCACTCTCACCGCTGTTGTTTAACATAGTGTTTGAAGTTCTAGCATCAGCAATCATACAACAAAGGGAAATCAAAGGCATCAAAATTGGCAAAGATGAAGTCAAGCTTTCGCTTTTTGCAGATGACACGATATTATACGTGGAAAATCCGATAGACTCCACCAAAAGTCTGCTAGAACTGATAACATGAATTCAGCAAAGTTGCAGGATACAAAATCTATGTACAGAAATTAGTTACATTCTTATACACTAACAATGAAGCAACAGAAAGACAAATAAAGAAACTGATCCCATTCACAATTGCACCAAGAAGCATAAAATACCTAGGGATAAATCTAAACAAAGATATAAAAGATCTGTATGCTGAAAACTATGGAAAGCTTAGGAAGGAACTCGAAGAAGATATAAAGAAATGGAAAATCATTCTGTGCTCATGAGTTGGAAGAATAAATATTGTCAAAATGTCAATACTACCCAAAGCTATCTACACATTCAATGCAATCCCAATCAAAATTGCACCAGCATTCTTCTCAAAACTAGAACAAGCAATCCTAAAATTCATATGGAACCACAAAAGGCCCCGAATAGCCAAAGTAATTTTGAAGAAGACCAAAGCAGGAGGCATCACAATCCCAGACTTTAGCCTCTACTACAAAGCTGTCATCATCAAGACAGCATGGTATTGGCATAAAAACAGACACATAGACCAATGGAATAGAATAGAGACTCCAGAATTGGACCCACAAAAGTATGGCCAACTCATCTTTGACAAAGCAGGAAAGAATATCCAATGGAAAAAAGACAGTCTCTTTAACAGATGGTGCTGGGAGAACTAGACAGCAACATGCAGAAGAATGAAACTAGATCACTTTCTTACATCATTCACAAAAGTTAACTCAAAATGATAAAGGACTTGAATGTGAGACAGGAAACCATCAAAACACTAGAGGAGAAAGCAGGAAAAGACCTCTCTGACCTCAGCCGTAGCAATTTCTTACTTGACACATCCCCAAAGTCAAGGGAATTAAAAGCAAAATGAACTATTGGGACCTCATGAAGATAAAAAGCTTCTTCACAGCAAAGGAGACAACCAACAAAACTAAAAGGCAACCAACAGACTGGGAAAAGATATTTACAAATGACATATCGGACAAAGGGCTAGTATCCCAAATCTATAAAGAGCTCACCAGACTCCACACCCAAAACACAAATAACCCAGTGAAGAAATGGGCAGAAAACATGAATAGACACTTCTCTAAAGAAGACATCCGGATGGCCAACAGGCACATGAAAAGATGCTCAATGTCGCTCCTCATCAGGGAAATACAAATCAAAACCACACTCAGATATCACCTCACGCCAGTCAGAGTGGCCAAAATGAACAAATCAGGAGACTATAGATGCTGGTGAGGATCTAATCTAGGAAGAAACGGGAACCCTCTTGCACTGTTGGTGGGAATGCAAACTGGTGCAGCCACTCTGGAAAACAGTATGGATGTTCCTCAAAAAATTAAAAATAGACCTACCCTAACACCCAGCAGTAGCACTGCTAGGAATTTACCCAAGGGATACAGGAGTACTGATGCATAGGGGCACTTGTACCCCAATGTTTATAGCGGCACTCTCAACATTAGCCAAATTGTGGAAAAATCCTAAATGTCCATCAACTGATGACTGGATAAAGAAACTGTGGTTTATATACACAATGGAGTACTACATGGCAATGAGAAAGAATGAAATATGGCCCTTTGTAGCAGCATGGATGGAACTGGAGAGTGTTATGCTAAGTGAAATAAGCCATACAGAGAAAGACAGATACCATATGTTTTCACTCTTATCTGGATCCTGAGAAACTTAACAGAAACCCATGGGGGAGGGGAAGGGAAAGAAAAAAAAAAGAGGTTAGAGTGGGAGAGAGAGCCAAAGCATAAGAGACTCTTAAAAACTCAGAACAAACTGAGGGTTGATGGGGGGGTGGGAGGGAGATTAGGGTAGGTGATGGGCATGAAGAGGGCATCTTTTGGGATGAGCACTGCGTGTTGTATGGAAACCAATTTGACAATAAATTTCATATAATAAAAAAATAAAAATAAAAATACATATATACCTTTTTAACTTGGAATTGTGCAGAAGGCCATTAATATAACATCCTGCCTTTAAACTGTGTTGCTGGAAATCACCAAGGAGAATGCACATTAAACTGATTCAATAAAATGATCAAAAATATATAAAAAGCACAAATATTATTATATTTAAAGTTTATTTTATTTTGAGAGTGAGAGAGTATGTGAGTGCAAGTGGGAAGGGGCAGAGACAGAGAGAGAGAATCCCAAGTAGACTGCATGCTGTCAGCTCAGAGCCCAATGCTGGGCTCAATCTCATGAACAACTGATCATGACCTGAGCCAAAATCAAGAGTCAGATGCTTAACTTACTGAGCCACCCAGACAGCCCCATAAATTTTTCTAAAATATTTCTAAAATATTTTTTTAGTGCAAAAAAACTGAGATTTGTAGCCTGACCTCTACCATGTAAAGAGGTTGGAAGCCAACACTTGATTCTTAAATAACAGTAAAAACTAGAAAATAAATCAATGTCTTTTTGTGAATCTATCAAAAAAAACAGATTGCAGTGAAAACTGCCAACCCCAAATCTGGAGAAAATCACTGGGACCACAAATTGGGAGAAATACTTCTATGACAAATTTGACAAATTGGTGGAGTGTGAGTATGGACTAATGTGAGAAACTCTTGGGCGGCTTCTGTCTTAAAAAGAACCTATATTTTCATAGCTTTTATTTCAAGGAATGCTGCCAACTACTTACAATACAGATGTCCCACTTGGCTCTGGAAGGGAAAGGGGAAGAGCAATCCTTGTGAATTACCTTCAAAGCATTCTCCATAAGAAAAGGTCTATATTCCCAGACAGAATGCTTTACAAGAGACTCATCCCAAAGCCATAGTGATAGGGCATTTCCTTCATTCCAATGCCCTCTAGCAAGTGTGGTTCATCTAAGGAGGGAGGCATAATTGAGAAGCACTTGTGAAGATCACAGTCCTGCTACACAGGATAACTCAAAGACTGATAATCAAACATAACACTATAGGACACTTCCCTTCTCCCATATTTTAAGAGCACCATATAATATCAGTGATTTTAAGCTGAAAGAATTCCAAGGGGAAGAACCCATTCCAGGAGTAGTTGTAAGGAAACCTCCCCCCCCCCCAGACAAAAAAAAAGAGAAGACAAAAAAAAAAAAATGCCATTAGAGGAATTTGAGGCCTTTGGCAACTAGAGTTTGGTAAATATTAAATAAAGCTCAACTCACAGTCTGATTAACAAATAACCTCACACTAGGGGCCTATTTACCTCAATCTTATTATTCAAGATATCATGATTGGCTTTCAACAAAAAGCTACAAAGCATGTTAAAGGCAAAAGAAAACAAAATAAAACAACCCTCAAAAACCCAAAACTTATTCTGAAGAGACAAACAAGCATCACAACCAAGTCAAAATTGACATAAATTTTAAAATATTAGAGAGTTTAAAACAACTATTCCTTAGATGTTTAAGGGCTCATTTCTTACCTGGTGGAAGGGTTTTGATGGAAAATTATAAACAACATACCAGATAGATGTGTAATATCATCAGAGAGGTGGAAATTATAAGAAAGAATCAGAAGGAAATGATAGAAATCAAAAGCATGGTAATATAAAGACTGCCATTTCATGGGACAATTAGCAAAATTGACACAAATTAACAATCAGTAAGCATGAAGATGTGTCAGTAGAAGCCTCTCAAACTGAAATAGAAAGATATAAAATGGAAGAAAAACAAAAACAAAAATAAAACAAAATATCCAAAAACTGTGGGACAATTTCAAAAGGTGTGACATGTGTAATTCTAAAACCAGAAGGGTGAAAAAGAGAAAAAGGAGATGATGTATTTGAGGTAATAATAGCTGACAATTTTTCCAAACTAATGACAGACATCAAGCCATAGACCTAGTATCTCAGAAAACACCAAACAGAATAAATAAAAAACCTGACATATCATATTCAAACAAACCATATTCAAAAATAAGATAATGGGGAGGGGCCAAGGTGGCAGAACAGCATGGAAGTTCTTTTTGCATCTCTTGTCCCTGAAATGTAGCCAGATCAACATTAAACCATCTTTCACACCTAGAAAATTTATTTGAGGATTAACACAACAATCTGCACAACCTGAACCACAGAACTCAGCAGGTATGCAGCATGGAGAGCATGAAATGGGGAGGGAGAAGCCATGGGGGGCAGGGATATGTTTTTGCTGGGGGGGGGTATTGGAAAAGTACCCCCCCCCATTAATAAATGTAGCTGAAGAGAAAGTGGAAAAGTGGAAAGAGCTAAAGGGACTGAACAAAAAAGGGAGAAAGGAGAAAGGAAAGGGTTTAAATTTCCTTAAGACTCTATAAACAGGAGAAGTGCAGAGTCTGAACTCTGCAGCTTGATACCTGGCGTTTTGCTCTGGTGGGAAGGACAAATCTCCAGGAGCAGAGAGAGAGGTCCGAGAGGTCCTCTGGCCACATGGGGAGAGGCAGCTCCCTTGCTGGTAGGACATTTGTTAGAGGCTATGTGGCCATCCCACAGGCAAAAGTTCAAGTGGACCCCAGAGAACAACCACATTCACTGGTGTCAGAGTGAGGATGTTATGAGGAAGCCTAGCGGCAGATGTGTGTTGTGATTTTCCATAAACCCTGAAATGATGCTGCTACAAGATCGTGTGAACACAATCTGGGCTGGCACCCAGCCACAGTCTCTGGGCATTGGCAGTGGCATAGTCTCGCGAATGTTTCTGGGGGTGGGCTGGCACCCATCCATTGCATAACAAGACCCTCCTCCAGAAGGTCTCAGCATGTCAAAGCTGCAGCTCCTCAGAAGTGAGGGGTCGGCAAACACAGCCCAATTTGAGATAAAACTCATGAGTTTTATAATAAACCATGAGTTTATTGGTTCATGAGTTTGAGCCCCATGTCAGGCTCTGTGCTGATAGCTCAGAGCCTAGAACCTGCTTCAGATTCTGTCTCCCTCTCTCTCTGCCCCCCCTCTGCTTGTGCTCTGTCTCTCTCTCAAAAATAAATAAACATTAAAAAAATTTAAAAAAACCCAGCATATCATTGTCAAATTCAACAGGCATATCATAGTCAAATTCACAAAATACTCAGGCAAGACAAGAATCATGAAAGTAGTAAGGGACAAAAAGTCCTTAACCTACAAGGGAAGAGAGATCAGGTTTGCAGCAGACCTATCCACAGAAATGTTGTAGGCCAGAAAGGAGTGACAGGATATATTCAACGTGCTGAACTGGAAAAATATGCAGCCAAGAATTCTTTATCTAGCAAGGCTGTCATTCAAATTGAAGAAGGGGTAAAGTCCCCCAGACAAACAAAATAAAAGGAGTTAATGATCACTAAACCAGCCCTGCAAGAAATTTTAAGGGGGACTCTATGAGGGGAGAAAAGATGGGGAAAAAAAAAACAAACAAAACCAAAACCAAAAAAAAAAAAAAAAAAAGAAAAGAAAAGAAAAAGAAAAACAAGGCTCAAAGCAATAAAGACTAGAAAGGATCAGAGAACACTACCAAAAACTCTAACTCTACATGTAACATACTGGCAATAAATTCATATCTTTCAGTACTCACTCCAAATATCAATGGTCTAAACGCTCTAATCAAACGACAGAGGGTAACAGAATGGAAAAGAAAACAAGTTCCATCTATATGCTATTTATAAGGGACCAATTTTAGACTTGAAGACACCTTCAGATTGAAAATAAGGGGATGGAGAACCATCTGTCATGCTAATGTTCACCAAAAGAAAGCTGGAGTGACCATACTTATATTAGACAATATAGATTTTAAAATAAAGACTGTAACAAGGGATGAAGAAGGACATTATATCATAATTAAAGGGTCTATCCACCAAGAAGACCTAACAATTATAAACATTTATCCTCCAAATGTGGAAACATAAAATATATAAATCAATTAATAACAAACATAAAGAAACTCATTGATAATAATACCATATTAGTAGGGGACTTCAACATCCCACTTACAACAATGGACAGATCATCTGAACAAAAACCAAAAAGGAAAGAATGGTTTTGAATGACACACTGGACCAGATGGACTTACCAGATATATACAGAACATTTCATCCTAAAGCAGCAGAATACACGTTAATCTCCAGTGCACATGGGACATTCTCCGGAATAGATCACATACTGGGACACAAATCAGCTCTCAACAAGTACAAAAAGATGGAGATCATACCATGCATATTTTCAGACCACAACGCTATGAAACTCAAAATCAACCACAAGAGAAAATTTGGAAAGATAACCAATACTTGGAAACTAAAGAACATCCTACTAAGAATGAATGGGCTAACCAAGAAATTAAAGAGGAAATTAAAAAGTACATGGAAGCCAATGAAAATTATAACGCCACAGCCCAAAACCTCTGGGATGCAACAAAGGTGGCCATAAGAGGGAAGTATATAGCAATTCAGGCCTTACTAAAGAAGGAAGAAAGGTCTTAGATACACAACCTAACCTTACACCACAAAGAGCTAGAAAAAGGAGCTCAAATAAAATCAAAAACCAGCAGAAAGCAGGAAATAATAAAGATTAGAGCCAAAATCAAGGCTATTAAAACAAAACAAAAAAAACAAAACAAAAACAAAGCAAAACAAAAATAAAACAAACAAAAAAAACCCCACAATAGAACAGATCAATGAAACCAGGAGCTGGTTCTTTGAAAGAATTAACAAAACTGATAAAACCCTAGCCAGTTTGTTGAAAAAGAAAAATGAAAGGAGCCAAATAAATATAATCAAGAATGAAAGAGGAGAGATCACAACCAACACTGCAGAACTACAAACAATAATAAGAGAATATTATGAGTAATTATATGCCAATAAAATGGACAATCTGGAAGAAGTGGACAAATTCCTAGGAACACATAAACTACCAAAACTGAAACAGGAAGAAGTAGAAAATTTGAACATACCCATAACCAGAAAAGAAAGCAAATTAGCAATAAAAAATCTCCCAAAAAACAAGAGTCTACAGCTGGATGACTTTCCAGGGGAATTCTACAAAACATTTAATTAGAGTTAACACTTATTATCTTGAAGCTGTTCCAAAAAATAGAAATGGAAGGAAAACTTCCAACCTCTTTCTATGAAGCTACCATGACCTTGATTATAAAACTAGGCAAAGACCACACAAAAAGGAGAACTATAGACCAATTACCCTGATGAACTTGGATGCAAAAACCCTCAACAAGATACAAACCAACAGGATCCAACGATGCATTAAAAGAATTATTTACCATGACCAACTGGGATTAATACCTGGCATGTAGGGCTGGTTCAATATCCACAAAACAATCAATGTGATTCATCACGTCAATAAAAGAAAGGACAAGAACCACATGATCCTCTCTATAGTTGCAGAGAAAGCATTTGACAAAATACAGCATCATTTCTTGACAAAAACCCTCAAGAACGTAGGGATAGAAGGATCATACCTTGAGATCATAAAAGCCCTATATGAAAGACCCACCACTAATATCATTCTCAATGGGGAAAAACTGAGATCTGCCCCCCCTTAGGTCAGGAACAAGACAGGGCTATCCACTCTCCCCACTGTTATTCAGTGTAGTATTGGAAGTCTTAGCCTCAACAATCAGACAGCACAAAGGAATAAAAGGCATCCAAATCATCCAGGAGGAAGTTAAACTTTCACCCTTTGCAGATCACATGATATTTAATGAAGCAACAGAAAGAGAAATCGAGAAATCAATCCCATTTACAATTGCACCAAAAACCATAAAATACATAGGAATAAGCATAACCAAAGAGGTGAAAAATCTATACACTGAAAACTATAGAAAGCTTATGAAAGAAATTGAAGAAGACACACACACACAAACACACACACAATGGAAAAATATTCCATGCTCCTGGATAGGAAGAACAAATATTGTTAAAATGTCGATACTGTCCAAAGCAATCTACATATTCAATGCAATCCCTATCAAAATGACACCATCATTCTTCACAGAGCTAGAACAAATAATCATAAAATTTGTATGGAACCAGAAAATACCCCCAATAGCCAATGCCATCTTAAAAAAGAAAACCAAACCAGGAGGCATCACAATCCTGGACTTCATGCTGTATTACAAAGCTGTAATCATGAAGACAGTGTAGTACTGGCACAAGAACAGACACTCCGAACAATGGAACAGAATAGAGAACCCAGAAATGGACCTACAAACATATGGCCTACTAATCTTTGACAAGGCAGGAGAGAATATCCAATGGAATAAGACAGTATCTTCAGCAAGTGGTGCTGGGAAAACTGGACAGCAACATGCAGAAGAATGAACCTGGACCACTTTCTTACAGCATACACAAAAATAAACTCAAAATGGATGAAAGACCATTTGGGTCTTTCATTTAGTAAGACAGGAAGGCATCAGAATCCTAGAAGAGAAAGTAGGCAAAAACCTCTTTGAGCTTGGCTGAAGCAACTTCTTACTCAACACATCTCCAGAGGAAAGGAAACAAAAGCAAAAATGAACTATTGGGAGCTCATAAAAATAAAAAGCTTCCACACAGCGAAGGAAACAATCAGCAGAACTAAAAGGCAACCAACGGAATGGGAGAAGATATTTGCAAATGACATATCAGATAAAGGGTTAGTATCCAAAATCTATAAAGAACTAATCAAACTCAACACCTAAAAAACAAAAAATCCAGTGAAGAAATGAGCAAAAGACATGAATAGACACTTCTTCAAAGAAGACATCCAGATGGCTAACAGACACATGAAAAAATGCTCAACATCACTCATCAACAGGGAGATACCAATCAAAACCACAGTGAGATACCACCTCACAACTGTCATAATGGCTAACATTAACAACTCAGGCAACAACAGATGTTGGCCAGGATGCAGAGAAAGAGGATCTCTTTTGCACTGATGGTGGGAATGCAAACTGGTGCAGCCACTCTGGAAAACAGTATGGAGGTTCCTCAAAAAATTAAAAATAGAACTACCCTAGGATCCAGCAATTCCACTAATAGGTATTTATCAATGGGATACAGATGTGCTATTTTGAAGGGGCACATGCACCCAATGTTTATAGCAGCACTATCATCAATAGTCAGAGTATGAAGAGTCCAAATGTCCATTGACGGATGAATGGATGAAGATGTGGTATATATATACAATGGAGCATTACTCCACAATCAAAAAGAATGAAATCCTTCCATTTGCAACTATGTGGATGGAACTAGAAGGTATTATACTAAGTGAAATTAGTCAGTCAGAGAAAGACAAATTTCATATGACTTCACTCATATGAAGAATTTAAGATACAATACAGATGAACATAAGTGAAGGGAAGTAAAAATAACACAAAAATAGGGAGGGGGACAAAACATAAAAGACTCTTAAATATAGAGAAAAAACAGAGGGTTACTGGAGGGGTTTTGGGAGGGGGGATGGTCTAAATGGGTAAGGGGCATTAAAGAATGTACTCCTGAAATCATTGTTGCATCATATGCTAACTAACTTGGATGTAAACTAAACAATAAATAAATTTAAAAAAAGAAGATAACAAGACCATCTTGAAAGAAAAAGGGGAGTGGTGGTGAAAGACATTTAACTCATATAGGAATAAGTACAAGAATTACAATGGACTCCTCATTGGAAACCATGCAATCAACAAGATAGTAGAATGACATATTGATATTGTTTAAAGTAAGAAGCCATCATTCTCGAATTCTATATCCAGCAAAATTGTCTTTCAAAGTGAAGAAGTAATAAAGACTTTCTCAGACACGTAGAAAAAGAGATTCATCACCAGATGTGCTCTGCAAGAAATATGAAATGATACAGTTCAGAAATTCAGATTTACATAAAGAAAGGAAGAGCCTTGGAGAAAAAAAATAAAGAAAGATAAAAAGAAATATTTTATTCTTTTCCTCTTAATTGATTTAGGTATAATTGATATTTAAAGTAATAATAGAAACAATGTATTTGGTGGTTATAGCATATGAATCAGTGAAATGAGTAATACAATTTCATAAGGAAAGAACGGAGGAATTGGAAATGTGCTGCCATAAGGTACCTCTACAACCTCTGCTATTAGTACATATACAATATCATTAGGAAGTATACATAGGTTTATTATATATTACATTAATATAGTAGATATTAATATATAGTAGATATATAATTGTAATATATAGTAGATATTAATATTTATAACATAAATATCATATAATGTTTATAATATGTATTTTTCAAATTCTATTTGAAAAAATGTTACATAAACATAATTGATATGGTAACAGAGCAGATAAAATGGAATCATAAAATTTTCAATTAAAACTAGAGAAAGTTTAAAAAATAATAAAAAAATGCAATGAATAGAAAATACTTAAAATATACTTAAAATATACTTAGTAGATATTAATTCAAATACATTAATAATTATTTTAATGATATTAATCTAAAATCAGCAGCTAAAAGACAAAGATTGTCAAAGTGGATAAGAAATAACAAGACCAGGGCACTTGGGTGGCTCAGTCAGTTGAGTGCCCGACTTCAGCTCAGGTCATAATCTCGCTGTTCATGGGTTCTAGCCCCATGTCCGGCTCTGTCCTGACAGCTCAGAGGCAGGGAGCCTGCTTTGGTTTCTATGTCTCCCTCTTTCTCTGCCCCTACCCCACATCTCTCAAAAATAAATAAACATTAAAAAAAAAAAGAAATAACAAGACCTCATTAGAGTTTCACTACAAGAAACTTAGTTTAAATAAAGACTCATATGTGAAAAGTACAAAGATGGGTAACATATATTGTGTTAACACAATAGAAAGCTGAAGTTGCTATATTAAATTCAGACAAAGCAGACTGCAAGGAAAATTGACAGGGAAAAAATGAAGCATTGTACAATGATAAAGGGGTCAATTAGTTTCATGAAGGCAGAATCATCCTAAATGTCTATGTGCCCAAAAACAGAATATAAAAACAGACAAGGCAAGATATAATAAAACTGAAAGAAAAAAATAGACAAATCCACTATCATTGTCAAAAACTTCAGCACTCCACTGTCATTAAGTAAGAGATCAAGCTAATTGAAAATCACTAAGGGCATCTTTTTCAATCAACTGAACTATCAATCAAATTGACATTTAAAGAATAATCTATCCAAAAGAGCATACTATATGTTTTTCTTAAGCTCCCAAGAAATATTCACCAAGACAGACCACATTCTGGGTCTTAAAAACTTCTTAACAAGTTTATAAGTATAAAAATCATACAAATTATATTCTCAGACCACAATGGAGTTAAACTGGAAATCAATATAGAAAGAACTGGAAATTTCCAAATATTTAGAGATTAAACAATATAAGTAACACAAGACAAGAAATTCAAGAGAATATAAAATACTTTAAATAATGAAAATAAAATTCAACTCATCAAAATTTGAAGGATGTAACCTAAGCAGGACCTGGTGGGAAATTTACATCTTTAAATATAGATCTCAGAGAAGAAAGATCTAAAATCAGTAATATAAGATTCTATCAGAATAAACTACAGAGAGAAAAAACGTTTAAGCTTAAAGTGAACAGAAGAAAAGAAGTAGTAAAAATTGTAGCAGATAGCAATGATTTTGAAAATGGAAAAATAATAAAGAAATATCATTTAAAATAGCTGCATCTTTGGAAAAAAAATAATAAATTTTATAAACACCTAGCCTAGCTAATCAGGAATAAAGAGAAAAAAGAAATATTGCCAATATGAGAAATGAAATTGGGGTCATCATTACTGATTATATGGACATTAAAAGGATAATAATATAATACTATGAACAATGCTGAACACATAAACTGACAACATAAAATAAATGGACCAAACCATTGAAAGGCATAAATTACCAAAACTCACAGAGAGAAAGGTATACTTTAAATAGGTGTATCTATTAAATAAAGTTGATCAATAATTAATCATCTTAAAAAGATTGTACCAGAATCAGATGGTTTCATTGGTGAATTCTACTCAATATTTAGTAAGAAACAATATCAATTTTACACACTATCTTCTAGCAAATAGAACAGGAATATACTTTCTTATTCTCTGAGTTCTGTATTACTTTGATACTAAAATCACACAAACACACCAAAGAAAAGAAAAGTATAGACCAATATTTCCCATAAACATTGATGCAAAAATGCTCAAGAAGATAATAGTATATCATGTCTTAACAGGTATAAAAAGTATTATGTACCAACAGTAAATGGGATTTATTACAGGTAGGCAAAGCTTATTCAAATCATCAAGGAAATCCACCAAAGCAACAGGATAAAGAAGAAAAATCATACGACCATATCAGTTAATATAAAAACTACTTGACAAAATCCAATATTATTAAAATTTTTTTAAAACTCTCAGAAATTAAAAATAGAGGCAAGTATACTCTATTTGAAAAAGAACATCTACAAAAACCTATAGCTAACCTCGTACTTTGTATAAAAAATGGAATATTTTCCCTCAAATATGAAGAAAAAGGTAATGTCCACTCATCATTTCTATTCAGCATCACGTTGATAATTTTAGTTAGTACAATAATACAATAAAAGGAAATAAAAGGTGTGCAGAGTAGGAAGGAAGAAATAAAGCTGTCCGTATTCATAAAATGTTAGTACATGTAGAAAAGCCTAAAGAATTGAAAATAAAAATATTTGGAACTAATAAGCATTTACAACAAAGTCAAATGATACAAAGTTAATTATTTCCCTATGTATTAGCAACGAACAATTAGAAATTAAAATTAAATAAACAGCATTTAATTAGCAACCAAAAATTAGCTATAAATTTAATAAAATAAAAATGAGTTTTATACAAAGAAAAATACACTAAGATGCAAGAAATAAAGGCTCTAAATAAAAGGAGAGATATATTCCAGGTTTATGGATTGGAAGACTCAATGTTCTTCAAACGTAATCTCTTAAATTCTTGATCTGTAGATTCAATACAATCCTAAATATCCTAGAAAACTATTTTATAAATATTGGCAACCAATGCAAAAGTTCATATGGAAAAAGAAAAACAGTATAGTCGATACAAAGATGAAAAAATTACAGAAATTTTATTAGTGGATGTTAAGATTTACTTTAACATCTCAACAATCAACACAGTGATGTATTGGTGAATGAACAAACATATAAATCAATGGATGAGAATACAGATTACTGAAATGGGCCCCCCAAAACATAGCAACTACTTTATAGAAAAAGAAAAAAGACAATTCAATGGCGAAAGCATAGTTGTTGTTGTTGTTTTTCCCAACAAAATGTGCTAGAAGAATGGGACATCCACGTATCAAAAAAAAAAGAGAGAGAGAGAGAGAGAGAGAGAGAGAGAATCTGGCCAGAAAAAAATTAATGTGAAATGTATCATAGATCTAAATGGAAAATTAAACTTTTTTAAGAAAATACAGGAGAAAATCTAGATAAGCTTAGATTGATTACGGGATTTTAGATATAACATCAAATGCATACTGCACGAAAGGAAAACATTATTAAGTTGGACTTCATTAAAAGAAAAACAAAAACCTTACATTCAGTCAAAGACACCATGAGGACACACAAAAGACAAGCCACACCCTGGGAAAGCAATTTATAACACTCACATAAGATAAAGGACTTGTATCTGAAGAACTCTTAAAATTCAACCATAAGAGGGGCGCCTGAGTGGCTCAGTCGGTTCAGTGTCCAACTTCGGCTCAGGTCACGATCTCACGGTCAGTGAGTTCGAGCCCCGCGTGGCGCTCTGGGCTGATGGCCGGGAGCCTGGAGCCTGCTTCCGATTCTGTGTCTCCCTCTCTCTCTGCTCCTACCCCGTTCATGCTCTGTCTCTCTCTGTCTCAAAAATAAATAAACGTTAAAAAAAAAAAAATTTAAAAAAATTCAACCATAAGAAAATTCAGAACTCAATTTAAAAATGGGCAAAATATATGAATAGACATATCACCAAAGAAGATACACAAATGTCAAATAAACATATGGCAAAAATATTCAACATAATTCAACATCACAAGCTAAAACAACAATAAAAAACACTATATATTTATTACACTGGACTAAAATCCAAAACCTAACAGTATCAAATTCTGGTAAGGAGGTGGAACAAATAAGAGCTGTTATTCACTGCTGGTGAGAATGCAAAATATTACAGTCACGTTAGAAGAGAGTTTGGCAGTTTTTTATAAAACCAAACATACTTCTATCATATGATCAGAAATCATGCTCCTGGGCATTTACCCAAAAGCATCAAAGACTACATTCACACAATGTTCATAGCAGTTTTATTCATACTTGCCAAAACCTGGAGGCAAGCAAAAGGTACTTCACAAACAGATGGATAAACAACTCTGTCAGTTAAGAGGGCCTAGAAACAATGACAGTAGCAATGAGAGCCCGCACAGTGCTCAGATCTTGGTTTCTAATATCAGTCTGTATATTAGAGGGATTCTTGGAAAAATGATTCTAGGACAATAGCCAGAAATATACAAACTGGGCCTAGAGCATTTTGTAGCAGTAAAAATTTAGGAAGTTGAAACAATTTGGATAACAAAATAAAGTCCTGTTGGATTATAACACAAAGTATAAAATAAGTACCCATATGTCCTTACCAGTAAAAATAAATGATCGAATAAATTTAAAAAATGGGAGAGAAGAAATAAATCCTCCATGAAGAATTCCAAATAAATTAGGAACATGCTCCATCCTCAAGAAAGTGGAACATCACCACCACCTCCTCAAATATGGGCAATACATAGTAATTTTCTTCTAAAGTTTGGAAAATAGAGAAGAAAAGAATAACTTTACAATGAAGAGATCTGAGAAACACTACCTCTACTACGCTAAGGTCAACATCAACAGTGCTAAGTCAGATGGATAGCAAGTACTCCTTGATATGCTGTGATGAAAAAAACAGCTTTAGTTTTGCGATCTTTGAAACCCATCACTCCACTTTAATAATGGGAAAGACAACAGAAAAATCTCAGTTGAGGATATTCTGCAAAATATCTGATGAGTAGTTCTCAAAATTGCTAAGGACAATGAAGACAAGGGAAGTCTGACAAATTGTCATAGCTAAGAGGATACATAGCAACTAAATATAATATAATGTCGTAACTTGGATAGAATCACGAAATAGAAAAAAGGATATTAGGTAAAACCTAAGTAAATCTTAACAAAGTATGGACTTCAATTAATAATAATGTATCAATATTGGTAACTTAATTTTAACAAATACGTCAAACTGATGTTAAGATCTTAATAATGAGGAAAACTCAACATAGTATGCCCTTTCAAATTTTCCCATAAATCTAAAAGAGTTCTAAAAATAAACAGTGATTTAAAATAATAAAGCAATGAGGCATGCCTTATTATAGAACTACAATGTAAGGTAGTGGTAAGATCACAGGACTACGAGTTAGATCTGTAGTGGGATCTCCCTCATGCAGTCATTTCTCTGTGTAACCTTGAGCATATCACTTAACCTCTCTGGGCTTTTGATTTCTCACCTACAAAAATATGAGTCTTGTAATAAAATGTCTCCTCCTGTTTTTAAATTATGTTCCTAATCTAACAACTCAGCTCAATAAATCTTTATACTACTCATTTTGATTTTTTTTTTCAAGAGGATTTGTGTCAGGAGGAAAATTCCATTACCTTTGTTTCATATGTGGGGTTCTTTTTCTATTTGTACCCAATGTATAAATAATACACAATGACAGGGCAATTTCATCCCAATTTCACTCTTTCTGAAAATATTCATAGGAATCCAAAATGTGAAGCTTGTTACCAACCAGACATGTTTCAAAATAATTTATAATTCTTCAGTACCTTTGATACCTTTTTTATGGTTGCTATTATTGGTAGGACTGTGATAATGGGACACTCTGGTGATTTTGTGGAGCCTGAAATTACACTGAAAGATAGCTTAACAAATGTAATTTTATTATGCTTCTAAATTAAGAGATGTTTAACAGACTATTTTACATTTTCACATCTCATTTGATATTCACAACAAAGTAACCATTGCTTTAAAGAAAAGAAAAGGGAAGCATAGATAACTCTACAGCTAGCTCAGATACAGTACACAGCAAGTAAGATGTAGAGCCGTAATCAGGCCTTGGTCTTCTTACTCCAAGTGGAGAGTTCATTCTATTTGGACCACAACATCCCACTTAGCAGAGAACTTGGCACATGGTAGGAGCTCAAAACTAATTGATGCCAGTTCTTCCACTTAGGATATAGCCAACTATGAAATAACATTTCTCCCAAAGTAGCAATTATAAACAGCTAGCTATAAAACCATTGCCTTTTTTAGGTGATCAGAGATCTAAGACTACAAAACAACCAGGAGAACTGAATTCCAGTATGCGACAAACCTCCCTGAGGAGAAACCCAACATGGTAGAACATGAGAGGAAAAAGTGGCAGCCATAAAAGCATTAAGAAGAAAATTGAAATTTAAACACATTCTTTTTTTAAAATTTATTTGTTTGTTTATTTTTGAGAAAGAGAGTGAGGGGGGGGGAGGCAGAGAGAGGGAGACACAGAATCTGAAACAGAATCCAAGCTGTCAGCCAGAGCCTGATGCAGGGCTCAAACTCACAAACTGCGATATCATAACCTGAGCTGAAGTCAGATGCTAAACTGACTGAGCCAAACAGGTGCCCTGATATTTAAATAAATTCTTATAGGGACATTGTGGGCTAGTGTGACGGTTCAGAATCCCTGCAGCCCCAGACAAAATGGTAATCTGCATCCTCTCAACATTTCCTCATCATGAGTCTCCACAAAATGCTCACTTAAAAAAACTGATAGCAGGGCCCAAAAACTAAGTAAGTGTTCCTCAACATGCACAGGTGCAAAACACTGTAAATTTCTATGATCCTTCTACATATGGAGCACAAACTTCCTCAGCCTAATAAAAAACATCTGCAAAAATCCCACATCTTATATCATACTTAATGGGGAAAGACTGCTTCCAGTCAAGATTAAGAATAAGGCAAAGATATTCACTCTCAAACCTTTGTTCAACATTGCACTGGAGCTCCTAGCAAGACAAAGAAATGCAGTAAATATGGACTGGAAAGAAAGAAGTAGTATTGTTTTTGTTTGCATATTTCATAACCGTCTGCACATAAAATATTAAGACATTTTCAAAGATTGACTAGAACCATATTTATCAATGTTGCATAACACAGTTTTGCTTCTATAATAATAATCAATACTTGGAAATTGAAAAATTTAAAAAAAACTACTGTGTGTGAGTGCAGGTAAAGACTTTCTAAATAAGGTTCAAAATCCAGATGCAATAAAATTAAATATTGATACATTTGACATTAAAGACATTAAAAACTTTTTTGTGGTTAAAACCAAAATTAAAAAAAAAACATAAGACAACATACAGGGAGAATAAGATTTTTAACATATCACATTTAAAGTTCTAATATAACTAATATATAAATTGAGAAAAAATGATAGAAATGATAGAAAAATTGGCAAAAAATATGTGATCAGATACTCAAAAATGAGGTATAAAGTGGACTTTAACAATTTACAGTTTAATCTCTGGCAAATTCTGCAATGTAAATAAAATCACACTAGTTGTCATTTCTCACTTACCAGATGGGCAAAACTTAAAAAGTATAACAACAACTTCTGATGATGAGTCACAGGTGAAATGGACTCTCTCACACATTGCGAATAATTATGCGAATTGCACAATGGCTAGTGTGTATTATGTATTGTGATATTGGCAAATTTATATAAGTATCTACCTTTTAAAAAATAAACTTTTTATTTTAAAATAGTTTTGTAATGACAATAATTGTGAAGTAGTACACTTTCCATATACTCAAATGCAGTTTCATAAATTATTAATTTATTAGTATGGTGCATTTGCTACAACTAATAAGCCAATATTGATACAATATTATACAGTCCATTCTTGACTACAATTTCCTCAGTTTTAAACTGATGTCTTTTTTCTATTCCAGGATTTTTCTCAGGATAACTAACGTTGCATTGAGTTAGCATGGCTCCTTGGAATCCTCTTGGCTGTGACAATTTCACAGACTTTCTTGCCTTTGATGACCTTGACAGTTTTGAGGTCTGGTAATTTACAGAATATCCCTCAACTGAGTTTGTCTGATGTACTTTCATGATTAGAGTGGAGTTATGGATTTGGGGAAGAAGGCACAGAGGTAAAGTGTTATTCTTATCACACAACATCAAGGGTATGTACTATCAACATGACTTATGACCACTGATGTTAATCTGGATCACTTGCCTGAGGTAGCGTTTTTCAGATTTCTCCAGTGTACGGTTATTCCTTTGCCTCTCTCTCTACTATACACCTTGGAAGAAGTCACTATATGCAGCAACCATATAAGGGGTGTTGAGTTATACTCCACATCCAGAATGGCAGAATGTCTTCCAAAATTATTAGGCTTTTTCTAAAAAGATGTCTCATCTGCCACATTTATATACCTATTCAATCATATTAGTATGGATAAATGGATGTTTATTTGCGACTTCCTTGTGTTGCTTAAAAACTTCTCCCTGTGGCCATTGGAACGCCTACATTTGGTTTCTCTGTGCCTTTGAAATAACCCATCATTGTGTTTTTGTTTTTCTGAGAGCTTCTGTATGTTTGTACCACAAGGAGCTCCATGATCATCCTGTATATTCCTTGCTCCAGTCCTAGAGTCAACCAAGGAACACGAGCTCCTCTTACTAGAGAATGGTATTAAAAATCAAGATCCAGGAACTGTGTTTTTACTTATCCTGGGATGCCAATGTTTCTAAGCACCATGATCTGACAGAACAAGGAAATATATGTATGTATACCTACATTTCTATATCTAGAAATATTTCTTTATGTGACTATCTGCATATTTATTGACCTAACATAAGGTCACACTGACACCTCTAACTCAAATACATTTATGACATAGTTCATTTTAGTCTCCTCCTTTTCCTAATATGTAAAACCGCCACTTTCCAAGTGAGAAATCTGGTCTCAGAATCCATCATTATTGTATTAATTGTTCACTTCTAATACATATTTATAGTAGTTTCAGATTGTTAACATGTACCCCCATGTGGTAAATTTTATTAAATAGATTACAGTAGTGATGTATAGTTCTTTTTGTTTAGTTTTATAGATTCCATTAACTTCCTGATTAGTTATATATTTTTCTCCATTCACTTCAATTAAATTTGTTCAAGTATTTGTAATTTACTTAGATTGTTTTGTCACATTCTGCATCCCACTATGAGATCCAATCTCCTCATTTTTATTTTAGTTTGAATATTTTAATGTCCTCACTTTGTGCAGTGAAATTCTATGGGTTTTGAGAAATTTAGAATGTTTTGTATCTATCATTACAAAACAAAAATGTATGAACCTAAAATACCCCCTGTGCTTTATCTATTCAACATTTTTTCTTCCTGCCCACCTCCTCCCCTAATCTCCTATTAACCGCTAATCTATTTACTTTCTCTGCACTTTTACCTATTCCATATGTTATATAAAGAGAATTATACAGTATGTGGCCATTTCAGACATGCTTTTTCTCACATGGATTAAGATTCATGAATATAAGTGTGCTTTGATACCTCATTCCTCTATTCACTGAATACAATGTCATTAAATGGCCATACCGCAGATTGTTTTTCCATTCACCTATTGGAGGACATATTAACTGCTTCCACTTCCTGGCAATTATAAATAAAGATGCTGCAAAAAATGACTGCAAGTTTTTGTATGAAAATAAATTTTCAAATCTGTTAATTAAATACATAGAGTATAATTGTGGGATCATTTGGTAAGACTATATTTACCTACCAGAAAACTGCCAAGCTGTTTCCCAAGGCAAGTGTTCCCACCAGCAATGAAGGAAAGATCCTCCTGCTTTGCATCTTTGCCAGCAACTGGCATTGTAAAATTTTTTTTAATTTTTGCCATTCTAATAAGTAACTTTTTCTCTCTCTTCCCTTCTCTGTTCATTCTCCCCCTCTCTAATAATAATAATTAATAATAATAATAGCCACCATTATGGCACTAGCACAACAGACACATTGGTTAATGGAACAGAATATAAAGTGTGGAAACAAACCCACAATTTTATGGTCAATTAATATTTCCAGAGCAGGAAAAGAATATAAAATTGGAAAAAAAATCCCTTCAACAAATGGTGCCGGAAAAACTGGACAGCTACATGAGGAAGAATGAGACTTGACTACTTTCTTACACGATACACAAAAATAAACTCAAAATGGATTAAAGACCTAAATGTGAGGCCTGAAACCATAAATATCCTAGGACAGAGCATAGGTAGGAATTTTCCTGATGTGAGCTGTAGCAACATTTTTCTAGATATATCTCCCGAGGCAAAGTAAATGAAAGCAAAAATAAACTACTGGAACTACATCAAATTAAAAGCTTCTGTACAGCAAAGGAAATGATCAACAAAACTAAAAGGGAACCTACTGAATAAGAGAACATATTTGCAAATGACATATCCAATAAAGGGTGGGTATTCAAAATACATAAAGAACTTATACAACTCAACACCCCAAAACCAAATAATCCAATTTAAAAAATGGGCACAAGGCGTGAATAGACATGTCTCCAAAGAAAACATACTGATATCCAACAGACACATGAAAAGATGTTCGTCATCACTCATCAACAGGGAAGTGCAAAGCAAAACTACAATGAGATATGAATTCACACCTGTCAGAATGGCTAAAATCAACAACACACAAAAAAACAGATGTTAGTGAATATATGGAAAAAAAGGAACACTTGTGCACTGTTAGTGGGAATGCAAACTGGTGCATCCACTGTGGAAGACATCATGGAAGTTCCTCAAAAAGTTAAAAAATAGAACTACCCTACAATCCAGTGATCACTCTACTGGGTATTTACCCAAAGAATACAAAAACACATTCAAAGGGATACATGTACTCCAATATTTATTGCAGCATTATTTACAACAACCAAATTATGGAAGCAGCTCAAGTATCCATTGCTAGATAAATGGCTAAAGATAGATGTAAATATGGATATAGATATAGATAATGTAGATATAGATATTGATATAGATATCTATATATATGATATCATATATGATATATCTCTATATCTATCCATCTATCAATCAATCACCTATAATGAAATATTATTCAGCCATGAAAAGAATGAAAGCTTACCATTTGAAACGGTAAGAGAAATGGATTGAGTTAAAGAGTATATTGCTAAGCAAAATAAGTTAGAGAAAGACAAATACTATGTGATATCACCCATATGTGGAAACTAGGAAATAATACAAATGAGCAAATGAATTTTTTTTTGCTTTAGGCTTAAATTGATCTTCTTTTTCTAGATTCCTTGAAGACTGCATTTGTCTTTTATTACCTGTTTGCATGCCTTCTAAATTTTTGTTAAAAGAAAAACATAATAAGATCTGAGGTCAACAGGCCTCCAGTTGAGAACTGATTTTAATCTGCATAAGGAATGAGGACTGAGAATGTTCTGTGGACAAAAGAGTCTTCAAATTCCTCCTTGTTTTTTGTTTTTGTTTTTTTTAATCTGCTCTCTTAACTTTGGTTTCCCTAATACTTCTTCTCAGAGATAGTCTCTAGTCATACAACTCTTTCAGCTATATCCACTGTTATTATACTGAAGGCCTAATGCTTTAGTGGTACAGTATTTTGTTGGGAGAGAGTAAATAAGCATTCTACAATGCTTTGACTAAATCTCAGTCGTTTAGCAGATCTTTGTCCTGGGGCCATAACTTTCACAAGAGTTTCTCTGGTGCCAAAGCTTTTTTTCCCTCCTGCCTTGCTACCTACTTTCCTGGTTGCAGTGTTCCCAATCACTTTTCTTGAAGACTTGAACTTAATGACTATGTTTTTTCCACCCCTTCGGTGAAAGGATGGTTAAGGGGGCTCAAGTGTGAGAAATTTCCTTTCACAACTCATCATAGAAAATAATCAACTTAAAAAGGTAGAAACACAAGGAGAAAGAAATGATGGAGATACAAAACAATCAGAAAGCAAAAGATAAAATGTCAGTAGTAAGTCTTCATATATCAATAATCACCCTAAATATAAATGAATTGATCTCATCAATCAAAAGGCAGATACTTGCTAAATGAATTAAAAAACAAGACACAAATGTATGCAGCCTTCAGCAGACTCACTCCAGTTCCAAAGACAAACATAGGGTTCAAGTGAAGGAGTATTAGATCATAATCCAAGCAAGTGGTAACCAAAAGAAAGCAAATGTCTTTATATCAGACAAAATAGACGTCATGACAAAAATGATGAGACAAAGAAGGCCATTGTATAACAACAAAGGGGTTAATACAACAATCATAAATAGGGGCGCCTGGGTGGCTCAGTCGGTTGGGCGTCCGACTTCGGCTCAGGTCACGATCTCGGAGTCCGTAGTTCGAGCCCCGCGTGGGGCTCTGTGCTGACAGCTTAGAGCCTGGAGCCTGTTTCAGATTCTATGTCTCCCTCTTCCTATGACCCTCCCCTGTTCATGCTCTCTCTCTCTGCCTGTCTCAAAAATAAATAAATGTTTAAAAAAACAAATTAAAAAAAAACAATCATAAATATATATGCTCCCAACATTCAAACACCAAAATATATATATATATTTTTTTTTCCAATATATGAAGTTTATTGTCAAATTGGTTTCCATACAACACCCAGTGCTCATCCCAAAAGGTGCCCTCCTCAATACCCATCACCCACCCTCCATGTACCAAAATATATTAGGGAAATACTAACAAACCTTAGGTAAAAGTAAGTAAAAATATAATAATAGTAGGGGACTTTAATATCCCAATATCAACATTAGATAGTTCATCCGGACAGAAAATAAACAAGAAAATGTTGGAAGTGAACCACGTGTTATAATAAATGGACTTAATAGACATATCTACAACATTCCATCCAATAGGATCAGAATACACACTATTCTCAAGTGTATATAGAATGTTCTCCAGAATATATTATGTTATAGGCCACAAAACTAATCTTAATGAATTTAAGATTTAAATCATACCAACTATTGGGGCACCTGGGTGGTTCAGTCCATTAAGTGGTGGACTTCAGCTCAAGTCATGATCTCAGGGTCAGTGAGTTCGAGTCCCATATCGGGCTCTGTGCTGACAGCTCAGAGCCTGGAGCCTGCTTCAGATTCTGTCTCTCTCTCTCTCTCTGTCCCTTCTCACTCTATCTCTCTCTCTCTCAAAAATAAAGATTAAAGAAAAAATTTTTTTTAAAAATCACACCATCATTTCTGTCTACAATGGCATGCAATTAGAAATCAATGAGGATGGGGTGACTGGGTGGCTCAGTCAGTTGAGTGTCGGACCCTTGATTTCTGGTCAGGTCACAATCTCATGATTTGTGAAATCAAGCCCTTCATCACGCTGTGCACTGACAGCATGGAGCCTGCTTGGGAAAATCTCCTTGCCTCCCTCTCTGCCTGTTCCCTGCTCATGTGCTCTCTTTCAAAATAAATAAATAAGCTTTAAAAAAAATAAATCAATAAGAGGAAAGTGAGTAGATCTTCAAATATGTGGAAATCAAACAATGTATTTCTAAACAATCAATGAATCAAGAAATCAAAAGGGAAATAAAAAATTATTTAAAAAATAAAAATACAACATATTAAATTTTGTGAGGTGTAGCAAAGGCAGTTTTGAAAGCAAGTTTTAGCAATAAATGCATATATTAAGAAATTAGACAGACCTTAAGTGAACAGCCTAAGTTTACACTTCAAAGAACTAAAAAAAGGAACAAAATATGCCCAAAGGTAGCAAAAGGAAGGAAATAATCACAATCATTGTGGAAATAAGCAAACTAGAGATGAGAAAAATGATACAAAGGGTAAACACAATTAAAAGCTGAGTCTTCAAAAAATAAAGAGAATTGAAAAATCTTAGCTAGACTAGGAAAGAAACAGAGAAGACACAAATAAAATTAGAAATGAAAGAGTAAACATTACAACTGATACTATATAAATACAGAGAATTATGATTCTATTATGACAATTACATGCCAACAAGTTACATAACCTAGAAGAGATGCATACATTTCTAGAATCATACAACCTACCATACTGGCTCAGGAAGAAACAGAGAATCTGAACAGACTAATAATGACTCAAGAGATTGAGTCAGTAAGAAAAAACAAACAAGCAAACCCAAACTCCCAACACAAAAAATTCCAGGGCTGGACAGCTTCACTGGTGAATTCTAACAAACATTTAAAAAATTAGTAGCAATCCTCCCCAAACTCTTCCAAAATCTCAGGGAAGAATGAACACTTCCAAAATCATTCTATGAAGCCACCATTACTTTGATACCAAAATGAGATTAAGATATCACAAGGAAAGAAAACTATAACCAATATCCCTGATAAATATAGCTGCAGAAATTGTCAACAAAATATTAACAAACCTAATTTAAAAATGCATTAAAAGGATTAGAACATAACCAAGTAGGATTCAAAGATGGTTCAACATATTCAAATCCATAAATGCAATTCATCACATCAATAATATGAAAGGTAAAAATCACATGATCATCTCAATAGTCACAGGAAAAAAAATCTGAAAAAATACAACACACTTTCATGATAAAAACCCATAACAGGTTGTGTATAGGAGAAACATACCTTAACATAATAAAGGCCACAATAAATGCTTTGATGACATTATGATCAATGGTGAAAAATTGAAAGGGTTTCTTTTTCTGTGAGCTCAGGTACAAGATTGCCCACTTTCACCACTCCTATTTAATATAGAACTGGAAGTCCTAGCTAGAGCAATTAGACAAGACAAAGAAATAAAAGCCTCCAAATCAGTATGGAAGAAGTGAAATTGTCACTATTTGCTGATGATACGATATTATGTATAGAAAATCTTAGAAAAAGATTAGAAATCTTAGAAAAAGTTAATGCCCTTTACCCATTTAGGGGGTAAGGGATTTAGGGGTATTAAGGAATCTATTGAAATCATTGTTTCACTATATACTAGCTAATTTGGATGTAAATTTTAAAAACTAAAAAATAAAGTTAAATAATAAAAAAAAAGAAAATCCTAAAAAGTTAAACAAAAAACTGTTGGAATTAAATCCGTGATTACAGTAAGGTAGAAGGTTACAAAATCAACTTATGAATGAAACAAAACTATCTCATTCATAGCAGTGTCAATAATAGTAAAATACTTAGGAATAAATTTAACCAAGGAAGTGAAATATCTGTACAATGAAAACTACAAGACTTTGCTAAAAGATATTGAAGAAGACACAAACGAATGGAAAGATATCCTGTGTTCATGCATTGGAAGAATACATATTGTTAAAATGGCGATACTTCCCAAACCCATCTACAAATTCAATGAAATCTGCATCAAAATACCAAAGGCAATCTTCACAGAAATAAAAGAAACAATCCAAAAATTCGTGTAGAACCACACACACACACACACACACACACACACACAAACCCCAAATAGCCAAAAAACAAAAACAAAAACAATACTAAGACAAAAAGAACAAAATCATACTTGTTGATTTAAAACTATACTACAAGGCCACAGCTATAAAAACAGTATGATACAGGGAAGAAAAAAAATAGACATAGACCAATGAAACAAAACATAGAGCTCATAATTAAATCCTAGTGTTTACAGTCAAATAATATTCATCAAGTAATCTAAGAACACCCATTGAGGGAAAGAGTCTCTTCAACAATCAGTACTAGGAAAACTGGGAAAACACATGCAGAACAATGAAATTAGACCCCTTTTTCATATCACTCACACAAATTAATTCAAAATGGATCAAAGACTTAAACATAAGGTGTAGGCCATAAAACTCCTAGAAGAAAACAGGAAGAAACTCACTGATATTGGCCTTAGCAATGCTTGTTTTGGACATGATACAAAAGTACAAAGAAGAAAAGTAAAAACCAGGAAAAAATTAACAAAAAAGACTACATCAAACGTCAAGGCTCCTGCATAGTAAAAGAAACAACCAACAAAATGGAATGACAACATACAGAATGGGAGAAAATTTTGGGGATCCATATATTGGAGAAGAGGTTAATATCCAAAATACATAAAGAACTAATATAACTTCATAACCAAAAAATCCAATTAAAAAATGTGGAGATGAACAAAATAGACATTTTATAAAGAAGATACCAAGATGGTCAACAGGCACATGAAAAGATGCTTAACATCACTAATGGTTAGGGAAATGCAAATCAAACAACAATGAAATATCACCTCATACTTATTAGAATGGCTAACAGGTCAAGAAGATCAGAGGCAACAGGTGTTTGAGAGGATGTGGCAAAAGAGAACCCTTTTACACTGATGGAAATGTAAATTAGGCCAACCACTATAGAAAAAAATACGGAGGTTTCTTAAAAATTACAAATAGATCTACCATACAACCTAGCAATTCCACTTCTGAGTATATATGCAAAGGAAATGAAAAGAGGATTTCAACAAGATATATGCACACCCATATTGTCACAGTATTATTCATAGTAGCCAAGAAACAACCTAAATTCCCATCAGTGGATGATTGGATAAAAAAGATGTGTTATATATACACAATGGAATATTATTCAGCCATGAGAAAGGAAGATCTCCTGCTATTTATGACAACATGGACAGACCCTGAACACATGCCAAGTAAGACAAATCAGACAAAGAAAGATAAGTACTGTATGATACCATTTATATGTAGAATCTAAAAAAAAAGTCAAATTTGTAAAAAAAAATAGAGAGTAAAATGGTGGTTATCAGGGAAGGGGGTGGAGGGATAAGACTGATGATGTTTAAGAATACAAAGTTGTAATGAGTAGTAAAAATGCCATAGAGATCTAATACACAGTATTATGAATATAGTCAATAATACTGTACTATAATGATGTAATATGAAAAATGTTGCTTCAATTAAATGTATAATCACATTAACTATATAAATGCATCAAAGTAACACACTGTGCATCTTAAATTTATAAATTGTAACAGTCAAATTATCAAATAAAAACCTTAAAAATCAAAAAATAATAAAAACGTTTCCATACAAAAAAATTATTATACCTGCATGTAATAAGGCAAACAAATTTAATGTATTATAATTCAGTTTATGAGAGAATAAAGGCCTTCAGTCCATAAAAAAAAGGTATATACATAAATACATACAGATTCATCTGAAGTTTGGAACAATAATATACTTAGTAACAGTTACATTATACTGATCACTTATATGCCAACATTAAATTAGATGGTTTACATGTAAAATTTTGTCAAATCTCCCAAACAATCCTTTTAAGTAATTATCATCTACATTTATTAGTGAAGAAATTGATATCAGAACAGTTATTACCTCTTCCAGACCACAAAGCCAGTGATTATAAACTAGCATTTGAATATAGTTCTAAATGTTTCTAAAGGCATTGTTTGTAAATATTATACTATTTTTTCTTATGAATTATTTAAATTTATAGTTACTTAAGCTTGTGCACAAATTTATCATCCTTCAAAGTCTCTAATACTTTAAATATAGAATAACAAGTCTTACTTGTTTATATTCTACAAGGAAAGGCATTTTAAAAATATAATTCATTTAATTACTTTCATGGAACAAAAAGGAAAATAAGATTTTAATTTCTGTAAATATCTCTGGATATGTTTTAGGCAACAAGTTGTAGTGGATATGACTATCTGTCAAAATATCAGATTTTCAATTCTGCCTCTCAATTACTAATTAAGCAAGTTGTTAAAATTCTCTCAAACTTAGTGTTATTTTCTGAAAAATATGGGTAACATCCCCAGCCTTCTAGTGCTGTTGGGCCTATCAAATAATGCATGGACCTAGAAATGTAAATTGTACAGAATTCTACACGATATCAGAGATTGTTATTTTTTATTAAGAAGGGTCACTTCTATTTTAGCATTTCAAAGTGACACTTGTTAATGACATTTAAAAATGATACCTTCGTTTTCATTCCAGAAGTGTTTGGTTTCAGGGCTATGGAATTCACTAGGAAAAGCTAGAAAAGCACTTATAACTTGAATAAATAAGCTGAAAAATAAATTAAATATGACAATTTGAGATAATCTATATTCCAAAGATGAATGATATTAATAAATTAAACCAAAAATATTTTGTCTTTTAAATGTTTATTTATTTATTTTGAGAAAGAGTGAGAGAGAGTGTGTATGTGCGAACAGGGAAGGGGCAAAGAGAGTGGAGAAAGAGAATCCTAAGCAGACTCCATACTCAACACAGATGTGGACATGGGCTTGATCTCACATCTGTGAGATCACAACCTGAACCAAAAATCAAGAGTTGAATGCTTAATAGATTGAGCCACCCAGGTGCCTGGAAACAAAAAATAATCCATTTCCAATTTCCTCTGCATTCATCTCCCCCTTTTTTCATTTTCTGTAGGTATCAACAAATCAGATTGCCAAGGCTAAGTTAATTTATATATACATATATAATATATATTAATATATATTTTAAAATGTATATATATTATATATATATATATATATATATATATATATATTTAATGTTTATTTTTATTTTTTCAGTGAAAGAGACAGAGCATGAGCAGGAGGGGGGCAGAGAAAGGGAGACATAGAATCCAAAGCAGGCTCCAGGCTCTGAGACAATGATAGTGCTCTGAGAAGAGAAAAACAATAAGGAATTATGATTACTATAGAAGGTAAGAGGACTTTCCTAATTTTGGAAGCATTGAGATCAAAGCATTTTATTTGACAAATTTGGTTTTGGGGGCTGTTTTTGGAGATATCTATTCAGTGCCTACTGTCATCATAGATGATGACATTATCTTTGAATAATATAAATATATGAGTAAAGGTCAATGAATATATAACTACCCTGTACCAGGGAGTATATAACCATTTCATGGTTTTGTTTTTTTTTTTTTTTTCATTTAATCCTCAGAGAAATCCTAAATTTAACAGAAGAGAAAAATAAAGGAAGTAATTGAGGTAATTTTTTCAAGATCTGGTAGATAATGAATGGAGGAGACTGGGTTCTAGTTCATTATCTTTCTACTTTCAAAATATTCTTTTTAATGAATTGCTGAAGATGTTACAGTCAGAAGATGTTACAGTCAAAAGTTATTATATTTATGGCAATATGAATGTAACACAAGGTAATGACAAGACTGCAAGTTGGTTCTCAGGAAGAAGAGATCCAACTAGGTGAAAGCTTTTGGGAAGGAAATCTTTATGGATCAAGTGACATCAAGGGTATATTTTGACACTCTTTACATATTTAACAAGAAAATAAGGGAATATAGGAAACCCAGGAAGTGTAAATAGTCAAATTTCATGTCATTATCACAGATAGGTCTGAATTGTCAACAATGGTTAAATCAACAGTCACAGTATCTCAGAGAGAGAGAAAATAATGTGTACATACTTTTTATTAAAATAAGAACAGAGTATCAAACATCTTGTATTTGGCTTTCAGGATCAACTCTCCTCTCTTCTCATATTGTTTTCTACTCCAGAGTTGGGTGCTTAATCAACTGAGCAACCCAGGTACCCAGAAACAAAAAATAATTTTTAATCCATTTCCAATTTCCTCTGCATTCATTTCCCCTTTTCATTTTCATTTTTACTTTTTATTTGCTATTTTTGAGAAAATGAAAATAACATCATTGCGTGGAGGATTCTGATAAGATGAGGAATAAATAGGACAAATGTGAGGGATAGTATAAAAGTAAGTATGAACAGAACTTCAACTCTGTAGGTATTTAGCAAATCAGATTGTCAAGCCCAAGTTAATTTTATATGTATATATATTTTTGAATATTTATTTTTATTTTTGAGTGTGAGAGAGAGACAGAGCATGAGCTCAAGCTGCATTTATCTAAGCACTCGACTCTACATGGCTCTTTACAGATTTTAGTACCAAGACTTCCACTTATCCCTTTAGGCCTAGATTTGATATATCTTTTGTCTTACAATACCTTTGCAGTCCTTCAACACTCAACTTCTGTATATAACCCCCTTTTAAATAAACTCTTCTCAATCCAATTTCAAATAGGCCATCTGTTTCTTATTGGAACCCTTCCTGACACAGATGGCTTCATGGAAAAGGTATCCAAAATGAAGAAAGTACAGAATTTAATGAATTGGGTAGGGAGAGGAAAGCCCATGTATGAATGCATAACCAGGGGCTAGAAAATGTGACTTAGTTGAATGCACTTTGAAAACTAAAATTATTATGGAAACAATGGATAATGAAGATAATCATGGCAACAATGATGACAAGGATTATCCTGAGTTACCAAAGGCTGTCATCACAGAAGGAAATGGAAAAACTAAAATAAAGTCTGGAAGCAGGAAATGATCAGAAATTAAATCAAGCACCTTGACAAAGTGAAGATACAAGGTTACCCATAAGAAAGGTGGCAGAGAACCAAGAGTGGATGTCATTTAGTGGATGACACGGGAAACATTTCCAGGTAGGAAGTCAACATTTCATTCTGGCTTTTTAAAAATACAGTGTGGGAGTGGGCTTCCTGTTAGCTCAGGCCTGCATCACATTAGCCATGCACCTATTTTATGGCACAACACGGTGATGATAATAGCTGAATGAGAGAGGACAAACGTAATAATGTGTTGATAATGGAGTGATTGTTGTGGGATGATCCAGTATGAAGGTGAGGAAAGTGGTTATGTTCAGGATGATTTGGTAGAAGACTTGAGTGGAATTTCAGTGACAGAGAATTAGGAGAGGTGTTCAGATAGTCAGTCGATGTGGAACCAGGTTATAGAACCAAAGAAAGTGCTTGAGTCATTTGTCTTTCTCTGTAATTATAGAATGATAGAAGTACAGATTCAGCATTCAGTTAAGAATGTACAACTGATGAGCACAGTGACACTGAACTAAGATTACAGCCATCACTAAAAAGAATAAGAGAATTTGATAAAATTCCCAACACCCCATCATTTTATCTGGGTATGTAATTTCCTGCCTCTTCACTCAATAGTGATAAGACACATCACACACTGCATTAATGCTACTGAATGTGCTGTCTTTCTTTCTGCTGATTCAGTAGCTCAGAAAACTATTACTCTCTTTAGCTATGACTTGTTCAGAGAAACTAAGCCTTTTGGAGGAATTCATTTTTGAACAGGAAATTCACATTCTTATGCAAGCAATACTCAGACTTATGAATAAGTTTTTTCTGTAATATTTTTATAAGGAGATAGCTTAGAGATTAAAATACAATTTTCTCCAAGAAAGAGAAATAAAATTAGCATTGACTGAGTGCCTATAATATACCTTGGTGTAGGCTATGTGCACTACTTATACTATCTTAATCTTTCAAATATTTTAATCATTAATATTCATCAATAGGGCAGCCATTCAAATTGGATTATGTCCATAATGTACTGGCTGTTAAATAACTTGACTGTTAACTCAAGCCCTTGAAGATAGATATGTTTCAACTGCTTCTATTAATAGTGAAATAAAGAGAACTGTAAAAATATATGCTAGTCATACAGAAAGAAGTTGATGACTGAAGAAATAATTAAACCTCCAGGCCAGTCCACAAAAGCTTATGTACCCAATAGTGTGGCTGAAATGATTTCTTTAGCTGACACACTTATTAAGCATTTACTCTGTTTCAGACACAATGCTAGGTTAAAGATAAATAAGAGATCAACTCTGGCCTTAGAAAAATATGAAGTCATTAAGACCAAAAGCAATTATATAATTTTCAGACAGAATGGATTAAATAGGCCTTGGAGACTAGCCTGGAAAAATTACCCAACATCTCAGGTTTTATATCCTTCAAATCTCAGGCAAACTTTCAAAAGGAGAGGAAAGGACTAGGAAAATAACATTTATTAACTGTGGCAAATACTTTAACTCCTTTATTTCATTTTATGATGGTAAGACTTGGAAGGAGGGATAGTTTAGAACTGCTTCCCATACATGTTCACAACATGGCATGTAGAAAAAAAAAATGATGAGGGGCGTCTGTGTGGCTCAGTTGGTTAAGTGTCTGACTTCGGCTCAGGTCATGACTTGCCATTCCTGAATGCAATCCCCTGATGAGCTCTGTGCTGACAGTTGGAGCCTGGAGCCTCTCTCAGACTCTGTGTCTCCCTCTCTCTCTGCCCCTCACCCACCAGTACTCTTTTTCTCAAAAATAAATACACATTAAAAAAATAATAATGATGATGATATTTGTACAACACATTTGAAAAAACTGCAAAGAATTTGAGAGCATCTACATGGAGCTTGATTTTTTAATGAATAAATGTATATTATGAAAATATGAACAAAAAGTAAAATATTAAAAAATATTAAGTATTTCAAACCTCAACATTTTTCACATTTTGATAAGAAAATTTCAATTTATTGAATTCATTCCTACAAATATAACTGTGGAAAATTCTGTTATATATAGTTTATAACTTTTAATTTTTTTAATGTTTATTTATTTTTGAGAGAGAGAGAGAGAGAGAGAGACAGAGTGTGAGTGCAGGAGGGGCAGATAGAGAGGGAGACCCAGAATCTGAAGCAGACTCCAGGCTCTGAGCTGTCAGCACAGAGCCCGACGTGGGGGTTGAACCCACAAACCGTGAGATCATGACCTGAGCCGAAGTCGGATGCGTAACTGACTGAGCCACCCAGGTGCCCCAGGGTATAACTTTTTAAAATAATTTATGTCTTAAATGGTTACATACAATTCCAGATTAAACTATATCAAACTTAACTTTAATTTAAAAAGACTAACGTATGCACTGGATTTAACAAATCAATTAAATATTAGGGTTAGGACAAAATGCAGTTGTTTTCAAACCCATGTCTCCCTATTCCCCTGATAATTTCTCCCAAAGGCAAACTCTTTTTAAAATAATGTACTTACACTTCTTTATTTTGATTAGTGGACTTTAGAAGTTATGTTTTGAATTCCTATTTCTTTTCCTAAAGTACATGTGAATTTATGTCTCTTAGAACTGCCAACCTCTCTGCCCTCCCTCTCCAATTGTCCCAATATCATTATTAAGTGTTTTGTTTATATCATATAGGTGGTGTTTACAATAGTATTCTTATGGAAGATTATTCATAAACTGAGCATCATAGTTTATTTGATTATATTTCCTTTTTTTACTTTTTATTTTTCCTACAGCAGATATTTGTCTTATTTATGTTGTTTTTGTTTGCACTCTTCCTACGTGTTCAAAAACTTCAGTACAATTTTCCAAAGTCAATCTTATTATGTAACCCAGCATTTCCTATTTTTTCTTGGAGACTTTCTTTTTAAATATGGCTATTCTGCTTTCTGGACTGAGACTTCACTAGGCCTGCTGCACAGCTTGCCTGCCTTTTAATCACAACTGATGCTGTCTGCACTGGTCACAGTTTGCACTGAGCTGAGTCTCTTGTCTTATAAATTACTACCAGGCAGGACATTCTCTGTTATTACTTCCTGTGTTCAGTCACTTGTTTCCTTGCTTCTGAGCATCATATCTTTTCTTTATTTGCTTATATATCTCTCCTCCCCATCTTTTTAAGACAAAATAATCAAGTCTTTATTTCAATGTTTGGTACTCAAACATCCAAAACAACTTTTAGTTGGTTAATATTATTAAAAATACATATTGTAGTAAAATCATATAACATAAAATGTATCATTAATTATTTTTATTTTTATTATTTGTTTTTGAGAGACTGTGTGCACATGAGCAGAGGAGAGGCAGAGCAAGAGAGAATAATAATCTTAAGCAGGCTTCACACCCAGCACAGAGCCTGACCAGGGGCTCAATATCATGACTGTGAGATTATGACTTGAGCTGAAATCAAGAGTTGGATGCTTAACCCACTGAGCCACCCAGGCACGCCAATAATTTTTAATTATATAGTACAGTAGTCTTAACTACATGTACACTATTGTGCAAGAGACATCGAGAAATTTTTCATCTTGAAAAACTGAAATACTATACACATTAAAAAATTTTCTTTTTACCTCCCCCCCTGCCCTGGCAAATACCATTATATTTTCCCTTTCTAAGAATTGGACTCCTCTAAGAATCTCATAAGGTAGAATCATGTAGTATTTGTCTTTCTGCATGCAACTGGTTTATTTCACTTAGCATAATGTACTCAAGCTTCATCTACCTTGTAGCATATGACAGGATTTCCTTGTTTTTAAGGCTAAATAATATGCCATTGTATGCATATACCACATGTTCTTTATCCACCCATCTATGGATGGACAATTATTTTGCTTCCAAATTACAGTTACTGTGAATAGTGCTACAATGAACATAAGTGTGCAAATATTTCTTCAAGATAATGTTTTCAATTATTTTGGACCTAGACACAGAAATGGGATTGTTTTTAACATATGGAAACATACCATTTTCCATAACAGTTGCACCATTTTATTTTATTCTTTTTATATTTAAGCTTATTTATTTATTCTGAAAGAGACAGGGTGGGAGGGGCAGAGAGAGAGAGACAGAAAGAGATCGAGAGGGAGAATCCCAAGCAGGCACTGCACTGTCAGCACAGAGCCTGATGCAGGGCCTGAAGTCATGATACCATGAGATCATGACCTGAGCTGAAACCGAGTCTGAAGCTTAACTGACTGAGCCTCCCACGTGCCCCCAGGTGTACCATTTAAAAATTTTACTGATGGTGCACAAGCGTTCCAATTTCTCCATATCCTCATCAATGCTTATTTTCTGTTTCTTTGATAGTGGCCATCCCATCCTAAGGGTGTAAGGTAACATTTCCTTGTAGTTTTGATTTGCATTTCCCTAATGAATAATAATGTTAAGCATTTTTTCATGTGCTTTTTGGTCATTTGTATGCCTTCTTTGGAGAAATATCTATTCAAGTCTTTTGCCTATATTTTAATCATATTATTTGTTGTTGAGGTGTAGGTATTCTGGATAATTAACCCCTTATCAGCTATAGAATTTAAAAAGGTATTTTCTCCCATTCCTTATGTCGTCTTTTTCCTGTTGGTTTTTTCCTTTGTTGTGCAGTTTTTAATTTGAGAATACCATTTGCCTATTTTATTTTGTTGCCTGTGTTTTTGGTATTGTATCCAAGAAATCATTGCCAAATCCAATATCATGAAACCTTTTCCCCTATGTTATTTTCCTTACATTTAGGCCTCTGATCCATTAAAAAATGTTTTTTAAATGTTTATTTACTTTTGAGAGAGAGACAGAGTGCAAGTGGGAGAGGGGCAGAAAGAGAGGGAGACACAGAATCTGAAGCAGGCTCCAGGCTCTGAGCTGTCAGCACAGAGCCTGACGTGGGGCTTGAACTTATGGACCTTGAGATCATGACCTGAGCCAAAGTCAGAAGCTTAACCAAAAGAGCCACCCAGGCACCACCAGGCCACTAATCCATTTTGAGTTAACTTTTGTATATGGAGTAAGTTCAGGGTCCAATTTCATTATTTCGCATTTGAACATCTAGTTGCCCCACCTTATTGGTTGAAGAGACTCTTCTTTCCTCTTTGTATGGCCTTGGCACCATTTTCAAAGATGATTTGACCATATATGTGGGGGTATATTTCTGGAATTTCTGTTCTGTTCCATTGTTCTAAATATTTGTTTTTATGCCAATACCATATTGTTTTGATCACTGTAGCTTCATAATATGTTTTGAAATCAAGAAGAGAAATGCCCCAGCTTTGCATTTTTTCCCCTCAAAATTGTTTTGGTGCTTCAATGCCCTTTGAGATTCCTTATAAATCTGAGAATTGTTTTCCCCCTATTTCTATGAAAAATGCCATTGGTATTTTACTAGGAATTGCAATGTATATGTATAAGTAGATTGTTTAGGTGGTGCAGACATTTTAACAGTCCATGGATATGAGATATTCTTACGTTGTTTGTGTCTTTAATTTTTTCAGCAACATTAAGTAGTTTCCAAAGTACAAGTCTTTTGCCTTCTTGGTTAAGTTTATTCCTAAGTATTTTATTTTAAGATGCTATTGTAAAAGGGATTGTTTTCTCAATTTCCTTCTTGATTGTTCATGGTTGGTGTATAGCAGCACAACTGATTTTTCTATTTTGTTGATTTTTGTATCCTGCAACCTTGCTGAATTTATTTGTTAATTCTAACAGTAAAGTCTTTAGGATCTACTACTTATAACATCATGCCTTCTATAAACAGAGAGAGCATTACATATTATTTTCCAATGTGGAAGCTTTTATTTGTTTTTCTTGCCTAATTGCCTTACAGTACTGTGTTCAATGGAAGTGGTAAGAGTATTATTTATTTATTTTTCTCATACTGTTTTGTCTGATTTTGATATCAGGGTAATGCTAGTCTCATAAAATGAGTTAGGAAGTAATCTATTATCACCAAATTTTTGGAAGAGATTGAGAAGGACTGGTGTTATTTTTTCTCTAAATATTTGATAGCATTCAACAGTAGAGCCATTTGATTCTGGAATTTTCTTTGTTCAGGTTTTTGATTTCTGATTCAATTTCCTGACTACTTAGAAGTCTGTTCAGACTTTTTCTTCATGATTAATTCTTGGTCATTGTGTGTTTCTAAAAATTTATCAATTTCTTTTATGTCAACTAATTTGTTGTCATATAGTTGTTCATAGAAGTCTTTTATAATCCTTTTTATTTCTATGATATCAGTTGTAATGCCTCTTCTTTCATTTCTGATTTTTGTTATCTAAGTTTTCTCTATTTTTCTTCATCTAGATAAATGGTTTGTTAACTTTGTTAGTCTTTTCAAAAAACCAACTCCTGATTTCATTGATTTTTCTGTTGTTTTTCTATTTTGTTTATTACTGCTCTATTCTTTATTATTCCCTTTCTTTTGCTAACTTTGGGTTAATTCTGTTCTTATTTTTCTAATTCCTTGAGGTGTAATATTAGGTTTTTGATTTGAGATCTTCTTTTTTTTTAATTTTTCTAATGTTTGTTTATTTTTGACACAAAGAGAGAGGCAGAGCATGAGCAGGGGAGGGGCAGAGAGAGAGGGAGACACAGAATCCGAAGCAGGCTCCAGGCTCTGAGCTGTCAGCACAGAGCCCGATGCAGGGCTCGAACCCACAGACCACGAGATCATGACCTGAGCCAAAGTCGGACACTCAACCGACTGAGCCACCCAGGTGCCCTGAGATCTTCTTTCTTAAAGTAGGCATTCACCACAAAAGCTTCCCTTTCAGTACTTTTTGGTTGCAAACCATACATTTTGGTTTCTTTTATTTTCATTTTCATTTTGTCTTAAGACATTTTCTAATTTCTCTAATGATTTCTTCTTTTACCTACTGCTTGTTCAAGGGTATGCTATTTAATTTCCACATATTTGATATTTTCCAGTTTTATTTTTATTATTTATTTCTAGTTTTACTGCATTGTAGTTTGAAAAAAATAGTTGATATGATTTCAGTTTTCTTGAATTTATTAGAACTTGTTTTGTGCCCTAGCATTTGATTTATCCTGGAAAATGTTGTATGTGCATTAAGAACAATGTGTATTCTGTTGCTGTTAGATGGAGTGTTCTGTTTACATCTGTCAGGTCCAATTATTTTATTGATTAATCCATTATTAAAAGTGCGATATTAAAATCTACTCTTTTGCATTACTGTTTATTTCTTCATTTCTGTCAATGTTTGCTTCATATATTAAGATGCTCTGCTGTTAGGTGTCTATTTATAATTATTATATGTCATGTGAATATTTTATCATTATATCCTTCTTTATCTCTTATAACAGTTATTAAAGTATATTTTGTCTGATACAAGTATAGCTACCCCTGCTCTTATGGTGGTTTCCATTTGATGGAATATTTTTTGCCATCCTTTTAATTGCAGCCTATATACATCCTTAAGGTAAAATAAGTCTCTTGTAAACAACATATAGCTGGATCTCACTCCCTCTGGGTGTGTGTGTGTGCGTGTGTGTGTGTGTGTGTGTGTGTGTGTAAGTCTTCATTAGTTCCTTAGAAAAAAAGTATATATAAGGTCAATATTTTTGGGTCTTGATAATCTAAACATATCTTTTCGTTTACTTTTATACTGATTTATTTCACCTACTATAAAACTCCACAATGGAAATAAATTTTATGCAGAATTTTGAAGATGTCTTTCATTATCTTCTTATTTCTACTTTGTGGTTAAATGCAAATTCATTTTGATACCTGATATTTTATATAACCTCTCTCTCATTCTTTATCTCATTATAGAAACTTCTATATGTCCCCAGCATACGAATTTCAAAAAAAGTAGAGGCCCTAAAGAACTCTTTCATTCAATGTTTTGCTTACTTAGCAGGCTATTGAAATCTATAAACTTTTTTCTTTCAATTCTGGGAAAGTTTCTTGATTTTTAATTTTATTTCTTTGGAGTTCTTATTAGCAGAATGTAAACTTCCCTGGAAAATTCATTTATTTTTCTCTCCTATGTTTTACCTTTTTGTTTGCTCCACTTTTTACAAAAGATTTCCTCAATCTTATTTTCTATATTTGCTTTGATATTTTTATTTTTGTATACGTAGTTAATTTTCAATAGTTTCTTTAGTTTATGCTCTCTGAATTTTCCTTTGAATGCAACAAAGGGCTTATTAATGGTCATGCATAAACCTGAAACAAATTTGTCTTGTAAAGACACAGTCCATATTTAAAATAAATCTCAAATAAATTCAGTTTATCATTATTCCAGGCTCTTCCCCCACTTGCATCATCAAAATAAATTATTTGGTGGAGGGGCCAAGATGATGCAGCAGCATGGAAGTTTTTTTGTGTTTCTGATCTCTGAAATGCAGCCAGATAACACTAAACCATCTTGCATACCTAGAAAACTGATTTGAGAATAAACACAACAATCTGCACAACCTGAACCACAGAATTCAGCAGATACACAGTGCAGAGAGGTGAACTGAAGGAGAGAGAAGTCGCAGAGGGCAGGGAGCTGTTTTTGCTTGTGGAGAGAGAATGGAGATGGGCAGGGGGTGGGGAACAGTATGAGAAGAGCAATCCCCCCCCAAAGCAGCTGGAGAAAAAAAGAAGAGTGGCAACAGTCTCCAGGGACTAAACCAAAAAGGGAGAAAGAAGAAAGGAGAGGGTTTAATTTTCATTAAGACTCTATCAATGGGGAGCTCAGAGTCTGAAACTCTGCAGCTGGATAATGGGCGGTGCTCTGATGGGAAGGTTGAATCCCCAGGAGCAGAAAGCCATGTCTGAGGGGCCCTTAGACTACATGGGGAGAAGCGGTTCCCCTGCTCAGAGGACATTTGGTAGAGGCTATGCAGCTTCCCCACAGGCAAAGGTCCCAGCAGACCTTGGAGAATGACATTCACTGGTGTTGGAGTGAGGATGTTAAGGGTGAAATTTGACACCAGATGTGTGTTGTGATTTGCCATAATCCATGAAATGCTGCTGCCACATGATTGCACTAAATTTTTCTAAGGTGAGCTGGTGCCCGACCATAGTCTCTAGGCATTGGCAGAAGCACAGTCTTGTGAACATTCCTGGGGATGACTGTCACTGAGCCATTGCTCAGCCAGAGCCCCCACCCCCAAGGGAGTTAGAATGGGTCAAAGCTGCAGTTCCTCAGAAGTGAGAGGTTGGGAAACACAGCCCCATTTGAGATAGGACTCAGGAGGGAAGTATCACCTGGCAGCCTGATGGCTTGGTCACAGACTGTGTGGAAGCAGGGATGTGATGGAAGCCAGAGACAAAAGAGGGCTGCTTGGTTGGGGAGAGCAGTTCTCTGATATGCCATTTTCACCCTTCCGTGCATGCACATACATGGCTACATGCACCACAATAATACACCACAGTAAGCTAAGCAGCGCCACCTAGTGGAGAACAGAGCCATTACACTAAGCCCCACCCACTGGCAACCACACTCTTATAAGTAAGTCTCTACACCTGCTTAGTTTACAGACTATACACCTGCTTAGTTTACAGACTATAAAATGCTTCACAGTTTGACTTCTATGGGAAACAAGATGTAATTCCAATCATATTTCATTTGGTTCATTGGTCCATCTATTCAATTGTTTTTCTTTTTCTTTTCTTATTCTTGAATACAGAAAGAGAAAAAATTTATTTTTATTTTCCACTTTTATTAAAAAGATTTTTCCTGGGGTGCTTGGGTGGCTCAGTCGGCTAAGCGTCCGACTTCAGCTCAGGTCATGATCTTGCGGTCCATGAGTTTGAGCCCCGCGTCGGGCTCTGTGCTGACAGCTCAGAGCCTGGAGCCTGTTTCGGATTCTGTGTCTCCCTCTCTCTCTGACCCTCCCCTATTCATGCTCTGTCTCTGTCTCAAAAATAAATAAACGCTAAAAAAAATTTAAAAAAAAGATTTTTCCTTAATTTTTTCTACTATATATTTTACTCTTTTGTGAAGTTTTCATATTCTATTTTACCTCCATCATTTCATTTTATTCTATTTTATTGTATTCATTTTTTTAAATTTTCAGACATTTCTTTTTTTTAATCTTTACTCTTTCATCTAATGTATCAAATTTCTTTCAGCAATCAGACCAAAACACACCTAGGATCTAGCATCATTTTCTTAATTTCTTTGTGTTGTTTTTAATTGTTTAATTTTTTTTTACTTTATTAATTCCTTTTCTTCTGTCAAAATCACAAAATGAAGGAATTTGCCCCAAAAGAAATAACAGGAAGAAATGACAGCCAGGGACTTAATCAACAGACATACAAGCAAGATGTCTGAACCAGAATTTAGAATCATGATAATAAGAATACTAGCTGGGGTGGAAGATAGATTAGAATCCCTTTCTGTGGAGATAAAAGAAGTAAAAGCTAGTCAGGATGAAATAAAAATGCTATAACTGAGCTGCAAACTCGAATGCATGTCACGGTGGCAAGTATGGATGAACCAGAGCAGCAAAGCAGTGATATAGAGGAGAAACTTATGGAGAATAATGAAGCAGAAACAAAGAGGGAGACTAAGGCAAAAGAGCACGATTTAAGAATTAGAGAACTCAGTGACTCATTAAACAGGAATAACATCAGAATCATAGGGGTCCTAGAAGAGGAAGAGAGAAAAAAAGGGGAAGAAGTTTTATGTGAGCAAATCATAGTGGAAAACTTTCCTAACCTGAGGAAAGACACAGACATCAAAATCCAAGAAGCACAGAGGACTCCCATTAGATTCAACAAACACCAACCACCAACAAGGCATATCATAGTCAGATTCACAAAATACTCAGGCAAGAAAGAATCATGAAAGCAGCAATGGAAAAAATGTCCTTAACCTACAAATGAAGACAGATCAGGTTCACAGCAGACATATCCACAGAAATTGGCAGGCCAGAAAGGAGTGGCAGGATATATTCAATGTGCTCAGTTGGAAAACTATGCAGCCAAGAATTCTTTATCCATCAAGGCTGTCAATCAAATTGAAGGAGAGATAAAAAGTCTCCCAGACAAACAAAAATTAATGGAGTTTGTGACTACCAAACCAGCCATGCAAGAAATGTTAAGGGGGACTCTCTGAGGACAGAAATGATGGGAAAAAAAACAAAAACAAACACCCCCCCCCGCCAAAAAAGACCAAAAGTAACAAAGACTAGAAAGGACTAGAGAACACCATCAGAAACTCCAAACCTACAGGCGACAAAATGGCAATACATTCATATATTTTAGTATTCACTCTAAAGGTCAATAGATTAAATGCTCCAATCAAACAACATAGGGTAACAGAATGGATAAGAAAGCAATATCCATCTATATGCTGTTTACAAGAGACCCATACCCATTTTACATCTAAAGACACCTTCAGATTGAAAATAAGGGGATGGAGAACCATCCATCATGCTAATGGTCACCAAAAAAAAAAAAAAAAGCTGGAGTAGCCGTACTTATATCATACAATCTAGATTTTAAAATAAAAACTGTAAGAAAGGATGAAGAAGGCCATTATATCATAATTAAGGGGTCTATCCACCAAGAAGACCTAACAATTGTAAACATTTCTGCTCCAAACATGAAAACACCCAAATATATAAATCACAAAATAAACACAACATAAAGAATAACAAACATAAACGAACTCATGGATAATAATACCATAATAGTAGGGGACTTCAACATCCCACTTATAGCAGTGGCCATATTATCTAAACAGAAAATCAACAAGGAAACAATGGCTTTGAATGACACACTGGAATGGATGGACTTAACAGATATATTCAGAACATTTCATCCTAAAGCAGTGGAATATGCTTTCTTCTCCTGTGAACATGGAGCATTCTCCATAACAGATCACATACTGGGACACATACCAGCCCTTAACAAGTACAAAAAGATCAGGATCATACCGTGCATATTTTCAGACCACAATGCTATGAAACTTGAAATCAACCACAGGAAAAAATTTGGAAAAATAACAAATATTGTAGACTACAGAACATTCTACTAAATAATGAATGGGCTAACCAAGAAGTTAAAGAGGAAATTAAAAAGTACATGGAAGCCAGTGAAAATGATAACACCACAGCCTAAAACCTCTGGGATGCTGCAAAGTCAGTCATAAGAGGGAAGTATAAAGCAAGCCAAAGTAATTTTGAAGAAGAAGACCAAAGCAGGAGGCATCACAATCCCAGACTTTAGCCTCTACTACAAAGCTGTCATCATCAAGACAGCATGGTATTGGCACAAAAACAGACACATAGACCAATGGAATAGAATAGAAACCCCAGAACTAGACCCACAAACGTATGGCCAACTCATCTTTGACAAAGCAGGAAAGAACATCCAATGGAAAAAAGACAGTCTCTTTAACAAATGGTGCTGGGAGAACTGGACAGCAACATGCAGAAGGTTGAAACTAGACCACTTTCTCACACCATTCACAAAAATAAACTCAAAATGGATAAAGGACCTGAATGTGAGACAGGAAACCATCAAAACCTTAGAGGAGAAAGCAGGAAAAGACCTCTCTGACCTCAGCCG
>NC_064808.1:62325383-62334244 GCF_023721935.1 Panthera uncia
TGAAGTCTGCTTTTGTTTGCTCATACATTTGTGTGCTTGTTTTTGTTAGCTTATCTTTATGAGAGGTAGTAAGAAGGAAGTAGATTAAAATAAAATGTGCTTCCTGTCACCCTTCCACATGAATTTATTTATTAAGTGTCTGCTATGTCTAAGACTGAACAAACAGTACCCATCAGTTTTACCCAAACCATCTGATTCATTTCTGGATAATGCCTACTTTCAAAATTTTCTCTCTAAAATTCTTGAGCACACATTTGTTTTGTAATAAATTGTTTTGTAAAAATAGGTAAGTCTGATTTATTTCCTTTCTCTTCTTATCTCAGCGCCTTATAGCAAACAACAACAACAACAACAACAACAGAAAACCTGTCCATGAATGCTACAGTTTGCTATAACTCCTAATCCAGTTCTTACTGGCCAATCCATGGTGCTAGAAACAGAGACACCTATCAATTTCCAGATTCCAAGAGTGACACAGTTGTAGCTACATGTCTCTGAATTTCTTTTTTTTTCAAGTTTTTATCTAAATTCCAGTTAGTTAATATACAGTGTAATATTAGTGTCAAGTATACAATTTAGTGATTCAACACTTCCATACAATACCTGTGGCTCATCTCAAGTGCCCTCTTTAATCCTCACCATTTATGTACCCCATCCTCTCATTCACCTCCCCTCTGGTAACCATCAATTTGTTCTCTATTGTGAAATGTCTGTTTCTTTGTTTTTTTCTGTTTTTTTCCTCCGATGTTCATTTGTTTTGTTTCTTAAATTCTGCATATGAGTGAAATCATATGGTATTTGTCTTTCTCTGATTGACTTATTTCACTTAGCATCATATTCTCTAGCCCCATCCTCATCATTGTGTGAATGGCAAGATTTCAGTCTTCTTTTATGACTGAGTTGTATTCCATTTTACATACACATACATACATACACACACACACACACACACACATACATATATAATTTATTCACTCATCAGTTGATGAACATATGGGCTCTTTCCATAATTTGGCTATTATTGATAATGCTGCTATAAATATCAGGGTGCATGTATCCTTTGAATTCATATATTTGTTTTATTCTTTAGGTAAATACCTAGTAGTGCAATTGCTCAATTTCTTAATCTGATTTTCTTTGTTACTAATTTGTAGATATGCTGCCTTCAGGTATGACCCAGATTATCATATTGCCCCAGGGTTGAAGGTCTCTCTTTTCATTCTCTGAAAACACTGGGCTCAGAATTGGCCTTCATTGACTATGCCTGATATCCCAACAAATCTGAAGAAACAAGTCTCTACCTTGAATTCCACTGCCTTTCTCTAGGACGTTTGCTTTCCTATCAATTTTCTTTTATTACTAGAAGAGTACAGGAATTCTTCATGGTTGAGGAATCAGGTGTGATTGGGAGGATTGGTCACCATCTTGAATTCTTAATGAGATGCTTTATCTATATGTTGCTTTGTCTTTAAGTTACTGCTTCACCCACTCCATTTTCCATAGCAGTCTGCTCTGAGCTATGTCCCTTCTAGCCATGTATCTCCCATCCTATGAGGCAGATTTCATGTAAAGTGCTAGAGCTTCTTGACATTCTGTTGCTAAATGCATACCCTAAAGCCTGTATCATGAAATTTGAAATGATCAAGAAGGATAAAGATGTGTTGTCATTGAATTATAGACTGAGATGTAAAAATACAGTTAGTAAGTAAGTCCAGAAGAAAACAGAAAATTTTCTGTATAATTTTGGAGTGGCAAATATTGTGTACAGAAGAAAAGACAAAATTACTATAAAATTGTTTGAAGTGGTATACTTAACTTAATAAAACAAGATATTTGTGCCTATTATTTATTAAAAATTTACATATATATTAAAATACTTCTATCCAGAATATTTTAGTGATTCCTATATGTCAAAATACAAAGAAAATTAATACAATTAAGAAATGGCAAACATTTGAATAGACACTTAACAGAATAATATGTATGAAAGAAGAATGAACTCATAAAGAGATGCTCAACATGATTAATCTTCAGGGAAATGAAAATTGAAACCACAGTGAGATCCCATTTCACACTCATGAAAATGGGTAAAATTAAAAAGACTGGAAATAAAAATCAGTAAGAGCAACCAGAAATCTCATACATTGAGATTCACATACATTGAGACATACATTGATAGAACTGTTAATATGATAGCCCCTTTGGAAATCTGTTTGTAAATTTCTTATAACATTAGACATAAGCATACTTCAATCACCCAAATTGTACCACTAGTTATTTACCATGGAGAAATGAAAATATATTTTTATAAAATAACTGTAAAAAATGTTGATAGCAGCTTTATATATATTAGCAAAAAATAAAATAAACAAATGAGAGTCATCCAAATGTCCACAGGAGAACAGATAAATAACTTGTGCATATTTACTTGTATGTGATCCCATTTATAATTAATAAAGAAGCAAAGATAATCTATTAATGATACAAATCATAATGGTGGTTGCATTTGAGGAGATTTGAGATTTACTGGAAGAAGGACATGAGCAAATTTTCTAAAATGATGAAATGTTCTATAGCTTGACTGGGTTCCTGGAGATACAGCATATGCATTTTTCAAAACTCAGTGGATATTACACTTATGATCTATGTATTTTATGGTATATAGAATATACTTCAATTTAAATAAATAATCATATTACTATGTGAGCTGTAGCAAACACACTAGATAAGAAATCTTAACATAATTTATTGACTTGACTCTGTAACTTAACTACAATTTTGATCTTAGGGAAGTCATTAAATCTTTCTGCATTTTATTTTTTAGCATTTTCAAAATTCAAACCATTGTTTTTTAAGGATCCTTATGTTTATATTCTCCATGAGTGAAGAAACAATATTCAACCCTTCACTGCTATATCTTGAATGGCTTATACAATGCTTGGCATATAGTATATGTGCAAATTTTTAAAAAATTTTGTGTCTTTAATTAGGCCATTAGCTTTTGGGGTTCAGACTTCTTTACATCTCTTATAGTAACTATTATAATAGTTTTCAAATAAGCATGAAATACTTGTTTCGTGTTATTGCCTCTAATTCATAATACTTTTATTCTTTCAAATCTGTTTGCAAAATTTGGGATTAACATAGTTTATATCAAGTCATCTCTCAAAGGCAACTAAATTGGCAAGTGTGTGTGTATATGTGTATATGTTTCTGACTCTGAGAGTAATGGACTTTCTCACATAATCACTCCTACTAATGGAGGTACAATACTGGCATTTTATAGTCCTTTATATGAGGTGATATATACTTCAATTGAGATTATTGAGATTTGCAGTACTTTTGATCTATTCAGACAATGACAATCCAATAAATACTGTGACATTTTGAAACAAACAGTGATCATCAGTAGATCTTGTCACTGAGCACACTATTTAGAAAGGGGACCTCAAATCACGCTTATAGCTAGAAAAAGGTATTTTAGTGATCACTGGATGAAACTTTTCATTCTACAGGCTCAGAAGAGAGGTGATTTGATTTTCCCATTATCAGTGAATATTATCCCATTGATAATATATATCCCAGTGATAATTTCCCATTATCAGTGAATAGAGCCTGTCAAGATATTTTATGTAAGTTTCATGGTAACCACAAAAGGAAAATTTGTAGTAGGTATACAAAAGACAGAGATAAAACAATTAAAGTATACCACAACAAAAGTTATCAAATCACAAAGAGGTCAACAAGAGAGAAGAAAGGCAATACAAAAACTGCAAAACAGAAAACAATGAACAAAATGGCAGTAATATGTCCTTACCTATCAATAATTACACATAAATGGAATAATGTTTCTAATTGAAAGACATAGAGTGGCTGAATGAATGAAAACAAGTTCCAAAAATATGTGGATTAGAAGAGACTCACTTTAGCGTAAGGATACATGTAGCCTGAAAGTGAAGGGGAGGAAAAAAGACTATTACAAGCAAATGGTAACCAAAAGAGAGTAGGGCTAGCTATGTTTGTATCAGAAAAAATATATATACATTAAGATAAAAATGGTCACAGGTGACAAGGAAGGTCATTATCATCAAGGAAAATAGCAATTATAAATAAGCGCCCAGTACCAGAATATCTAAATATATAAGGCAAATACTCACAGAGCTAAAAGGAGAAATATGTAGCAGTACAATACTAGTAGGGACCTTAATATCCCCCTCCCTAGAATGGATAAATCATCTAGACAGAAACTCAGTAAGGAAACTGGATTTGAACAACACTATAGACCAAATGAACCTAACAGACATATATAGAACACTCCCTAGAACAGGTGTCTGCACCCTCACGTGCATTGAAGTATTATTTGCATTAGCCAAGGCATAGAAACAACCAAAGTGTCCTTCGACAGATGCATGGATAAAGAAAATGTCATATATATGACATTTTCTTTATCCATGCATCTGTCGAAGGACACTTTGGTTGTTTCTATGCCTTGGCTAATGCAAATAATACTTCAATGCACGTGAGGGTGCAGACACCTGTTCTAGGGAGTGTTCTATATATGTCTGTTAGGTTCATTTGGTCTATAGTGTTGTTCAAATCCAGTTTCCTTACTGAGTTTCTGTCTAGATGATTTATCCATTCTAGGGAGGGGGATATTAAGGTCCCTACTAGTATTGTACTGCTACATATTTCTCCTTTTAGCTCTGTGAGTATTTGCCTTATATATTTAGATATTCTGGTACTGGGCGCTTATTTATAATTGCTATTTTCCTTGATGATAATGACCTTCCTTGTCACCTGTGACCATTTTTATCTTAATGTATATATATTTTTTCTGATACAAACATAGCTAGCCCTACTCTCTTTTGGTTACCATTTGCTTGTAATAGTCTTTTTTCCTCCCCTTCACTTTCAGGCTACATGTATCCTTACGCTAAAGTGAGTCTCTTCTAATCCACATATTTTTGGAACTTGTTTTCATTCATTCAGCCACTCTATGTCTTTCAATTAGAAACATTATTCCATTTATGTGTAATTATTGATAGGTAAGGACATATTACTGCCATTTTGTTCATTGTTTTCTGTTTTGCAGTTTTTGTATTGCCTTTCTTCTCTCTTGTTGACCTCTTTGTGATTTGATAACTTTTGTTGTGGTATACTTTAATTGTTTTATCTCTGTCTTTTGTATACCTACTACAAATTTTCCTTTTGTGGTTACCATGAAACTTACATAAAATATCTTGACAGGCTCTATTCACTGATAATGGGAAATTATCACTGGGATATATATTATCAATGGGATAATATTCACTGATAATGGGAAAATCAAATCACCTCTCTTCTGAGCCTGTAGAATGAAAAGTTTCATCCAGTGATCACTAAAATACCTTTTTCTAGCTATAAGCGTGATTTGAGGTCCCCTTTCTAAATAGTGTGCTCAGTGACAAGATCTACTGATGATCACTGTTTGTTTCAAAATGTCACAGTATTTATTGGATTGTCATTGTCTGAATAGATCAAAAGTACTGCAAATCTCAATAATCTCAATTGAAGTATATATCACCTCATATAAAGGACTATAAAATGCCAGTATTGTACCTCCATTAGTAGGAGTGATTATGTGAGAAAGTCCATTACTCTCAGAGTCAGAAACATATACACATATACACACACACTTGCCAATTTAGTTGCCTTTGAGAGATGACTTGATATAAACTATGTTAATCCCAAATTTTGCAAACAGATTTGAAAGAATAAAAGTATTATGAATTAGAGGCAATAACACGAAACAAGTATTTCATGCTTATTTGAAAACTATTATAATAGTTACTATAAGAGATGTAAAGAAGTCTGAACCCCAAAAGCTAATGGCCTAATTAAAGACACAAAATTTTTTAAAAATTTGCACATATACTATATGCCAAGCATTGTATAAGCCATTCAAGATATAGCAGTGAAGGGTTGAATATTGTTTCTTCACTCATGGAGAATATAAACATAAGGATCCTTAAAAAACAATGGTTTGAATTTTGAAAATGCTAAAAAATAAAATGCAGAAAGATTTAATGACTTCCCTAAGATCAAAATTGTAGTTAAGTTACAGAGTCAAGTCAATAAATTATGTTAAGATTTCTTATCTAGTGTGTTTGCTACAGCTCACATAGTAATATGATTATTTATTTAAATTGAAGTATATTCTATATACCATAAAATACATAGATCATAAGTGTAATATCCACTGAGTTTTGAAAAATGCATATGCTGTATCTCCAGGAACCCAGTCAAGCTATAGAACATTTCATCATTTTAGAAAATTTGCTCATGTCCTTCTTCCAGTAAATCTCAAATCTCCTCAAATGCAACCACCATTATGATTTGTATCATTAATAGATTATCTTTGCTTCTTTATTAATTATAAATGGGATCACATACAAGTAAATATGCACAAGTTATTTATCTGTTCTCCTGTGGACATTTGGATGACTCTCATTTGTTTATTTTATTTTTTGCTAATATATATAAAGCTGCTATCAACATTTTTTACAGTTATTTTATAAAAATATATTTTCATTTCTCCATGGTAAATAACTAGTGGTACAATTTGGGTGATTGAAGTATGCTTATGTCTAATGTTATAAGAAATTTACAAACAGATTTCCAAAGGGGCTATCATATTAACAGTTCTATCAATGTATGTCTCAATGTATGTGAATCTCAATGTATGAGATTTCTGGTTGCTCTTACTGATTTTTATTTCCAGTCTTTTTAATTTTACCCATTTTCATGAGTGTGAAATGGGATCTCACTGTGGTTTCAATTTTCATTTCCCTGAAGATTAATCATGTTGAGCATCTCTTTATGAGTTCATTCTTCTTTCATACATATTATTCTGTTAAGTGTCTATTCAAATGTTTGCCATTTCTTAATTGTATTAATTTTCTTTGTATTTTGACATATAGGAATCACTAAAATATTCTGGATAGAAGTATTTTAATATATATGTAAATTTTTAATAAATAATAGGCACAAATATCTTGTTTTATTAAGTTAAGTATACCACTTCAAACAATTTTATAGTAATTTTGTCTTTTCTTCTGTACACAATATTTGCCACTCCAAAATTATACAGAAAATTTTCTGTTTTCTTCTGGACTTACTTACTAACTGTATTTTTACATCTCAGTCTATAATTCAATGACAACACATCTTTATCCTTCTTGATCATTTCAAATTTCATGATACAGGCTTTAGGGTATGCATTTAGCAACAGAATGTCAAGAAGCTCTAGCACTTTACATGAAATCTGCCTCATAGGATGGGAGATACATGGCTAGAAGGGACATAGCTCAGAGCAGACTGCTATGGAAAATGGAGTGGGTGAAGCAGTAACTTAAAGACAAAGCAACATATAGATAAAGCATCTCATTAAGAATTCAAGATGGTGACCAATCCTCCCAATCACACCTGATTCCTCAACCATGAAGAATTCCTGTACTCTTCTAGTAATAAAAGAAAATTGATAGGAAAGCAAACGTCCTAGAGAAAGGCAGTGGAATTCAAGGTAGAGACTTGTTTCTTCAGATTTGTTGGGATATCAGGCATAGTCAATGAAGGCCAATTCTGAGCCCAGTGTTTTCAGAGAATGAAAAGAGAGACCTTCAACCCTGGGGCAATATGATAATCTGGGTCATACCTGAAGGCAGCATATCTACAAATTAGTAACAAAGAAAATCAGATTAAGAAATTGAGCAATTGCACTACTAGGTATTTACCTAAAGAATAAAACAAATATATGAATTCAAAGGATACATGCACCCTGATATTTATAGCAGCATTATCAATAATAGCCAAATTATGGAAAGAGCCCATATGTTCATCAACTGATGAGTGAATAAATTATATATGTATGTGTGTGTGTGTGTGTGTGTGTATGTATGTATGTGTATGTAAAATGGAATACAACTCAGTCATAAAAGAAGACTGAAATCTTGCCATTCACACAATGATGAGGATGGGGCTAGAGAATATGATGCTAAGTGAAATAAGTCAATCAGAGAAAGACAAATACCATATGATTTCACTCATATGCAGAATTTAAGAAACAAAACAAATGAACATCGGAGGAAAAAAACAGAAAAAAACAAAGAAACAGACATTTCACAATAGAGAACAAATTGATGGTTACCAGAGGGGAGGTGAATGAGAGGATGGGGTACATAAATGGTGAGGATTAAAGAGGGCACTTGAGATGAGCCACAGGTATTGTATGGAAGTGTTGAATCACTAAATTGTATACTTGACACTAATATTACACTGTATATTAACTAACTGGAATTTAGATAAAAACTTGAAAAAAAAAGAAATTCAGAGACATGTAGCTACAACTGTGTCACTCTTGGAATCTGGAAATTGATAGGTGTCTCTGTTTCTAGCACCATGGATTGGCCAGTAAGAACTGGATTAGGAGTTATAGCAAACTGTAGCATTCATGGACAGGTTTTCTGTTGTTGTTGTTGTTGTTGTTGTTTGCTATAAGGCGCTGAGATAAGAAGAGAAAGGAAATAAATCAGACTTACCTATTTTTACAAAACAATTTATTACAAAACAAATGTGTGCTCAAGAATTTTAGAGAGAAAATTTTGAAAGTAGGCATTATCCAGAAATGAATCAGATGGTTTGGGTAAAACTGATGGGTACTGTTTGTTCAGTCTTAGACATAGCAGACACTTAATAAATAAATTCATGTGGAAGGGTGACAGGAAGCACATTTTATTTTAATCTACTTCCTTCTTACTACCTCTCATAAAGATAAGCTAACAAAAACAAGCATAGGTAGAATATTAAATTATTTCATTTGTGTG